>NC_135154.1:19600017-19961089 GCF_050948215.1 Halictus rubicundus | reverse complement strand
CCTAACCCTAACCCTAACCCTAACCCTAACCCTAACCCTAACCCTAACCCTAACCCTAACCCTATTTCTTTTTTTTTTTTTTTTTTTTTTTTTTTTTTCCGAGGAGGTAATCACTATTACGGATACCCGACCCCTCCCGGGGGGGAGTGGGCCGGGTTATGTGGGACTCCTCGGCTGGTGGGTGCAATGCCGAGTATACCCACTAACTCCTCCCCGTCCGTCCCTAGGCTCCTGGGGGCACCCGTGGTCCGCGCGCGCATGTCTATCCGGTGTGCCCCCGCCTTAGCATTCCTCCCTGGGTGGGGGACGCGGCCTCCACCCTATCCTACTCTATCCGAAGGCGCCACGCAACGGACGACGTGAAGCCTTCCCCCCCATTTAGGCCGCCCGATGGACGTCCGGGCCCCCGCCCGAGACGTCCGACGGCCTCCGGGGACGCCATTGGCAACCGAGTATAAGGAGACCGTCGGTCCCCCGCCTCGAGATCACCAAGGGCGCCCCCGCCCGCGTTAAGGACGCCGCAACGGAGGCACGCCCCCGGGGCGTGCCCTGCGTCTCCTTCTCCCACCCCTTCGGCCGGGATCGTGATTTCGCTCACGACCCCGTTCCGCAGCCTCCTTCTGCAGCATTACCTGCTCGCAGAAGGAGGCGAACCCTCTCCACGCCCCCTCGCCGCCCGCTGCCGCCGAGACGACAGCCGGAAGCGAGAGGTCATGGCCCACTGCGCGCCGCAGAGCACGGCGCTCACCCGCCCACGCTGGACACTCCTCCAGAGTGTGCTGCGCCGTGTCCCGCGACTCGCCGCAGTGGTGACACGCCTCCTCGGCCTCCCGCCCGATGCGACACAGGTACACACCGAAGCAACCGTGCCCGGTCATCACCTGCGTCACTCGGTAGGAGACCCTATGCCCCATCCATCCCCTGTTCCACCGGTCGAACACGGGGAGGATGGCCCGAACGGCCCGCCTCCCTCCTTCCTCCGTCCCGTGAAGGCTTTCGCGCCATTCCCGGGCGGCGGCCCGCCGAGCGCGGCCCCTGTACTCCGCCACATCGAGCGCCACCTGATCCGGAGCCATCCCCCTCCGCTGGAGGTCCCTGGCGTACCCGTGTACGTCCGACAACACGCGGGCCTCCAGCTCGAGGGGGATAAGCCCCGACATCACCATCGCCGTCGCGTAAGAGATGGTGCGATACCCCCGCACGATGCCAATGGCCAGCCTGCGCTCGATTCGGCGCAGCAGTGCTCGCACACCGCTACGCCCCCCGGCCAAGACATCGTACGCCCACACAGGGGCTCCGTACAGGACTAAAACCCGCACCACCACCGCGAACAGGCGACGCACCCGTCCACAGGGTCCCCCGAGGTTCGGGAGAAGACGACCGAGCGCAGCGGTCGCCCTCTCCGCCCGGGGCACTAGCGACTCGATGTGGCGGCAGAAACGCCACAGGCCGTCGAGCTCGAGTCCCAGGTACCGCATCTGGAACCCGACCTCGACCGCTCCCCCCCCCACGGCGATCCAGCACTGGGGAGGCGCCGCCAGCCGGGCCCGGTGGTAAAACCACATGGCCCTGGTCTTAGCGACGGACACCTCTAGGCCCAGAGACCGGATCGCGCGTACCGCGCGCCACGCGCCGCGCTCCGCCAGGCAGACGGCCTCCTTCGTATACCTCCCGGTGGCAAGCACCAACGTGTCGTCGGCGTAACACGTTAGGCTGACACCGGGAGGCATCCCCTCCCGCAGGACGCTGTCGTACGCGAGGTTCCACAGCAACGGGCCCAACACCGAGCCCTGTGGAACCCCCCGCACGACGCTCCTGCGAATCATCCCGTACCGGCCAGGATATTCTATGCTCCTGTCGGAGAGATAGTCCCCGATCACCCTCCTAAGGTACGGAGGCACCTGGTGGAAGACCAGGGCCTCCGAAATTCTATCCCAGGGGACGGTGTTGAACGCGTTGGCGATATCCAAGGAGATCGCCAACGCAACACCGCCCCCCTCCGTACAGGCCCCCGAGAGAGCCCTCACCCGCCGAATTGCGTCGACGGTGGAGAGACCCCCCCGGAAGCCGAACTGCGCCTCGCTCAGATCGGGGACTCCTCCCCCCGACAGGTGCCGGACGAGGCGTCCAACGAGAACGCGCTCGAACAACTTCCCCGCCTCGTCCAGCAAGCAAATTGGCCGGTACCCGGAGGGCGAGTCCCGGGACTTGCCCGCCTTTGGAAGGAGGACCAGCCTGCCCGACTTCCATAGTGGGGGGAACACTCCCTCCCTCAGACAACTGTTGAACAGCCGCCTGAGTTCGGGAGCGAGCCCCCCCTCCAATGCCAAGACCAACGCGCGGCCCGACACCCCGTCAGGACCCGGGGCCTTGCGGCCCACCCGACGGGCCCTGGTCACCGCCTCCCCGAGCTCGCCGGCTGACACCTCCCACTCCGCGGACCAGGAGAGAGGCTCCTGGCCCGGATGGAGGCGGTGTCGCTGTCCCCCCTCACGCGGGAAGAGAGACGTCACCACCTCCTCGAGTAAGGGAGGGTCCATCGATTCCGTCAGTGGGGGGGCCCACGCGCGCAGCTTGCTCATTACAAGCTTATACGGGCGCCCCCACGGATCCGCGTCCACCGTGCCGACGAGCTCCGACCACGCGTCCGCCTTGGCCTTCGCGATGGCCCTCCGGAGAGTCCCGAGCGCGGCTCGGTACTCCCCGTGGAGCCTCGCCTCCTCGTCGTCGCGCCTCCTGCGCGCTCGGCCATACTGGCGCCGCGCGGCATTGCAGGCACGCCGAAGCTCTGCAATGCCCGCGGACCACCAGTACGCCGCCCTTCTATGGTCGGACCGGCTCCGGGGCACCGCGGTGTCGCACACCGCCGTCATCACCTCCCGGAGCCGCTCCGCCCCGCGCGCCGGTGCCCCCCCAGCCGGCTGGGGCCCCCCCCACGTTACCGCGGCGACAGCGGCCCGGAACAGGTCCTCGTCCGCCCTGTTCCACGCCCATCGCGGCCGTCGGTCCACCTGGCCGTGCCGGGAATCCCGCGCGTAGAGGGCGGCGGGCCACACGTCCATGACTATGGGCGTGTGGTCAGAGGCCAGCTCTAGTTCTTCCGCCACCCTCCATCCCGACACTCGGCGCACGGCCGACGGCGTCCCCCATGTCAGATCGACAATAGAGACACCCTGCGGCCGCACGCACGTCGGCGTGGATCCCCGGTTAATCAACCGGAGATCCAGGCCGGACGCCCAGTCTAACACCTCGCTTCCCCTAGTGGTCGTCCTGGGACTCCCCCACGATACCGCGTGGGCATTGAAGTCTCCCAGGACGAGAACCGGACGGGCGCTGCACCGCGCGATGCAGCTACTCAGCCCGCCCAGGAACCCCCGAAAATGATCGAGGCCACGGTTCGGCGAGATATAAACTCCGACGACCGCGATGTCCCCCCACCGCACCGCCACGAATCCCTCGCCTCTCTCCAGAAGGGAGATCGACGGGGACCCGCGGCGGCCCTCCGCCACTATGGCGACGGAGCCGGCCTCGTCCCCCACCCAGAAGGGGTGATCGGGAACGGAGTACGGCTCCGCCGCCACTGCCAACCCAGTCCCCCGCTCGCGCACGGCCTGGACAAACAAGTCCTGGGCCGCACGCGAGTGGTTGAGGTTCGCCTGCAGAACCGGAATAGGCCTGAAAACAGCCTACCCTGACATTTGCTCTGCAGGCTCCCCCCCCTGGTGGGACTGGGCCCCCGGTGTAGTCGGCTGCTGCTGCGCGGGTGCAGCCGCCGACTTTTCCCCTCTTCCCTTCACCGCCGCGCGACCCCTCCTCGGAGCCGGGGCACACGCTTTGGCCCCGAACCTGTGGTTCGAGGGCCTCCCCAGATCCGCGCAGAGCGGGCATCTGGGGGCAGCCCCGCAGGCCGAGGCGCGGTGCTCGGTCGCACCGCACCGATAGCACCTCGCGCTCCTGTCGACCGTGCTTTTACAGGTCGACCGCGTGTGCCCCGTCTCCAAGCAGCGGAAGCACTGAAGGGGTCGCTCCCTCAGTGCCTCCACCCGCGCCGAGGACCAGCCGACCAGCAGCCGGCCCCCCGCCACCACCTTCCTGACGGCCGCGAGGGGGCCCTGGGCCCAACAGGAGCCCAGCACCCGCTCAGAGGCGGACCTCCGGATCTCTCCGACCCGGAACTCGGCCTCCGAGCACCCCCCCGCAGCCGCAAGTGCCGCCGCGACCTCCCTTGCGCTAACCGAGTCGTCCAGGCCAGCGACGCGCAACTCGCCTCGCTTGACGGCCTGGACGACTTTAACCCCAGTCCCTTGTAAGGCCTCAGAGACCCTCGTGGAGAGGGCCCGTGCCTTCTCTTGGCCCTCCGGGCCCTTTACCTCCAGGAGGATCCCCCCCGTCTTGGTCCTCCTGGGGAGCACCCCCGACTCAATCCCCAGCGCCTTGAGGTCTATTGCCTCTCTGGCCCTGGCGATCACTCCCGCGTAGGTGAGCTTACAGCTCTCGGGGATCGTGATCGCCACGGCCCCGGACTTGGGGGCGCGCCCCAGGGCAACAACCCTCCCACTTGACGGCTTCGCCGTGATCGCGCCGGCCCCCTTTCGCGTGCCGACCGCCGAACCCCCGGTCGCCGTCCTCCGTTTCGCCGAAGCAGCGGCCGCCAACTCGGCGGCGAGGGCTATGGCCGCCCTCTCCTCCGCCGCTGCCCGCCTCCTCTCCGCCTTCCTCGCGGACTTCGACTTCGCCACCGACCAGGAGGCTGGGTCGACCGGCGGCGGGATGTCCACGGGTGGCACCACCCCGGCGCTGGACACCACCACCGGCCCAGTCCTCTTGGTTTCGACCACCGCCGGCGGAGAAGCCACCGGCGGGGCATCGCGCGTCCCTCCCCCCCTGCCCTGGAGAGCCGGAACCATCCCGGCCAGGATTGCCCGGAAACGATTCTCCATTCTCGTTTCCAGCTCGGCATTCCTGGCCGCCACCATCGCGTCGACGCGGAGGAGAAGGGCTTGAGGGTCCAGTACCCCCGCCCCCTCCGCCGCCCGCGTCGCCGCTTCCGCCGCCGGTCCCGTCCCCGCGGTCCCGCCTGAGGAGGCGGAGGGTACCGCCCCAGGGGCCGTCTTTCCCGCGACCGCCCGCTTCTCCGCCTCCGCGACGCGAAGCCTCGCCCGGAGGTCCTGTACCTCCTTGGCGAGGGCCTCGGTCTGTTGGCGGAGACGGGCGACCTCCTGGCTATTGCCCCACGCCGTGCCAGTGTATGCCCGCTGCACCAGCGTAGTGCAATAGGCCCTGGCCAGCGCGGAGCAATCTCTGAGCTCCTTGGCAAAATTGCCCTTGAGGCCCCTGGAGACGGTGGAGACGCCCTCCACACGTCTCATCGCGTCCTCCACCTCCTCCGCCAGCTGCGCCGTCGGCAGCTTCCCCGCGGACTCCATTAGCTCCGCGATTTTGTGGAGCTGGCCCCTCTCGGCGCGGTCGCTGAGCACCTGCTCAGCACCCGCCCCCGAGGAGCCCTCCTCAGGGGTCCCCCCGACGACCCTCCCGCTGCGCGTCTGCAGCCCCCCTCCTGCCACGGACGGCTCCAGCCGGGGCCGCTTCCCCGTCGGAGCTCCGTCCGCCCCCCGCATCTCGGCTCCCGCGCGCGACACGCCCGCGTCCGAATCTCCCGAAATCTGTGATGACGTTTCCGTCACCACAGCTTCGCTGGTAGTATTTACCTCCGAAGGGGCCCAGTGGTCCACCACCTTCGGCTCGCAGTCGTTGGATAACGACGCGCTGTGGCCTGCTCGCCCACCAACAGTCGCGCCGGTACTGGGGTATCCCTCCCCTGCACCGTAAACTAAACTCTTTTCCTTTGTGCCGTCCATGTCAATTTTGTGAACCACCCAGCCTTGCCCTGGTCCGTCACCGAAAATCCCGTCCCAACTCGGCAGTTTTCGCCCCTCCGTGCGAACCTTACCGGCAAGGGTGCCCCTACCAGGATCCGAAGATCCCGCCGGCATTGCCTCGCACATCGTCGAGGCTACTTCCTGCCGCGTACCCCCCGCTCCGTTAGCCACCCACAGTCGTGAGTGCCCAGGGACCACCGCGAGGAGGTGGAGCGTGGAGGATTTTAGGAATATGACCGCCACCACTGTGGCATACCTAGCAGTGGATCCGAGTCACCACTGCCAAGCCCATATCCCCTAGGTCCCCAACCCTAACCCTAACCCTAACCCTAACCCTAACCCTAACCCTAACCCTAACCCTAACCCTAACCCTAACCCTAACCCTAACCCTAACCCTAACCCTAACCCTAACCCTAACCCTAACCCTAACCCTAACCCTAACCCTAACCCTAACCCTAACCCTAACCCTAACCCTAACCCTAACCCTAACCCTAACCCTAACCCTAACCCTAACCCTAACCCTAACCCTAACCCTAACCCTAACCCTAACCCTAACCCTAACCCTAACCCTAACCCTAACCCTAACCCTAACCCTAACCCTAACCCTAACCCTAACCCTAACCCTAACCCTAACCCTAACCCTAACCCTAACCCTAACCCTAACCCTAACCCTAACCCTAACCCTAACCCTAACCCTAACCCTAACCCTAACCCTAACCCTAACCCTAACCCTAACCCTAACCCTAACCCTAACCCTAACCCTAACCCTAACCCTAACCCTAACCCTAACCCTAACCCTAACCCTAACCCTAACCCTAACCCTAACCCTAACCCTAACCCTAACCCTAACCCTAACCCTAACCCTAACCCTAACCCTAACCCTAACCCTAACCCTAACCCTAACCCTAACCCTAACCCTAACCCTAACCCTAACCCTAACCCTAACCCTAACCCTAACCCTAACCCTAACCCTAACCCTAACCCTAACCCTAACCCTAACCCTAACCCTAACCCTAACCCTAACCCTAACCCTAACCCTAACCCTAACCCTAACCCTAACCCTAACCCTAACCCTAACCCTAACCCTAACCCTAACCCTAACCCTAACCCTAACCCTAACCCTAACCCTAACCCTAACCCTAACCCTAACCCTAACCCTAACCCTAACCCTAACCCTAACCCTAACCCTAACCCTAACCCTAACCCTAACCCTAACCCTAACCCTAACCCTAACCCTAACCCTAACCCTAACCCTAACCCTAACCCTAACCCTAACCCTAACCCTAACCCTAACCCTAACCCTAACCCTAACCCTAACCCTAACCCTAACCCTAACCCTAACCCTAACCCTAACCCTAACCCTAACCCTAACCCTAACCCTAACCCTAACCCTAACCCTAACCCTAACCCTAACCCTAACCCTAACCCTAACCCTAACCCTAACCCTAACCCTAACCCTAACCCTAACCCTAACCCTAACCCTAACCCTAACCCTAACCCTAACCCTAACCCTAACCCTAACCCTAACCCTAACCCTAACCCTAACCCTAACCCTAACCCTAACCCTAACCCTAACCCTAACCCTAACCCTAACCCTAACCCTAACCCTAACCCTAACCCTAACCCTAACCCTAACCCTAACCCTAACCCTAACCCTAACCCTAACCCTAACCCTAACCCTAACCCTAACCCTAACCCTAACCCTAACCCTAACCCTAACCCTAACCCTAACCCTAACCCTAACCCTAACCCTAACCCTAACCCTAACCCTAACCCTAACCCTAACCCTAACCCTAACCCTAACCCTAACCCTAACCCTAACCCTAACCCTAACCCTAACCCTAACCCTAACCCTAACCCTAACCCTAACCCTAACCCTAACCCTAACCCTAACCCTAACCCTAACCCTAACCCTAACCCTAACCCTAACCCTAACCCTAACCCTAACCCTAACCCTAACCCTAACCCTAACCCTAACCCTAACCCTAACCCTAACCCTAACCCTAACCCTAACCCTAACCCTAACCCTAACCCTAACCCTAACCCTAACCCTAACCCTAACCCTAACCCTAACCCTAACCCTAACCCTAACCCTAACCCTAACCCTAACCCTAACCCTAACCCTAACCCTAACCCTAACCCTAACCCTAACCCTAACCCTAACCCTAACCCTAACCCTAACCCTAACCCTAACCCTAACCCTAACCCTAACCCTAACCCTAACCCTAACCCTAACCCTAACCCTAACCCTAACCCTAACCCTAACCCTAACCCTAACCCTAACCCTAACCCTAACCCTAACCCTAACCCTAACCCTAACCCTAACCCTAACCCTAACCCTAACCCTAACCCTAACCCTAACCCTAACCCTAACCCTAACCCTAACCCTAACCCTAACCCTAACCCTAACCCTAACCCTAACCCTAACCCTAACCCTAACCCTAACCCTAACCCTAACCCTAACCCTAACCCTAACCCTAACCCTAACCCTAACCCTAACCCTAACCCTAACCCTAACCCTAACCCTAACCCTAACCCTAACCCTAACCCTAACCCTAACCCTAACCCTAACCCTAACCCTAACCCTAACCCTAACCCTAACCCTAACCCTAACCCTAACCCTAACCCTAACCCTAACCCTAACCCTAACCCTAACCCTAACCCTAACCCTAACCCTAACCCTAACCCTAACCCTAACCCTAACCCTAACCCTAACCCTAACCCTAACCCTAACCCTAACCCTAACCCTAACCCTAACCCTAACCCTAACCTTTTCTTATGGTTGGGGTTAGTTTCGGAGGGGTGGGGTTAGTTTTCGGAGGGTTAGGGTTAGGTTTTGGTGGGTTAGGGTTAGTTTTCGGAGGGTTAGGGTTAGGTTTTGGTGGGTTAGGGTT
The DNA here is from genome assembly GCF_050948215.1 of Halictus rubicundus. Taxonomy (NCBI): domain Eukaryota; kingdom Metazoa; phylum Arthropoda; class Insecta; order Hymenoptera; family Halictidae; genus Halictus; species Halictus rubicundus. The sequence goes on along the minus strand of NC_135154.1, from coordinate 19,952,316 downwards.
AGTTTTCGGAGGGTTAGGGTTAGTTTTTGGAGGGTTAGGGTTAGGTTTTGGTGGCTTGGGGTTAGATTTCGGAGGGTTGGGGTTAGTTTTCGGAGGGTTAGGGTTAGTTTTTTGAAGGTTAGGGTTAGTTTGGGAAAGTTGGGGTTAGTTTTCGGTGGGTTAGGGTTAGTTTTTGAAGGTTAGGGTTAGTTTGGGAAAAGTTGGGGTTAGTTTTCTGAGGGTTAGGGTTAGGTTTTGGTGGGTTAGGGTTAGTTTTCTGAGGGTTGGGGTTAGTTTTTTAGGGTTAGGGTTAGTTTTTGGAGGTTGGGGTTAGCTTTTGAGGGTTAGGGGCTAGTTTGGGAAGGTTGGGGTTAGGTTTTGGAGGGTTAGGGTTAGTTTTTGGAGGGTTAGGGTTAGGTTTTGGTGGGTTAGGGTTAGTTTTCGGATGGTTAGGGTTCGTTTTTGGAGGTTGGGGCTAGGTTTGGAGGGTTAGGGTTAGGTTTTGGTGGGTTAGGGTTAGATTTCGGAGGGTTGGGGTTAGTTTTTTGAAGGTTAGGGTTAGTTTGGGAAAGTTGGGGTTAGTTTTCGGAGTGTTAGGGTTAGGTTTTGGTGGGTTAGGGTTAGTTTTGTAGAGTTTGGGTTAGTTTTTGAAAGGTTAGGGTTACTTTTGTAGAGTTAGGGTTTTTTTTAAGGTTAGGGTTGGTTTTGGTAGAGTTAGGGTTAGTTTTTGGAAGGTTAGGGTTAGGTTTTGGAGGGTTAGGGTTAGGTTTTGGTGGGTTTGGGTTAGTTTTGTAGAGTTTGGGTTAGTTTTTGAAAGGTTAGGGTTAGTTTTTGTAGAGTTGGATTTAGTTTTCTGAAGGTTGGGTTGGTTTTGGTAGAGTTAGGGTTAGTTTTTGGAAGGTTAGGGTTAGGTTTTGGAGGGTTAGGGTTAGTTTTTGGAAGGTTAGGGTTAGTTTTTGTATAGTTGGGTTTAGTTTTCTGAAGGTTGGGTTGGTTTTGGTAGAGTTAGGGTTAGTTTTTGGAAGGTTAGGGTTAGGTTTTGGAGGGTTAGGGTTAGTTTTTGGAAGGTTAGGGTTAGTTTTTGTAGAGTTGGGTTTAGTTTTCTGAAGGTTGGGTTGGTTTTGGTAGAGTTAGGGTTAGTTTTTGGAAGGTTAGGGTTAGGTTTTGGTGGGTTAGGGTTAGGTTTTGGTGGGTTAGGGTTAGTTTTGTAGAGTTTGGGTTAGTTTTTGAAAGGTTAGGGTTAGTTTTTGTAGAGTTGGGTTTAGTTTTCTGAAGGTTGGGTTGGTTTTGGTAGAGTTAGGGTTAGTTTTTGGAAGGTTAGGGTTAGTTTTGTAGAGTTTGGGTTAGTTTTTGAAGGGTTAGGGTTAGTTTTTGTAGAGTTGGGTTTAGTTTTCTGAAGGTTGGGTTGGTTTTGGTAGAGTTAGGGTTAGTTTTTGGAAGGTTAGGGTTAGTTTTGTAGAGTTTGGGTTAGTTTTTGAAGGGTTAGGGTTACTTTTGTAGGGTTAGGGTTAGTTTTTTGAAGGTTAGGGTTAGTTTTGTAGAGTTTGGGTTAGTTTTTGAAGGGTTAGGGTTAGTTTTTGTAGAGTTGGGTTTAGTTTTCTGAAGGTTGGGTTGGTTTTGGTAGAGTTAGGGTTAGTTTTTGGAAGGTTAGGGTTAGTTTTGTAGAGTTTGGGTTAGTTTTTGAAGGGTTAGGGTTACTTTTGTAGAGTTAGGGTTAGTTTTTTGAAGGTTAGGGTTAGTTTTTTGAAGGTTAGGGTTAGTTTTTGTAGAGTTAGGTTTAGTTTTCTGAAGGTTGGGGTTACTTTTCGGAAGGTTAGGGTTAGGTTTTTGGAGGGGGTTAGGGTTAGTTTTGGGAGGGTTATGGTTAGCTTTGCAGGGTTTGGGTTAGGGTTAGTTTTGGAAAGGTTGGGGTTAGGGTTTCGTAGGTTACGATTATGTTTTCCATGGTTATGGTTAGGTTTTCGATCGTTAGGATTAGATTTTCCGTGGTTAGGGTTAGGTTTTCCATGGGTAGGGTTAGGATTTCCATGGGTAGGGTTAGGATTTCCATGGTTAGAGTTAGGTTTTCGAAGGTTAGGGTTAGGGTGTCGGTGGTTAGGATTAACTTTTTAGGGTTAGGGTTAGGTTTTCGATAATTAGGGTTAACTTTTAGGATTAGGGATAGGTTTTAGGGCTAGTGTGAATGGTTAGGGTTAGGTTTATTGGAGGTACGGTTAGGTTTTTGTTGGTTACGGTTAAGTTTTTAGGGTTAGGGTTAGGACTATTGTGTGTAAGGAAACTTCTCTGTAGGAAGTCATTAGAGAAGAAAGTTAGAGTTTTGATATTGTATAAACCGCGAGTGGAGTAGAGTAGAAATATTGAGGAATGAACAATCTCAGTGTTTCTTAATAATTTTCTAAACAAAATAAAATAAAGTGGTATAGTAGGGAGTGATATCAGTGCACACATCAATAGTTCATTAATATTCATATCAACATTTTATCAATAGCTACCAATTTTGAGCGGGGGGAAAAAAAAAAAAAAAAAAAAAAATTTTTTTTTTTTTTTGCGGCTCCGCATTGTCGATGCTAAAGCAATACGTCACGGCGTAGGAGGCCGGAGGGAGTAAGAAAAAATTTCCAAAAAGTGCTTAGAAATAGCAGGAGGATGCTTTTTCTCGGAAACGAAGGATTTTAGGAGAAAAAAGGAAGGGGTCGAAAAGAAGGAGAAGGACGCACAGATCAATTTAAGACTTGTTTCGGAAGATTAGACCCCTCCTCGGCGCGAAGTCGCTGCATCGCGGCGACTTTGCGCCTCGTCGGCTTCGCCGACGAGGCCGAACCCTTGCTTCTCGAGCATAAAGAGGGTGGATAACCGGTTAGAATTTAGTACATTCATTGATCGCGATAAATTATTTCAAATTCTGAATGTAGCCGGCGAAATTACCCCGTACTCGTTACAGCATTCGAACGCGGCTCTTCTATACAATTATATTATTTTATATTATATTAATTCATCCACGTGATTTTCTCTCACACTCTTTATTATTCGGAATAGTATGTCAAATAAACGTTACTCTGATTTTCAACATATTGTTGTTCCCATAATTCGATTCTTGGAACAATTATCTATTAAAAAAAGAAAAAGAAAAGTGTAAGGAAATAATGCTTGCTTATGGAATCTTTTAAATATGAAATTTGAAGTGGGAAGGCCAAATGTCTGCCGGCCCCCGGTATCAGTACCTCGTCGGTGACACAGTATGTAGACGTATACGATACAGGTGTAGCGTGGCCAGTTTACCACGTGAACATAATTAGATATATATAGTATCGATTAATGGCGCGGAGAGGCAAATTTAAATATAAGACGTAATCGCGTATTTCATACATATGTATTTTATTTGGGCGCGATAGTTTAGAGTAGGTAAAGAAAGACCGGGAGAGTTCCATAGAGATCCTTGACGAAATTCGAGTCGGCGAGACTAATTGCGGAATTTAGAGAAAGTCACGCAGCCTCTTAGAGTAGCTTCTCCAATTCTGCATAAATTAGGGATAGTCGAAGTCTCTAATCAGTTAAGGACAAGAGGTCATAAATTCTCAGTCAAGGACCTCTTGGAACTCCGTCTGACCTCTCTCTTGTTCGGTCCCACATGGCCCCACGTCCCTCGTTTTGACGAGCTCTCACCCTCGTGCGTGCGCTATTAAGATCCATCCACTACCAATCACCATCAAGCAGCAACCGGAAGACGAGTCATCCGACGAATCAACGCCTAGCCAGAAGATTCTAATTTTCCTATTGGCTAAGGAAGGGTGACGAGAAGGAAGAAGCTGGGAAAGGATATAAAACTCCAGGATGAAACAGAACTCATTGTAGAACTGAGGGAGTTACATCTCCAAGTACTTCTAATAAAATCTACAACAGTTTTTCGCCTTTAAACTCTGTGTACAAGGTTTATTTCTTAACTTCCACGAGCAGAGCGCTTCAGCGCTCCACGGGCACTCGAACCCACAACCAAAATCCCTATTCCACCACACTGCGACGCAACAAGCGCTCCACGGGCACTCGAACCCACAACCAAAATCCCTATTTCACCACACTGCGACGCAACACAGGTATCAACGTGCAGCTACTACATAGACGGCGTTGCTGGGCGATCAGTCTGTCCTTGTTGTACACTATCTCCTTTCTTGTCTTACACATTACGGAGATATGAAAAATTAGTTGACAAACTCGTCACCGTTCACGGCGTCACTACTACTCTATACTCTTTATTTCTATTTCTCGTCTGTGGTTTTATGGACAATGTTTCTTACCGTTGTTTACACAGTTATTATTGACTATTTAGTTGGAACATCGTAGAATCTGATACTAATATAATATTATTAAAATGACCCAAGCTTACGATAATTATTATATTCAGTTTCAAAAAAATGCAGAATTGCAGGATGAATATAAAAGAAAATATCGAAGATTACAAAGGATCATAAAGGACACAGTTTTTGTAAGTTCGTAGGTACCAGTGACAGCCAATCGTTTAGTTTCTCCTTTTTTGCGAGCATGTACTCTGTTTTCCTGTAGAATGAAACAATGAATTTTCACGCTATTAGGAAAACGCTGCACTGTGTGATCAAGTGGCACAAATGCAAGAGAATCTGATGCTTGTGGAAAAAGAAAGATTGTTTCTTTTGCGTAAACTATGTCAACAACAAGGAGACTTAGATTCCTCTACTATGATAGCCAGATCTCAGTCGAATACTATTAATTCCACATCGTTTAATCCTGAATGCTCTACTCCTAAGAAAGCAGCAAAAAAAAGAGTTTCCACTGATGGATCAGGTATACCATGGTTTAGCTTTAATTCCAGACACCTTGAAGATTACCATCCAGCTATCGTTTGCAGAAACAAAGAATAAGGCAAAGCGGTACAATAAAACTATGCGCAAGGTAGTTCAATTAATACCATTGGATATGCATGGCAGACCTATATTCCCAATCTCTTTGGGTGACCTCACTGTCTATTCGCTCGGTGAAGTAGTATCCGATAGGATATCTTATCATACCGAAGATCTCATTTATCCCATAGGTTATTGCAGCACAAGAGTATACGCTAATTTAAGAGATGTAAAAACAAAAAGTTTGTATACGTGTAAGATATTAGAGGGTGGGCCAAAACCAAGGTATCCACGTACATATATTCTATAAGTAATTTATCAATGCTTTTGTATATATACCATGAAAACCAACTCCAATGATTTTCATAGATTTGAAATAGTGTCCGACAATGATCTAGATCAAGCACTAGTGGGATCTACTCCCGACGAATGTCATTCAAAATTATTATTGGCCATTTCTCCTGCGCTACGAACGATAACGCCAAAGGGTGCTGACTTTTTTGGAATTTCCCATCCTACTATTCAAAATCTTATACAAAGTATACCTGGCACGCGTAAACTGACTATGTATAAACAACAACGTTTCGAAGTAAGAAAAATAGAAAATTCCAGTTTGTCCTTTTGTTCGCGCATTACTCGATGTACATTCGAAGATCACTCAATCATTTTCTTTATTTTTGACATTTATATTTAGGTAAGCAAAAGTCAAATCATGGAGAGAGGTACAAGTCCAATAATGGACGACGAAACAGATCCAGGCCTTGGGTTTATCGCTTTGCACAGGCATTATGCTTTAACAAATTCTTATAGGATCAAAGAAGAACCTTCGGATCACGATCTTCTAACTCTTCAAGAACTACTTGCTTAGGTTTTCCCTGTCGATAGAATAGCTATAAAAATGACAGGAAAAATCACAAACATTACACACGATATATCTATGTAAATGTTGATAATCATTGAAATTGAAACATAGAATGTACAATATACATACTACTACATATTGGGTAGAACAAAATGTGCAATGTATAAAACGATTTTATTCTCTATCGATGTAACTTTGAATCGTTCCATTAAAATAATGTACAAATATATCATTATATAACAATCATTGATATTATAATGCTGTTACACTGAGACTCTAATCTTACACGTTTACGCGATGTTGATGTAACATTTAATTATACTAGTACACAGAATCAACATAAAAGTTTAAATTTTAAATGAATATAATGTCAGTACTTTATATTCAGTACTTTATTCGATACGATTGCGGTACTCCACGAAATTAGTACAATTAAATTGAATCGACTTGTAGCTGTTGCTGACGTTGTTGTTGTTGTTGTTTGATCAGAAATATATTTTCGACGCAATAAGTTACAGCTTATAAATGTGTAAGAGTCTCAGAACGCAGAGTTGACTAGTTGCGGTAAAATCAAATTCGGCACCTCAGTATTACAAAAATAATCATTCCTTTTCTTAACGCAAATACAATAGCAAAATTTAATAAATACATCTAAAGCGTATGCGTCGAATCAATACGTTGTCAAATTGTTCTGCATCGATATGCTTGGATGTTATTGTATCTCTTTTTTTCTTTTTCCTTTTTTGTTTTCATTTATGTTTATATCGCTTTTATCCGTAGACAAACTCATTTTAAATTATTATTGTATATGGTACAAAGCAAACACATTTTGGTATAAGTCTGTAAAGCTTGAATAAAATAAGGAATTTTTATACATACACATATACATATATGTATACGTATACCGGTACAAATTTGATTGAATATCATAGAGAAGACTAAACATATTACTCTCCGTTGTGCAAACTGACGTGACACAACGACAGTTTTTTACTGTACATATACATGCTGTTCTCGTCTTCTCCAAATATAATTAACGAAACCCGTCGAAAATTTCAAACAGACTTTCTGTCTTCGTCATACGTGTGGAACAATAATTTCTTTTTTTTCCTTGTTATCTTTTTTTTACAATTATATAAGAATTCCGTTGCGACAAACGAAAATTAGTTAAGTATACGCCGAATAAAAAAAATAATAAAAATATGTAAAAACCTGAAAAATAGTTTATTGCTACATATTTTATCAAATTAATATGCGGATCATATTGTTCGTTGTCACCGTCTAGTCGCTGGTCTAATTGTTTTATTGAAGAGTGTGTTTGCGATTGCAATTACTGGCGAAAACAGTTTGAGAGGACAATCACTGAAATATAACATATATATGGTGTCATCAAATGCACTAATGAATAGCTATACGAATAGGTATGAATTATTTGTGTAGAACGTAGAATATGAAATTATATACCATACTCCGGTCACGGGTTCTGCTTCGTTTCCACTAACGATAAATAACGGAAATAGTATAGAAAAGACACAGCCGCTAAAACAACGATGGTTTTAGTGTTAGAAAAACAGTCGGTGCTTGTAATGAAATACTTTTTGTCTCGAATAACGAATTACCTTATTATGTATGAATTGGGTAGTTGGGTAAGTACTGCCAATGGCAGACCGAAACCCACAAAGTATGGCCAGTTACTTTCGATGAAACTCAAACGTCTGTGCAACTCCCAGCCCATATTGAACCATTTATACTCAAAAGTGTAGAGAGCGTATAAAAGGCACATATGTATCAGGGCAAGAATGTCACCTATAAAAGGTATTGGAATCCTGGATACCAACATTCCTTGGCCCAAAAACAGTGCTTGAACTAATATACTGAAAAGCGTGTCTGCTACCAACTTGCTCACGCTGGACAAAAGTAACGGTCTTCCTTGTCTATATCTGTAAGCACTGTCCGCTATGTCCTACATGGTTTAGAAATATACATATAGTATTTCTTATTATCTTTTCTCTCTGATCGTGAAATAACTCGTACCTGAAACCATAAACTGTTGACTATTCTACTGAGTAGAAATAGCGGCAGTACCCATACAGTGCCAAATATTAATGATAAAAATGGTTTTGTCCATGACCATACGGTAGTACCCATACCCGGAGAATGACCAAATATAATGGTCAATAAGTACTTGAGAAATGGTAGTAGGCCGTATTCAAAGATCAGTATGCTCGCCCAAAATACACCACCGTTTAACGTGCAACACTGAATTGTTCTTTTCAACACTTTTGATTCCCTGAAGATGTAGCGCACAACGTAATGTCGCAAACACAACATATGCGACAAACTTTCAAAAAAACTTTGATCTATATATATATATATAGAATGTACCTTAACTGATTATAATGTTTGGAGGGATTATGTATAAGCGTGATATCTTTCCCATGAATATCTGCCCTAGACAGGGATTGCTTATATAACTTTTCATTAATGCGTTTGTCCATATAAAATAGGACAACTGCTCCCCTTAAGCTGTCGGCCAAACCTCTATACATGGCACATAGTATTCCCTAAAATTACAAAAAGAAAGTCCATTAGTATGTCGCTCTACTCTTGTCACAAACGAATTCGGATGCTGTAAATCGTTCCCTTTTAGTTTCTGTACCCTCTTATCGCTATATGTAAGTACAACTGCAATTATAAAACATTTTACCCATCAGCAACCTAATACATCATTTTTTCGATCGTCTAGTTAGAAATATTTCTACTAGAAAGAAAAGAGGAGATCAGGGAAACACAATGTAAATATAATGTATGAATAAATTTGTAATATTTATCGCGTTTTTATTAGAGACCAAGCTTACTGTTACTTACTGTCACGTTATCCATATTTCACAATCGTGTCCACGATAGAATACGATTAATTTATACTCGAAATATGCTGAGAGATCTGCCAAAAAAACATATTCGCGGTAACATAACTGTCGACATCAGGAGCAGTGTGAAAGCATACCAAGAAAACGTATAAGAGAAAACTACATATGTACATATATATGTATGTTTACGAGGATGATTCAAATACAAAGTCCTCCGACAGCTCGTCGAACATACGCATACTGTCGTTCGATAATCTAATTAATGCTTACTAAATGTGAATCTTTCGTTGTGAAACATACGAGTTCTAGTAACCAGAAAATTTAATAAAATTCCTAATGTAATGTTTCGTCGAGTAAACTCTTTTTGTGAAATCGTATCAGCTGATTGGTATTCGTTGCAGGCAAAGGTCAGGCGGTGTGTTTATATGTATGTATGTATGTAGGTAAGTATAAAGGTCGCTGTGGATAAGAAATAGTATCATTTTTAATGCATACATCGTTATTAACGAAGTTATAGAGTATTAGTCACAACAAAAGAATTCGTTTCTTACAAATGAATTCGTATCCAATTCGATATTTCAATATGTATGTTCATGTGTGTACGCACTACATACACATATACTGGCATTCTTCGTTCAATTAATGGGACATATATATACATATACATATACCATAGAATCTATATAGATACATATATAGTTATATATTAACTAATTAGTATAACTATATATAGTGCAGACGAGTTTAGTGATCTGATCCAGGCTAAACGTGGGTATAGGATCTGATCCAGGCGAATAGTTGGTGTGAAGGCAGCACTGTACCGACAGCACCGAAATCCCAGGTATGAGTACTCTCATATTCTCTCTGCTTATGCCAAAATATGGTGGTATGGAAGAAAAAACCAATGTATGTATATGTAATTAACATAGTTTAGTCGTTGAAATTGGATTCGATTGTGATGCTACTCAGAATATTATTCTGTGATAATCGTGGACAAGAATTGTCGTTATCGTTTGAGCTTCGCTAATATTAAAAAAAAAAAAGCGTTTTTAGTCAATCACGTGCTGTGCTTGTGTACATCAGAGGAAAGGTGCACGTTTCATGCGTACAATGTCTACACCGAACTTGGAAGTTTTTTATAAAAGAGCAGCTGCAGCGGTAAATTTTGTTATTGGTGTTATTTTTATTATTTCTGAAATTTAGGAATGATATAACCCTTCATATTTGCATATGTTTTATAGGAAGAGGAAATAGCAGCATTAAAAAAACAAATTGAATATTTACAACAGAGTATTATGAACAACGACTCCAAATTACAGACTGTATCTACAGATGAATATACAAAACTGGAACAAGAGAACATCAAGCTGAAACATAGGGTAGCCATTCTAAAAAGAGTATGTTTTCCCAAATATTACAATTTATACAAGATGTAAATTAAATTTGGCTTTTTACTAAATAGTTTATTATTTAAATGGCTCAGCTGAACAATGGCTGAAGAGAATGGCGCTGGTCACGTGTCGATAGGAGGGGCAGGGGTTCCCTAGTCTTACCATTTAAATTTATCTTGTTGCTTGTATCTGTTTTCTTTTTTAGACAATCGAAGCTGATAGAGCAAAGATGCAAAACAGAATGAAAACTGATGCGTACAATGTAGTAAGCGTATATGATACTTTGTATGATTTATTTGAAAAGGCCATTCATGCTGCATACGAAAATGTGCCTGAACCACCAGTGATTTTAACAGCTAGTAACAACCCGAAATTTGGAGATTATCAATGTAATAGCGCTATGCCGCTTGTGACGTTAATTAGCAGCAATGGTAAGAATCGATAGGAGTGTAAAAGTTAATATTAGAGGATTACTCGTACTACTAACTGTACGTATATCCGGATAGGAATTAAAACATCTCCACGAGAAGTTGCAAACAATATAATATCGAAAATAGAGAAGTCTGACTTGATTTCTAAGTTGGAGGTGGCAGGTGCAGGCTTTATAAATGTATTTCTAAAACGAGAATTTGCACAAACAACACTGACTAATTTAGTAAAATGTGGAAAAGCTTTGCCACCGTATTCAAGAAAACAAAAAGTTGTCGTTGACTTTTCTAGTCCGAACATTGCTAAGGAAATGCATGTTGGACATTTAAGATCCACTATAATTGGCGATAGTATCGCGAGATTACTGGAATTCCTAGGGCACGATGTGTTGAGAATAAATCACATTGGCGATTGGGGAACACAATTTGGAATGTTGATAGCTCATCTACAAGATAGATTTCCTGATTATTTAACCGTGTCTCCTCCTATTACAGACCTTCAGGTGATTAAATTTAATTTAATCGAGATGCATTAAATTTCCATTGAGACTAATCCTTTGGTGCATAGGCGAATAAATTTTACATGGGAGCGAGCATCGCTGTTTTGATCGAAACGATTTCAAAGACCCAACGCGTACACCGAAAGACGATAAAACCATTACAATTAATGATTTGTAAATTTTAGAGTTTTTACAAAGAATCGAAGGCACGATTTGACGAAGATCAAGAATTTAAAACACGTGCTTACCAATGTGTTGTTAAATTACAAGCATTTGATCCTGACATGATAAAAGCATGGCATCTAATTTGCGATGTTTCTAGAAAAGGTAAGATCATCCTATCATATAATAAATAAAGTAATGCCGATTTGCTTAAGAATCAGTAATTATGTATGTTTTTGTTGAATATAGAGTTTGAAAAGGTATATGCACGATTGGACATTAAATTGATAGAAAGGGGAGAATCTTTTTATCAGAAACGTATGGAAAATTTAGTTAAAGAACTCGAATCGAGAGGACTGCTAGAGGAAGACGACGGACGAAAAGTAATGTGGAGTAAACGCAAAAATGAGATACCATTAACCATTATAAAATCTGATGGTGGGTTCACATACGATACCTCGGATCTAGCAGCTCTGAAACAACGTGTAGAAGAGGAAAGAGCCGATTGGGTACATTACGATAACCTCGCAATCAAATCAAATACACTTATCTATTATATTATATTATATGATTCGAAATGTCTTTTAATGTTTTTATTTACTACACACTTGCAGATAATATATGTAACAGATGTTGGTCAGTCTGTGCATTTTCAAGTGTTAAAGAACTGTGGCGAAAGAGCAGGCATTCTAAAAAATAGCCACAGAATAGATCATATTGGATTTGGCGTAGTTCTCGGTCAAGATAAAAAGAAATTTAAGACTAGGTCCGGTGATACAGTAAAATTGACTGATTTACTGGATGAAGGTAAATGTTTCTTTTTGTCATTTTTATTGTATATATTTTATCGTCCAAGTAAGTCTAAATGAACTTTCTCTCTCTCTCTCTCTCTCTTCTCTTTCTCCTCTCTCAGGTCTGAGAAGAGCGCTTGAAAAGTTACGAGAAAAAGAACGCGATAAAGTGCTTACGACAGAGGAATTAAAAAATGCTCAAGAATCTATCGCTTATGGATGCATAAAATATGCAGATTTGTCGCATAACAGAAATCACGATTATGTGTTCTCTTTTGATAAAATGTTAGAGGACAAAGGAAACACTGCGGTATACTTACTGTATGCTCTTACTAGAATACGTTCCATTGCTAGAGCAGCGAATATTTCGCAAGAAAAATTGCGAGAATTTGCGCAAAATACTCCGATATCGATAGAGCATGAAAAGGAATGGAAATTGGCCAAAGTATTAATCAAGTTTCCTGACGTATTAATTAAAATTACAAGAAATTTATACTTGAATCAATTATGCGAGTATTGTTATGAGATTTCGTGCGCATTTACCGAATTCTATGATAATTGTTATTGCGTTGAAAAAAATGAACATGGGGAAATAGTGAAAATAAATATGAGTCGTATGCTATTGACAGAAGCTACTGCAATTATCATGGAGAAATGCTTTTCTATACTCGGTATAAAACCAGTTGAGCGTATGTGAATATATTTATATACATTATGTATTCGTGGAATGTAAGAGAAAAATAAAATGAGAACGTTCTTTGTAAAGAATCGCATAATAAAAGTAGTACATACTTAAGTCTGTATACAGTAGGTATACATATGTAGATGCTGACAGTTGCTGGGAAGAAGACTAGCGAGATGGCACAGGGGAAAGAGGAGTCTAATTGGTTATTATAGGTACTTATATATATTGTTTTATGTATACCTTTTTTCATTCTCCCCTTGCTACTTATTCCGAATCGTTAGCGATAAAGGCAATGAACTTTTGGTTTGTTTATACGTCTATGCACATATTTTCTTAGAATGCATCATCGAACGCTTATCTTCAATTGCATCTTGCATCAGCCCTCTATACTGCTCTATACGAACACACTGCCATCGTCATAAGCAATCATGAGTGCCATAAGTAAAGTAACTATGCTATGCGAAGAACACAGTTATATGTACATACATACATAGTTCCTTACCGTTCTTGTTAGGCACCTGACTGCGAGTTTCACGTCACGCCGTCACGTGTACAGAGTTACTAAATAAAATATATATTCGATCGTGCTTACGGTATCCGTTAATTTGTAATTTTCTTGTTGACAACAAAATGGTAATTATTCATTTGTCTTCTTTACTCGAAAGAATAACGAAATAATTCATTGTTGGTTACTTTAACAAACATTTTACCCGTATCGAGTGAATTAGCGTAACTAACCTTCATACCGGCGAGTCTGAGAGTCGCATACGATAAAATTCAATATGTTTCAAGTGATTTGACACATTGACAATTATCAGACACAAAGAGAATGCCTTTGGAATGTTGAAAATTTATATTTTGTGTTTTTTGTTCATTAACAGACAACAGAAAGGAAAGGAACGTTTAAGGTAGAATATCTTCAGAAGATTGAACAAGATGTACAAGCCAAGTGGGAGGCAGAAAAGGTATATGAACAAGATGCGCCCTTGGAAGCCAGAAAATCTCCGGACGAAAAGTTCCTTGCAACTTTTCCTTTTCCTTATATGAATGGGAGACTTCATCTTGGCCATATATTTTCATTGTCAAAATGTGAAGTGAGTATGCAATGAAAATACTTAAACAACTTTACGATCTGTTTGCATCAGATTAGATGATTTTAATGTGCGTACATGTTTTTCTATCTAGTTTGCTGCACGGTATAATCGGCTCTTGGGAAAGAAAGTACTTTTTCCATTTGGATTTCATTGCACCGGTATGCCCATCAAAGCTTGCGCGGATAAATTAAAGAGGGAAATGGAGCTGTACGGATATCCACCAAAATTTCCTAAAGAGGAAACTGTGATAGAGCAACACGTCGTAGACGACGTAGTAATAAAGGATAAGAGTAAGGGAACAAAGGTAATGCGAGAATATAGTGTTGCGTACGGAATGTTTGATATTTAGAAATTCATGAATAATTTCAGAGTAAAGCAGTTGCGAAAACAGCTAGCGCCAAGTACCAATGGCAAATCATGCAAACGCTCGGTTTAGAAGACAAAGACATAAAGAATTTTGCTGATTCTGCTTATTGGTTAGACTATTTCCCACCTCTTGCTGTGCAAGATTTAAAGTCTATCGGATTACACGTAACTCGATCGAGAAAATCTCTTCTGTTTTCTAAGATACTTTTCAAATACGGTCAGCCAAAAAATGAACGATATAACTATTTCTTTCAGGTGGATTGGCGTAGAACATTTATCACGACAGATGCAAATCCGTTTTTCGATTCATTTGTTCGCTGGCAATTTCAACATTTGAAGGCCAGAAATAAGATAAAGTTTGGTAAAAGATACACAATCTACTCGCCAAAGGATGGTCAGCCTTGTATGGATCACGACCGATCGTCGGGAGAGGGAGTAGGGCCTCAAGAATACACGCTGATTAAAATGAAACTGAGAGAACCTTACCCGATAAATCTAAGGAGTCTTTCCGGGAAGTCGGTCTACTTGGTAGCTGCAACTCTGAGACCGGAAACAATGTATGGTCAAACAAATTGCTGGATTCATCCGGATATAACGTATATTGCTTACTCCCTGTCGAACGGAGATGTCTATGTATCCACCGAGAGAGCAGCAAGAAACATGGCCTACCAAAATTTTTTCAAACAAGAGGGAAAGATATCTGTTGAACTGAAACTTTCCGGGAATGATATATTGGCATTAGCTGTAGAAGCACCTCTTACAACCCACAAAGTCATTTATACTTTACCAATGTTGACTATAAGGGATGACAAAGGGACCGGGGTTGTTACTTCGGTGCCCAGCGATTCTCCCGATGATTACGCGGCTTTGGTAGATCTGAAGAAGAAGGAAGCTTTTAGAAAAAAGTATGGTATAGCCGATGAAATGGTGCTGCCTTATGACCCTGTACCTGTCATCGAGGTACCAGAATTTGGTAACTTAACCGCGGTTACCTTGTACGACAGACTGAAAATTCAGTCTCAAAATGACAAAACGAAATTGTTGGAAGCAAAAGAGATGGCGTATCTTAAAGGCTTCTACGACGGGGTTCTACTAGTTGGTAAATACAAGGGAAGCAAGGTCCAGGATGCGAAAAAACAAATACAAAAGGATCTAATAAACGAAGGGAAAGCAGTTATATATTACGAGCCGGAGAAAACGGTTACATCTCGATCGAACGACGAGTGCGTGGTAGCTTTGTGTGATCAATGGTATCTGGATTATGGTGAGACAAGTTGGAAGGACGAAGCTATGGAAGCTTTAAGAAATCTTAATACTTTCCACGACGAAGTCAGAAAGAATTTTATGGCCTGTCTCGACTGGCTGCACGAGTACGCGTGTTCGAGGACTTATGGACTCGGTGATTTTCTTTTGTAGCAATTGCAGAGAAAGATATAAATAATAGAATCCAAAGTATTCTGTCGAAAAGAAATCGATTTTTAATAATCGTAAATTGCAGGTACGAAATTGCCATGGGACGAAAGCTGGTTGATCGAATCCCTTTCGGATTCGACGATTTACATGGCTTACTACACTGTTGCACATGTATTGCAAGGAGGAACGTTCAAAGGCGACAAAGCGAATATATATAACATCGAGTAAAGTTTAAACACAAACATTTATGCGTTCGTGCGACCGTGTACTAAACTTTGGTAACCGATACTTCTACCTAGGGCTAAGGACATGACGCCGGAAGTGTGGGACTACATCTTCTTCAAAGATGCTAAGCTACCATCGACAACAAGCATAAAGAAACAGGCATTGGAGCATATGCGACGTGAATTCCAATACTGGTATCCGGTAGACTTAAGAGTTTCTGGGAAAGATTTAATCCAAAACCATCTGACCTTTTTTATTTACAATCACACTGCAATATGGCCTAAACAGCCAGAATTATGGCCAAAAGGAATACGAGCGAACGGACACATTCTATTAAACTCGTCCAAGGTACGTACGTACGTACGTACAGTCGTTTATAATCACGCGATATGTATGTAGATATATACCGTTACCTGCACAATGTACTCGCAGTAAGATATAGGTACTCGTAATTATCTTGTTAGATGTCAAAGTCGGAAGGCAATTTCCTAACGCTCGTCGAAGCGATAGAAAAGTTTTCGGCCGACGGTACACGGCTTTGTTTAGCCGATTCTGGCGATTCCGTGGAAGACGCCAACTTTGTGGAAAGCATGGCAGACGCTGGAATTCTTCGACTATACAATTTCATTGAATGGGTAAAAGAAGTGTTGGCCTCTAAAAGTACTTTTAGACAAGGGAAACCACATACGTTCAACGACAAAGTCTTTGATAGGTATTCCAATTTATTGAAATATTTCAATGGCTCCGTCTATAAAATAAGTAACTAAATTTGTAATTCGACCAGCGAGATCAATCTAAAGATACGCGAAACTGGAGATAATTATTCGAAAATGTACTACAAAGAAGCATTGAAAACAGGCTTTTTCGAATTGCAAGCAGCAAGGGACAAGTACTTGCAATTGACCACGCTGGACAATGCAAATTGGACATTGATTATGAGACTTATCAAGATTCAAATTATCCTTTTGTCTCCTATTTGTCCGCATGTATCGGAATATGTGTGGAAACTAATTGGTAATGTGAGTATTCGATGAGTGTGTAATATATATATATATATATACGTAGAATCAATATAACATGCATACACTTCTTTGCCATACCAAAATAATTGCAATAATTACAATGATACGAAACTTTTGAACACTTCTCACAGGAAGATAGCATATTGAATGCTAAATGGCCCCTGGTAGAGGAAATTGATGAAATTCTTATAAAATCATCCCAGTATTTAATGGATGCCGCTCACTCGTTCAGAATCCTCTTAAAGGGTTATATGACACCGAAAAAAGGATCGAAAGGAAAAGAGGAAGCAAGCGTTGTAGAAAAACCTACGGAAGGTACAATTTGGGTAGCAAAAACCTATCCTGCTTGGCAAAGTGCTGTTTTAACCACAATGAAAAACTTGCATCTTGTAAGTAGCTATTAGGACAAATTGACTTACGTATTCTGTTTGAATACACAAGTCGATTGAAAAAGAAAAAAGAAAAAAAAAACGTTGAATCATCTTACAGGCTAATGGCAATAAACTGCCAGAAAATAAAATTATTGCGACTGAGTTGGGAAAGCTGCACGATCTGAAGAAATATATGAAACGAGTGATGCCGTTTGTACAATTTATGAGAGGGAAAATGGAGCTGATTGGATTGAACGCGCTTAATTTAACTTTAGATTTCGATGAATTCAATGTTCTGCAAGACAATAAGAAATATCTTGAAAATACTTTGGGCGTAAGCATATATGTTGTCTACTATGTGTATATAGAAATTCAGTATATGTCAGTTGCGTTTCACATATGCGATTAATTCGGCCCTTTACTTCTAATTTGAATGATTTCAATGTAGTTGGAAAATATCGCGATAAAGTATACCGATGAAGCTCCGGAGAAAACGAGAGAAGAATGCTGTCCAGGCTCGCCGTACATAAGCTTTTCGAATTCTGGTGTTTCGGTGTGTGTTGTTAATCCACAGAAATTCAATGGTTTATTTAGGATGAATATAAAGATCATGAATAAAGACAATGGTACGAATGTCATCTCGCGAATAACGAAGCAAAGCAAACTTATAAAGAGTATGTATTGTTTAGTGCGCATACATGTGCGCATCTGTGTAATTGACCATAGTCCATCATGATTAACCGACATGATTTTTGTTACAGACCCGTTGTCCGTTTCTCTATACCGATACAGCGATCCTTGTTTAGGACCTAGAGCCAAACCAATCGCTGACGATGTATTGAAAGGTAAAATTGAAATTCCCCGAAACTCTGTATTCAATGTAGATATAGAAAACAAAACCATACAACTTAACGTTGAAGGAAATGTACATGACATCGGTAATGAGTTAGTGTACATAGTTCGGTCGGAGGACAGTTAAAATATAAGTCAGAGTTAACTAATACTGCTTGGTACGAAAGTTATCTTCTTAAACGTAAATATTTAAATATAACATTTTTTTTACTGATCAAAGAAAGAAATAAATCGATCTAACGTAACTTATCTTCGATTCTTTGTGCTTCGATTGAAACCAAGTTTATTTTTTCTATATATATTTAAAACAGTGTTACATAGAAATGCAAATAATATATCTTGATAATGGATTCTCTTTTTTTTTGTTTGTGTGAGCGTGTGCGCGTGCGCGTGCGTGTGCGTGTGTATTAAAACTGTGTACGCATGTTAGACGACAAATCCAAACTTTGTTTTTCAGTTGTTCTGCCAGGCTTTCACCGCGGCCCGTACTTGTTTTATATCTTCGGCATTTGTCCTACAACATCCACCTACATATTTCACACCCAAATTCAACCATTCGTGTACAAATTGATGTAAAGTGTATCCCCCTTGCTTTTTTATCCATCCGGATTCCACCGTATATTTATCACCGCTGTTAGGATATACTACGAGAGGCATGAATTCTTCTTTACGTTGATTTCCGTTGATTGCTTTCAACAAAGGTGTCACACTTTGCGGTGCGATGCAGTTCACGCCAATTGCCAAAATCTGTCCAGGCGAAGCTTTTTTATAACATCCGGTGACAACATCGTGGAAACTAGATCCGTCGGCTATGCTCTGTCCATCGTCGCGACAAGAAAAGGACAACCATGCTTTGGTGTTCGGATATTCTTTTAGGAGAGTAACCAGAGCATCCGCTTCTCGTTTACAAGGTATTGTTTCTATTGCCAGTATGTCGATGCCACTGGCAATCAATTTATCGATACGAGGCCTGTGCCAGTCCATAAGAATCTTCTCGGACACGGACGAACAGTATTTACCAGTATACTCGGAGGCATCGTGCAAGCAGGCGCCATACGGTCCAATAGATCCGGCAATCACTGGATTCTCGTTTGTAACATTTTCTTCGCCTCTTGTTTCCAGCTTGTACAAGTTGACAGCTTCTCTCGCGTAATCGACAGCTTTGCAAAATAAGTTGAGGCTCTCCTCCTCCGTTAGACCTATATATTTAGAAAAACCGTCGATGGATGCTTGGTAAGTATTCGTAAGAATGATCTCGGCACCAGCTTTCAAAAAGTCCAAATGTGTAGAAATAATGGCATTTGGATTTGTTACGAGAAATCCTGCTGTCCACAGAGGATCGCCGTCTATTATGTCACCAACGTGAGTCGCTAACTGTGTAGAAAAACCACCGTCCAACACTTTTATCGTCGTTGACATGATAATCTTCTTTGAAATTATTCGACCTTTATGTGGTATAATTTGAATAGAAATGGTTGAACCGCGACAAATCAACTTTTGCAGATGCACATGCACGCGTTGATTGCTTAAACGCTTCTGAAAATCTGAGGCAATACTTTCTTCGAGTGGCTGCAGGGTAATGCTGTCAATCCAAAGTCCACGAAGAATTTCAGATAAGTATTATATTGACCAAGGCCTCAAAAAAGAGAGAAAAACACAAGTTTCAAGATTATGCTTTTCTTTTTATACCTATGTCGGGAATGTCGGGTGGATCTCGTATATCAACGACGCACTCCTTTCACATTCTTTTACACGTCCCTTTCGTATGTTATAATTAATTTCGTTTCTATCTAGAACACCGATACACGCGTATGTATTGCACTATTTTCAAACGCCTCGAATAGTATCTATCTCCGATCCGATAACTACAGTAAATATTTATTTTTGAATATCCGTTAGCTGATATGTTTCGGTATGCTGTTTTTTAACTTGATTGATATATACGCGTATGTGCATCGCTTTTTTATCGCATCCTATATAAATATATATACTACTCAACCATTGTTTATTGTCCCAGAATAATGAATTGATTACATTAAATTATAATTATTCGACAAATACAAAACAAGTCCAGTTGATCCAATAAGTCCACTTATTTATATATTATAAATTGCGCGTAAACGGTTGAGTTTCCGAGGAAAATCCGTGAAATTATTTCGATGTATTTTTCTTCTTGAAACTGTTTACTTCTTTCCTGATAGTCTTTATATTTTCCGTATACATTCTGCAACAGCCTCCAATATATCGTACACCTATTTCCAACCATTCCGGAATAAAACTTTCTACGGAAGTACAGCGTTCGTTCAGCATCCATCCCTCGGCTGGAGAATATATCTCGCCGCTATTGGGGTATGCTATTAGCGGGATAAACTCGTTTTCTTCGTTTCTGTTAATGTCTTTCAATAAGGCAGTTACATCTGTTGGAGCAAGACAATTGACGCCAATGGCGATTACCTGCCCTGGTAGAGCCATTTTATAACAGCGTGTAGCTACTTCTTTAAAGTCGCTTCCATCCACTATACTTCGACTGTTTCTTTCGCAAGAAAATGAAAGCCATGCTTTGATATTCGGATATTCTTTTAAAAGTTCTACCAATGCTTCTGCTTCCTGATAACAAGGTATAGTTTCTAATGCTAACAAGTCGATGCCAGCATCTATTAAAACATCGATACGTGACTTGTGCCATTGTTTCATAGTTTGGCACGATGTGGTTTTACCGTAGGCTCCATTGTATTCAGAACCATCGTGTAAACTGGCACCGTAAGGTCCGCAAGAGCCAGCAATTTGTGGATTTTTATTTTCAGTTTCTTTCTTTCCTGACGTTTCTTCAATGTAATCGTCGACTGCTCTTCTGGCAAGATTAACAGCTTCGCGCAATAAGTTTTTACTTTCTTCTTTGGTTATAGATAAATGTTTCATTAAACCAGGAATCGAGGCTTGATACGTATTGGTTTCTATGATATCCGCTCCTGCTCTTAGAAAATCTAAATGCGTTGCATAAACTGCATCAGGATTTGTTGCTAAAAAACGTGCTGTCCATAAGGGATCACCGTCAATTTTTGTACCGACATGAGTAGATAATTGTGCGCCAAATCCGCCATCCAAAATCTTAACATCCATCTTCCTCGCTATATTTTTAGGTACTAGAACGAAAAGGTAAGTATACTTACATGATAATACATAAATTATCCTTCTTCGCCTTCTTTATTAGACACGTTCAAGAATCAAATTATATATACGTATGTAAATAATATAACACAGATGACTACAGATATATAAATCCAAAATGACTTAAAAGTTGCAGCGTACAAATTTTTCCTTACAATAATTGCGTATCTCCTATCAAAGACATGTAATTTATTGCGATAACCTTTTATGTTTGTGGTAGACGCAGACTCGAACGTTTATATAATAATTCTCTACGAAAATTATTAAAGAAATATCGCAATTTGCCGACATATTATTAATACATCTTATCGATATTAAAATACAACTAATTATTTTAATACGATAATGTATACGTACGAAACATAAATTACTATTGAATATCAAATTCGTATATGTGTACATATACATATACCTAACCTGCATACTTACACGTATGCATACATACATGTATATGCATATATATACGTACATAACGTGTAAGTCGATGAATTGATTGACTTTTAGAAACTTTTCAAAGTTCGAAATTCATGCATAATTTTATAAATGCTTTACAAAAATTATACAAGCAATTGACACTTTTAAATAAATAAATAAATATATATGTATATATGTATAGTTAGCCAAGTGCCGTTTCAAGCAAATTTAGTGGAATGTGTGCTCCATACATTGCGAGCAAAAGGCTTATGCATTTGGTACCAAACCCTGCTTGAAGCAGAATTTGGTCCCCATTTGGTGTGATTTGGTCACCAAAATTTGTCGGGAAATTCCTAGTCAAATGCGGAAACAGATGGATTGCAAACTGAATGCAAAGTCTCCAACTAAATTGAGCTAAATTTCCATGTGATATTGGGGGCAAACCTTGGCTTCGATCAGCCTTCGTTATAGAGGGCAGGTCCGTCGCACTAAGAACGGACGTAACCTTGTTCTAATAGTAAATATCGGGAAAAATTATAATTATTAATTATGACCATTTCATTAAATATTTTCAAAAATTATCTCTTACCTATTAAACTCTGAAACATGGAAACCATCAATTTCCCCTGACATAGCGTGTTGAAATAAAATATTTTCAATAAAATAACGCAACCACGTTCAGAGGTATGGAACATCTTCAGTATTGCCAATTTAAAGAGTAACGTGGGTTGTTGTTGTTGTAAACTTTTATATACAACTTCAGAACTTAACCTGATCATCAGAATGGCCAATGCAATTTAAATATTTACATTGATATATCTATTGTAATTGTTAATTGTTTAATATACTTCGTTATGTCTCTACTTCGTAAAGGCCAGGTTAGAGTCTTTGAACTATTATTTATTGTATATTATTATTCATGTTATTGGATATTTTACGTAAACCGACTAAGCTCAACTAATGTTATTGAAAATTTAAATTTTAGCAATGGGGTACTTTTACGCGCATTTGGCACATGTACGATGCAGCTTGGCAAGATCCATTTCAAAGCGCCAATCTAATTGTAAAGTATCTCAAAGGGCTGTACAAACCTATATATCATCCTATGAGTGAGTATTGTTACCTACATTACAACTTAAATTTAATGATACTTCTTTTAAAAATATAAATCGATGTCTAGTATTACACTGTTATTTATACATTTTTATATAGATAACTGTGGTGACCATGTAATAGTAATCAACAGTAAACAGATTGCTCTGCGCGGAGATGAATGGCAGAAGCGTGTATACTTTCACCATACAGGATACCATGGAGGTGCAACCTGGACACTTGCATGGGAATTGCATACCAAAGATCCAACAATGGTAATTAACAATTCAATTCTTCTATACATCGATTAATATATTTAAGACAAAGTAATAATGTTCTTCTTCGATCTATAGATCATAAAGAAAGCAGTTTACAGTGCCATGAAGGGAAATCTACAAAGAAGACACATTATGCAAAAGTTACATATTTTCCCAGATTCGAATGTACCTGAAGACATGCTGGAAAATGTCAGCAATCAAATCGAACAACTGAGACCTGTTCCAGTAAGATTGGACCATATACCACCAGAACAGATAGAAAATTTCCCAAGACTCATAAAATTTCCAATGGACTATCAGCTTAAATAAAAAAATAAGTGTACATAGGTTAAACATCTTTTTATTCAATGCTGTTGCGTTTGTATATTCCAGCAACAAATGAACTGACATAGAAATATATATTATAAACTATCATTATGTAGCAAATTTATTTACTTATATATGTATATATACAATTGGACATAGATATATTAATTGTCTGTTATTAACAACTGCCCTTTTGGTTTTAACTTGTTAGCCAGTATCTGCCGTTTCTGTTCTTCCTTCTCCTGTAACAATTTTGCATGTTTCGCAACTGCATAATCAATTTCAGCAACACACTTTTCAACCCTTTTCTGTAAATATAATATTTTGATCATGTTGCTGGTATCCTTGATTCAAACATAAAATTTAATTGAAATGTATGTATGTACCATGTATTCTTGATGTTTCCTTATGCGCTTCAATTGATTGGCTCCATAAGGAGTAGGTCTATTGTCTTTGTAAGAAAAATCTGGCAGAGTAATCAGAGGACCACAGACGTTTGGATTTTCGGGTAAACCTTTCCTGCAATTAGTATTATAATCAGCTTTTTAGTTATAACCAAAATTTGGTTAATGATTTTATAGAATCGCGTACTTCTTCCTCCAGTCCTGATGCAAACATTTTGCCGAAGATGTGTGAAAATCATTAAGAATGCACGCCAAATCTGTAAAATCGAGAAATGTAACTATTTGAAAAATAAATGGGTTATAACTATATTAATAAAACGTTGATCGGAAAATGATGCTTGTACAAGAAAAATTTATTTACTGACTTGTATTGTTGTATTGACCAATGCGCAACAATGCCATCATTTTCGTTATTGTTGTCATTTTATTTACAACTAATGGTTCGGATAACCAAAATCTTCATTTACAACATCGAATCCAATCGAATCATAGAATAGATCACCAAAACAATAGTTATCTACATACGTATCTATCTACTAAAGAAGCATCAGCCGCCTTCTGGTTTCTGATTGGCAAAGATTGCAACCAATAGGAAAGGCTGAAAGCTTTGACAAAAAATATAAAAAATCTGATGACAAGAACAAATGAAATGATTGTTTAATGTGTGACAGAATGGCTGATTGTTATGCAAATCACTGAAATCCGAAGTGTATATATCGGTCTAAAGAAAATTAATATCTTTTGTTGCACTCTACATATACACATATATGTATTGACACGTGTCCGACTAACAATATTTTCGTGAAGTATTCTATGTATGTACATATGTACTTCGATCTCGTAGCACAATTTTTATAATAAATTATAATGCATTGAGATTGAAATAATCAAATTTTTTAAATTATAAATTTTCTATTGAAGATACAGAGCAAAACTTCCATGATTTTTA
Source organism: Halictus rubicundus (assembly GCF_050948215.1). Lineage (NCBI taxonomy): Eukaryota > Metazoa > Arthropoda > Insecta > Hymenoptera > Halictidae > Halictus > Halictus rubicundus. The sequence continues at coordinate 19,927,823 of NC_135154.1, read as the reverse complement.
TTTTTGTCCAATAATTTATTGAATCCATTTGTCTGGGAACGTAATTTTATGAATTAATTCCGATGTTTTATAAAATTCTTTCGCAAGTTTCTGTTTGTACTTAAATATGTTATTATATTAAAACTTCGGAACATAAATAAACTATCTTTATAGATGGCATTGTTGGCATATTCTGTATGCCAACAGAGACTTGATGGTCTGATATTTACAATCAAAGCAACCCCTTATTATCTAATGACTGATGTATTAAACAATAATATATTTAAGAGATGTTTGTAAATAATCATTCGTGTAAATATGCACATAATGAACAGCCACAGTGAAGTAATAGTGTGCGATTTATGTTGTTTCTCTTAAAAATTGATTGAATTCGAAAGAATTACAAATAATAGCAGACCTATTGGTACTTTCAAAGTATCCAAATAAAAATGTAGGTACACTTTTACAAACTTCGAACGAGTTTCTCGTAATTTTGCTTCTATAAATTAATTAATTACAATTTATTTGTACAACATATAATTCTATAAAATAACTTTGTATATTTCTAGATGTTCAATCCTGTACAAATAAAACACGAATGTATAAGCATAGAAGATGTCAATATTAATGAGAGAATTAATGCATCATTGGATAACTCCTCTTATCCACTGTTCAATGGTGCTAGCGTTGAATACAAATACAATCAATTACCACAATTTTGGAGTCATGCACAGCTGTCCAACGAGATACAACCGAAGGCTGAGATCCATGGTCAACAAAGTTTATTTCAGGTGGAAGTGGGTATTATAATTTCTTATTATCAAAAAATACTGATTATTAAAACTATGACTTTTACTATTGTTTGGATGTACAAATCTCCAAACTAGAATACTCGGATATCCATTGAAGTGTGATCCAAATATCTAAATATACCTTGATATTTAAATATTCAATTTATCCAAATGCATCCCAGTGTTTGAATGCTAGTTCAATTTAAATCCAAATACTCTGCTCTTTCTATTCAGATATCCAAGTACTCAAATTATGACCTAGAAAACTGAGTATCCGAACTTGTGTTTCCTTTTGTTCATTATTTAAATACAAAATACAGAAGTCAATTTTAGGAATGAATTAGGATTGAGGAATTCAGAAAGTAATATATTTGTGAATCTTTCAGTTAAAAAGCAGAAAATACCTTCTCTGCACTTGCTAAAGATTTTAGAGTAAAATATATTTATATTTACTCGGATGCTCGAGTGTTTGTATTCGTAACGATTAGACTGCAGATTTTACGCATTTATTATAAAAATGCGCAGATGCAATTTGAAACGGTAAAAGAGTTAAAAGAACTTAAGAATGCCCATGTGTTATTTTCATCATCTTGTTGAAATTATTAAGGGAAAAATGGTAATTTCCTACAATTAATATAAACAAGTTTTACCTTGCAGAAAGATCCGCAGTCTAATAATAATATTCGGGTAGCAACAGCTCTAGCTGAAAGCTTGCTCACATAATTCATGAACTTCCATACTAATTAAAACGTTTACTAATTATAACGTGTAAACGTTTCAGGAAAACGATCCTACAGGATACATGAAAGATTACACACAGAACGGTATGATATTCCAAACTACTCACGAAGACAATACGAATCCGAATGAAACGAGTCAACGGTATCACGTAAACGCTACTCGAAAACCCGAACAATCAGCAATTCCCCATGAAACGGCGAAGCTGGTAAATCAAATAATAACCGATTCAGAACCGATGTCTTCGATTAAATCGAACCGTCCCGGAAGACCGCCGAAAACGTCGTCCGAGTTGAACATAGGGAAGAAATTTAAATGCCAGTGCGAGATATGTTTCAAAGAATTCGGGCACAAAAGCAACTTGTTCATACACATGAGGACTCACAACGGAGAACGACCGTACAAATGCAGTCAATGCGAGAAGTGTTTTACTCACAGCGGAAACTTAGCGATTCATATGAGAACGCATTCCGGTGAACGACCGTACGGTTGCCAAATATGTGGGAAAATGTTTAGTCACAGTGGGAATTTGTCGACGCATTTAAGGACTCATTCGGGAGTCAAGCCGTACAAATGTAGTATATGTAGTAAAGAGTTCAGGCACAGTGGAAACTTGTCCATACACGAGAGGATACATTCCGGGATTAAACCGTTTCAATGTAAAGTTTGCGGAAAGGATTTTTATCACAGTGGAAATTTAACGACTCACATGAAGAAACATACCATAGGTATTAACGCTAGTGTTAATCAGTGCGAGACTAACGAAGATCCGGGATTGCCTGTTGCAGTAAACTTCAGCGATACCGCATCTTTGAACACGTTTGCGAATAATCCACCATTGAATTCGTCTAACGATAGAAAAGTGATAACTAACGCAAGCAACGTTGTTCCTATAAAACACGAAAGTAATGACGACGGATTAACGAACGGTGTTGAATTATTAACATCAACTTAAGCGTGTATTTAATACACGGAATGAATGAACGATTAAGTTGTGAGAACGGCTACAAATGTATAAACGTATATTTTTGGAATTATGTATAATTTCATTCACCGATACCGATATGTAAAATACAGTAGATGTGCAATTTCAAATAACATGTCGAACAATGATGAATTTATTATTACACCACGAGACTATACAGCTAAATACCGAACATGGTTTTCTATTCGATTCTATTTTATTAATTTGCTGAAATGTTTAGCTATAATTTTTAATTTTATTATGAATTATTTATTAGTAAATAATTGCGTATCTAAACAATCGAATATACATATATATTTTAAATAAATTTTTATATGTCAGCGATTCGTTAACATATTTATTCTACCATAAAATACATAACAATTTTTTCATATGCATCAAGTTACAAATAATATTTCTTGTTCTAATTGCACTTTTTTGTTTTCGAATAGAGACATTTTGATTATTTTGTATGTTATTTTAATAATGTACATATATCGATGATGCAACATAAATATATATATATTGTAATGTATTTGTGTTATGAATTATTCGTGTATATGTGTATATAAATACTTGTGCTCAATGAAGTTCAAGGTACATTGCATGTACTTGTTTTATATATTATCTATTTGGAATGTAAATAATAACAATAATCTCTGTTTATATTTCATTATGTATAAAAATAAATTTCTATTCGACACGTGGTGTAATTCGTCGAACTTTGCTAAAAACAGTTTCTGAAAGTTTTATGCTCCACGAGAAACCACTATAATGTAACTTTTACGAACGAAGCAGAAATATAGAAATTTTTGGTAACAACTCGAAGTTCTTGCAGCTTCTTCGCTAATATAAAAATCTATATAAACGGCTCGAATTAATATTAATTTGCTTATATTATATACTTCCGATCACTATATGCGATATATACTCACGTTTGTTATAAAAATCATTGGTATAGACTAGGATAAACGTAAATTGATGATTATAAATATCTTGTTTGCTCAGTTAGTCATTGTTAAATGCTGTTACTAGTTAATACATTAATTGCTTTAAGGTATAATCGTAATTTCACAGAATTTAACTATCAATCGCTCTCACAATTCGATTTTAAAAGGCAGTCTAAATATATCGTGTTTAAACTTATGGTTTGTTAATCGTGTTAAAGATCGGTCAATTTTATATGTAAAAGCCACAAGTTAGTACCGAGTACCTTACTTACAAAATCTCAAAATTGTGCGATGTATAATTAAATATACATACGCTAATTTATCGTATAACATTTAAAGGCACGGTCTTGTTTCGTGGCAAACGATGAGATATGTTTGTAGCTAGATTTTCAGGCAATTCGTGCCAAATATACTTTCCCATGGTAGGTATATCCTCCACGGGCAGTTTGAACGATACCAGTAATGTTAAACAAAGTCCATCTCCTTCTTGCTCTCCGCTAAATTCTACAGTCAATACACCGTGTGGCCTGTGCTGTGCAACTCCACTGCCAAACAGTTCCTGCAACAATTATTTTTATGAAATCTTTATCCTATTTCTATTCACGTAGTTTAATTTTATTAGCAACTTACCTCCATAAAACTGTGCAAAGTTGAGAGAAGACTGCAATTTGGATTAATCTCACAAATTGGCAAATAAGCCTGTACCGCGTTCGATGTAAGAACGTGTAATTTGTTCCTGTTGATAAAGTATACCTTTAGATTTGCGATGTATAAAGTAACATTATTATGGCAAATGGTCGAATGTTATAGTACTTGTTATCGAGAAATTCGTTAAAAAATTTAGTGACTTTGGAATCCATTAGAGATAGAAATTTTAAAGAAGATGTTATTCAATATGTTATTTAAAGTTACATTTAAATATTAACTATATGAGACAATGGAGTTAAAGAATAAATAAATCAGAAAAGATTTAGAATGGTTAGTATCAGAAAATGAAATTATTGTTAGAACTGTATATGTACAAGTGCATGTGCGTGTACGTGTACCTAGTATACTCCAATTTAAGCCTTCATCCACAATCATAGTCATAGTCAGATTGTTGTTGTTCTGTTATGAAAGCTACCACCACAGTGACCTTATACTGAAAGCGCAAATACTAAAGAGATGTCAAGCATAGGCAATAATATGTACAGGATGAACAAAATAATTTAAATATTGCCCTTATCATTAAAAGTAAAAAAAGTGTTAAAGAAAAACACTATTTTCAAGACCAGTCCAAAGACCTTCGTCTAGAGAAAATTGATCATAATATTTGCCCAAATGATGTACTTCTTTAACATATTTTCTTACATTCAAAAACAGTCGATATTCACCCTGTCTATACAAAAATAAATATGAAAAATAATCATAATATAAATTCTCAGAGAAACAGAGTTTCTATTGTACATGCAACTTACGTTGCTCTCTTCTTTGAAGTGATTACAAGTCTCAACAATAATTTGTTCAACGATTTGTTGGCTGGAATTAAACTCGGGTAATGCAAAGTATCTTTGTTCGTGATATAAGATTTAGCTTTTTCTATCAGAGGAATAATATCATTCGCTCTGAGAGTCAGATCATTGATATTCTGAATCCAGCTGGCTTGCAACGATTCCTCATTCGCTTCCTCTAAGGTTTTTAGTTTGCCACCAGTTATTTTGCCAGTGAAAACGAATCGGAACCATGAGCCGCTCGCACACTCTATTAGTATCAGCGTCTCTGGTGCCAAGTCTAAACCTGTTTCTTCCAGAACTTCCCTCTTGACGGCATCCACTAAATTCTCGTTGGGTTGGACTCGACCAGCTGGTAAATACCACTTTTTTAAGCAACTGGGTTTTGCTTCCTGCATCATTAACACATCCCCATGTTCGTTTATAACAACAGCGGCAACAATATATGCCACAGTTTTCTGACAAATCGGGACGTAATTATTGCACGTTCTCGTTTCTGAAACATGCACCGCTTTCTCAGAAACTAAAATACGCTATAAAGATATATTTATACACCGTAAATTCGTGAATAATACGACATAATTTACAAGTTATTGCGTAACATATTTACAACGTTTGTTAACAAAGATTAAACTGTCGTTATATCGAAGCTTTCGGATTCGTGAAATGTGACTGTAACAAACTATATCTTAAAGCGATCAGCCTCAAAATTCATGTAAAACATATTTTTACCTAATGCATCGGTTTGTGCGGCATGGCTAGCTTCGTGCGTGTCATCAATCTCTAAGGAATTCCCGGATAATAATAGTTCGATTTGTTTTTCAATGGTCAGAGACATGTTGTTCGGGAACGTAATACCACTTTGAATTTTTGTGTGAAAAAGATCTCGAGATTGTCTATTAAATATAACGGATCATTCCTACTGTCTTAACGACAGACAAGGTTATAAACAAAGTGAAAGTGTCAATGATCAGACATAATTTAATTAGACGTCTGCATCCGGGTGGAATTGTATCTATGCCATTTTTATGCAGTACCACCACTCGCATTTCTGCGGGAAACAAATTCCCTAGACGAATTCCGCGATGTGTAGGATTACGGTCTAGTGAATAATAACTGGACTGCGGCCTACAACCGCCGGGAAACCAGAAACGTGTTTTGGGTGGAAAATCACCGCTGCGCGTATACGTACAGAAACTTTATTTCACGTGTCATTAGAACAAGGGCTGATGACAGGAGTGTTTGTTTTCGCGGCAAAATCCGCCGCGACTCTTCGGACACGCAGAGTCTAGAGAGGCGACTCACTCTTGCCGCTCGCACGCGGCTAGTGCCGGCGACGCTGGCGCCACGGCAAACTACGGAAACGCATGTAGCCCCTACATATCATCTAGAAATTATTGTGTCGCATGGTAAAAAAGAGCGACATTTATCGGAGAATTCGGACTAGTACAGACTAGTACGAAGAAACGTTCACAGAAGGCTGCTTGTCAGTGGTTGTGTTGCTGATGTTTTGCGCAGAGGATTGAAAGATTGCAGACTGTCTTATTCAGACTGGATCCACTTATAGCAACCGCAGCTCGCAATAGTGGCCCGTGTCAGATTGAAGTGGTGTAATACACTTTCGAAAACGTAGCCGAACGTTTTCATTGAAAAATGACATCGATGGACTCCGGGGTAGACATGGGTAACGATTCGAACGACAGTTTCATCACGCAGCAGGAATTCAGCACCGCGGGAATGGCGACGACGACAACAACAACAATAACAACAACACTGACGGCAGCGTTGAATTGCGAGAACGGCACGAACACATTTTTGGTTCATACGAAGCCTCTCAGTTTACAATCGCCGATCTCGTCTGTGCCAGCGATTCAAAAAGATACGGACACTGGCAGCAGTGAGATTTTGATGCCGATTAGCAGTGTGTCGCCGAGTATACTCAACCCGAGTGTGCGTATTTTCTTCCTTTAATATATGTATATTTTCCTGAAACATATAAATATTTTTACGAAAAATCCGAATCGTCGGAATGATGCAACAACGCTCTTTTACCTGTTCGTTAAGGTACGTGTCCGTTCGAGAGGTTGTCTTGAGAGTAATCTCACATTTTCTGTCCACCGAGCAAATTCGAGAATCTTTACTCTCCGATAGTTGAACTCTGTTGAACAGTTGAACGACACTCTCGGACAGTCGAATTGCAAGAAATCTTTTAGGGAGCAACGCGCAATAGTTTTACAGCGAATTCCCGCTATATGTCAGTCGTGCGGTTCTGGCGAGAGACATTTAGACTAAATCTGTTGTTCTCGCCAAACGTTGCATTTGAAATACACAGTGTACGCTGGAAACACAAATGTCACTATCCGTCTCTATGTCATAAACCTATGACATACTTACGGATAGTGACAAGAAGGTTGAGAAAATGTGTTTCTCTGATACATAGAATGTTGCAGGTAGAAACGGACAGCGAAGCTCGAGAACCGTCACCGCCGAGGAGTGTAACATAACATGGTCGGATATATACGTAGGTGTGAGACCAGAAGACCACTACTAATCCAATTACAAACCTTCTTTAATTTTTACTACTTCTTTTATGAGATTTTCGCCAACATATACGTGGCATTTTTCTGATGAAAATAAAACCAAATATGATATCGTTCTGATGATATTCACTTGTGTAATGAACGATGAAGGTTACTTTCCATTATAATTATATTAACAAAATTAGTGTAAACATTTTCCGAATTATATCGCGTTTGGTGTCATTTTAATCAGAAAAATGCAACAAATATGTTGGCGAAAGTCCCACAAAAAAAAAATGAAAAATAAAGAAGTTCAGTTATCGGATTAGTCGTGGTCTTCTGGTCTCACACCGATATACCTGCCAGTGTTATGTTGGACCTGTTAGGTTCAGACTCAACAGAAACCGCGCTTTTTCCATACGTGTCTGAACTAGGCCTTACACTCCTCGACGGTGGCGCGGCGGCTCTCGAGCTTCGGCCCCTCACGGGGCAAAAACTCCGCGATGGTGTGGGTAGTTCCAATGACTTTTAAATGCGAGGCCTGCGCTGACTTATAACGGGAATTCACTGTACTCTCACAAGGACCCGTACTTACCTTTACGTTTCTTTGGGTATATCGAATGTTTTCATTGTAGTTTCATTCTATGTTTACATTGTAGTTGTATCTAAATCTTATATTTGGCTCCGTAAGTTTGTGTGAGGCTCGTAAGTACATACTCATCAAATTGTATCGTGTGTGTATCGAATACAGGAATATAGAAGATACACATCGAGCAGAAACAGCACTCGCAACTTTCGTCTGGAGGATAATTTTAGACTTTATCAACGGGTAACATCAATTTTCGCTGCGTATCGAATGATTTCCGAGACATTTTCTTTAAAACATTATTCAACAGAAATTGTTACAGGGTTTGGAGGAGCTGAGGCTTCCATGCACGCACTCTGTGGATCGATTGAGGTGTACAGATGTAGTAAAATACAGTATGTATTTTTTGCAAGTTAACGATTGTCTCATTCAGAGATTCGAGGCTTTCACAGGCTGGTATCATACAGTTTTCACTGCTAAGGCTTTCAGGTGTAATCCGTGTCCTGGAGGTATTATTTTCTGCGTCTTCGACCCGCCGTTGAAGCTAGCTGCAATGCTGAAAATAATTCCTTCGGCTACAGGATACAGCTACATCCAAAAGCCTTAACAGTGAGACTGTTAATCCATTAATCTTTGTAACAGCTAATTCATACATGTACTCTGTTTCTCTTCTGAAGAACCTAATTGTTACGGAAAGATGAAGTCGTTTCGTTCATCCCGAAATCGACGAATCGATGTTGCTTGGTCGTATGCATTCAATAGAGATCCAGCTATACACAAAAAAATCTTGCTCACGAAAATGCGATTCGCGACGGCTACAAACAACACGGAGTTGATGAAAAGACTGTTGACCAATGGAATGTCCCCTGATTTTCACGATGAAAAAGGACAGACTGCTTTGCACATTGCTTCTAGTCAGTGAGTCGAATATTTTAACTATCGTCTGTTTATTCGTTCGTAAGTAAAGCGTCGATAGAACGCACATAATAATGTTTCGTTGATTTAACAGGGGTTACACGGACATGGTGCAGCTGTTACTGCTACACGGCGCGAATCCTAATCAACGCGATTGCGTGGGCAACACTCCGTTGCACTTGGCATCCCTCTGTTGTCGTATATCTATAATAACGCTTCTCTTGAAAGCAGGAGCAGAGATCGTGTCTCGGGACAAGGATGGTTTCAATCCGTTGCAATTAGCGCAACAGCACTTGCGATTATGCCAGGAGAGGTTCAAGGGTTCCAATGTAGATGATATGCTAAAGGTTAAGCAGGAGATTCACGAAATAGTTAATTTGTTATTAACGTATCTACAAAAGCAGAAAAACTCTCAAGAAGCGGTCGAAGCATTGAGCAAGGTCTATTCGAGTTTATCGTTATCGAACACGGCCGATCAAATCCAATACGACGTAAAAGGTTTGTTGGCTAATTTGAATGGCCTTAACATTGCCAGTTAATTATCCTGGATCGTTGTATTTATCAGTTTTATCGACAAACTGAACAGAACACGGAATTGAAGAAGAGATTAACACCTTACACAGATGAAACTATCTACGTATGCAGTAACGAATCTTTCTTTTTTTAGATGTTTAATAGATTTGCGAGGAAAATTCTTGTTCAATTCGTAGTCGCATGTTGCGGAGCGTTGAGATTTTTTTTTTATTTTTGAAACGTCAGAATCACAGCCGAATTAGATCTGTGAGTTCATTTTTAATAATGTTTCCGCGAGATATGTTTTCTTTGTTCATTACCCAATTGATGAAGCAAGGATCGTTAATCGGAAATGTATACTCAACGGAGATTAGTATACCCGTTGGGTTATTAACATTCGCGAAATTTTTCGACGACTGTAAAATACATTTACGACAAGATTAGAACGTCCACCAAAAATATTGTTTCTCAATATCTTTAGTCAGCGTTTAAGATTACTTGATAAATATATTTTTCACGTTTCTTCGAAATAACTTTTACAAGAGATCTTAGTTTATCTATCTTTTAAAGTAGTATCATTGCTGCATCAGCGTATGTATCTCAGACCGTTTACAACCACGATATGCTGATACGTATAAATCAAATGAACTGTGAGCGTTACACATTTTTCTGTCTAGAGTGTCCTATCTGAGAGTGTAATATCAAAGCGATCAATGTTTAACAAATGTAACCGGACGTAACCGGAAATCTGTGGAACGATTACACTGAAATTACAGTTCTTATTTACTGTAAAAAAAGGAATGGTTGCACTGATGGTTGCACGATGGTTGGACCGATACAACTTTTCAAGTACACTCCACGAGCGAACAGACGTTAGGCATGCCGCGATACTTTTACTACACGAACACACAACATTTAATAAAGACGAATTGAATCAGCTGATCATCTCCGTTCGTGGACGGAGTCTCGTGTAAATAACTTCTGTAATTACTTTATACCTTCTGTACATAAGTAATTGTTCTATTGTTAGCGATACTCGTAGCACTTTAAACAAGGTGTCTCTCGTAGAGACATAAATATACATAATGTATGTACAAACACGTACGTATCTTCATTCTAAACTGCTAAGCAAATGTATCGAAAGGAATTATTGATTTTGTACACTGTGATATTTTACAAATGTTCTTCTTTAATTTCTTGTTACTGTGTCTTTGACATCACTGTGTACCACAGAGGACGGGTCATTGTTAAACGGTGGTTGTTCATGTATTTGTAGCACTCTTTCTTCTGAAATTCGGTGCAGCAAAGCGTTTGACGAGGTTTCAATATTTTTTGACACCTAATAGGACCCTTAACACTAGATTTACGGGACGCGTCATTTTGACGGGTTCTAAATTTTTGAATTTATACAATTAGAGATTGTAAAGCTGCATCCGTGAGGAGTTATTTAACAATTTTATTTCTTTGCGCGTATATTACAGTAAAAATTGCTGGATATCTGAGTAGATATAGTTTTGTTACGTTTATGAAGTAACGTAAAACTAAGTTACTTTTAATGCTCCGTAAACCTAGTGTTAATAATCCTCGAAAATCTATATTTGCATTACATCCGCATCAGCGATCATGATAGGATAGATATCTACTTGGGTTATCGCTCTAACTTGTGTTTGAAGTGAGGAATTACACTACTTTTCTTGTGCTGAATATTAATAATAAATAAATTATAAATTGGAACATCCAAACTACTGTGTTTTCCTTGGACTTTGAATTTACAAAACGAACAAGGACGGAGCATGGTTCATGCGGTTTAAGGGACTATAAAGGGACTATATATATATATATGGAATAATAATCTGTTTATACTATGTAATTCATTATCGTCTATAATTATTATTCTGTTCAATAATTTTTATTAAAGTCAACATTAACGGAGGAATCACTTTTAAAAACATTAACGATTATTTCCGCGAAAATGTGCGGAATAACAAAAGTACATATACATGGACTTTTCTCATATATACACTTTTCAAGGATGACAAATAAGTTTTCACTATGAGTGGCAACGTAGCCACAAGTGTCTGAAACAAGTGTGATATTGAATATGTTTTTTAATTAAATAATTCTATTTTACAATGCGGCGAATTAAATCGTTTTACATGAAATAAACTCGAACATGCATAGAGTTTTACAATGTTTCCTACTAACGATTGAAATCAAATCGGAGTCGTATTATCTGTGATTGTCTGGGAATTAAGAATGAAACTGTTTAAACGTTTCTTGTTGTTTTTCATTAAATAGAAAATATTGCGAGCCATTTATGTCGGAACGAAAATGGTAGCCATTTACAAAATTCATTGTTTTGCACTGTACAAAAGTTAACGTAACGCGGTACTTATATATCGTTTCTTCGAAGCATAGTCGCTTTAGTCAGAAAAACGATATACGAGCGTACGCGATTATACTTTCTATTCGTAATACAGCCTATATAAACATAAAATTTGGCATAAAAGAGATGATTAATAAATCATGTTAGTAATACACACGATAATCGTCGCGCGTCTCTTGGCACACATTCACAATCGCCGAAATTATGTGCAATATAATGTATACAAAACTATAAACATCACGGTGTGTGCACACGTTCAACGAAAACGTTGGTAGTATTTCTGTTGCACGTGCCCGTGAACTAGGGAACACAGAAGAAATGCATTTTGAAAGCTCTTTGTTTCTCGATATCAAAGTGCAATTCAATAACAATACAAGATAACTTTGTAATTTTCTTATTGTAATATAATTGTTTTTAATATTTTCATCTTCTAATACAATATCAAATAGTTCTTTTGCGGTTTCGTAATTATATATCTTTATTTACAAATATTGTTTACTTGCGATAAATCTATATGCTCATGATTAGGTATGACATTCTTGAACATGTCTCACTGGCTACTTCGATAATCATGATATGTTCTTACGTCGGATAATATAGTTAACAATATTTTAAAAAAATACTTCGAATATGAGCATAAGACGAGAAGCTAGTAAACACTAACTCGTACCGAAAGACTGACTTTTATTCTTCTTTATTTTTCCTTTAATAGTAAATGCGATTTCGCTAAATATATTTATATATGTATGTATAAGATTTGAGCACTATTGCTGTAAAATCAATACTGTATCGCTGACGCTGGACCATGTAATAATTGTACCTCTCTAGCCCGTAAAATGCATTTAAGCTACAAAATGAGTATGTTTGTACAGAGTTGTTCTGTCTTGGTTATTTTGTCCTTGCTAATATTGGAAGCCACGATGTATCAACTATACAAACATATCCGAAATACAATATTCATGCTAGAAAATATTCGATCAATTTGAAAAATAGCATTTATATTACGAAAATATGATAGAATATATAAAAACAATAAAACCACCGTTACGTTGTTAACACTTGGTTCACGGGACGCATCCATGAGGAATTATTCAACAAATTTATTTCTTTGAGTATATATTGTAAAAAAAAAAAAAAAAAAAATAAAATAAAAAATGGCTAAAAATTTGGATAGACACATTCTCGTTATGTTTATACAGTAATGTAAAATAGTCGCTTTTAATGCTCCGCAAACCTAGTGCTAATTGCCGCAGTATTTAATTTTCTAATTCTGTACCTCTGAAATATGTGAGTTGTAATTGTGATGATCAACGTGATCGAATACTTTTCGGCATGGGTGTTGTGTAAAGTAAGCGAGAACGGAAAGGGACAAAGTTGCTTTACAGAAAATGGCCCTTACACTTACAGGTAAGCAATGGGAAAGAAGATTCGCGAACCGATTCTTATGCCGCCAGCTGAACAATAGTACTTGCCAACTAGTGTAAAGCCCGTGGAATAGTTCGAATTATTGTGCGTCGTACAGGAAACAGTCCGGAAGGAATATCTTAAGCTAACGAATGTAATCGAATAGTTACCTAGTTAACGAGCACTATTGGAATGATATTGTAGAAACGTTGAAACTCCAATGCGACGAGCATCATCGAGCTTTGTGAAACATAGTACATCGAATACATGGGCGTATGGAATGATTTTCTCGTACATTTACATCGACAGTCTAGAATATACACCTATCACCGCTTTTTAGACTAAAGTACCAATCCCGAATATACATTGAATATATTAATACAGTATTGTCGCCTGGACCATACTACCATAATAATAATTGAACCGAACGTTCTAGGACTGTACCGTTTGATTTCTTTTCTTTCTTTCTTTCTTTCCATTCGCTAGCTTCTTACACGGTTGACTGTCATCTGTATCAAGGAGACATTACCGACGCTAAAGACGGGAATATCTCGGCCTGCAACGGTCCATAGTCTACTCGTTCTCCATCGACGGTTATGTGACCATTTACGTCCTCCTCTGGTTCTATTCGAAATGCCTTTACCGGTATCATGTCGATGCCAGAACGTGTTAGATGGGTACCATTACTTAAACCCAACAGGAACTAATAGGCACAACAAGCAGTTCTTAAGACAATTGTAATCACAACTATGGGGAATAGCTCTACTTCGACCCTTCCACAGTCCACTGAAACACGAGCCTAATTCCTCTCCCAAACTGTCCATTATATCCTTCTTCTATTTCCTTGATTTAGCAGAATCGTTGATATGTAGGCTTATCGAACAGCAGTGAGATTAACACGTTCACTGCCAGCATTTTATTCGTAGCTTTATTGTTAAAATATTTGATTACATGCAGTGCATCTCCCTTATGAGACAGTGAAACAGAAACAGTTTAGCAGAAGGGAGTCATGGCAATATTACCCTATCTAGTCGTTAGAAAGTTTATAATCAGGCTTGGCCGGTAGTCCAAGAGCTAACTGTGAAAGGGTCGAGCTGTAATACTTGTTCCTAGCGATTCGTGATTATTAAATGGTGGTTACGAAATTGATGTGACTTTTCTTTCTGCAAGCGTCTACGTGAAGAATGAGACGGTATAAAATGATTCCGATCAGCGCTACCAAGCCGTACAATATTAGCGGTATGATTCTCTGAACATCGTGTTTCGTTAGGAGTAAATTACTGGGGCCAGAAATAGTGTATTTAATTGGGCTATTTACCTGAAGTAAATTGACTCGTGTAATACCGGCTTTAACAATTATGAGCCAAATAATACCATCCGACAACTTGGCACGGGGCGCGAAGAAGTAATCCTGGCCCAAGTGTGACTGATATGCCGCGTGAACCATAACAAACTCGCCTGGAACATACAACAGGTCTCACCTTGAGCCTAACTATAATACCTGCAATGATTCATATCAGTCGATTACAATTTTATGGTGATTAATGGACTGTAGAATTTATGCATTTCCAACGGGAACGAGTGGACGAGATTTGGAACAGTACAAAAGACTGAAAGAAATTAAGAGGTTTTATTAGATTATTGGTTTTACATCTCCAAAACATTGAATTTTTTGCATTTTCTTGAAGTACAAGTGATTTCTTTGTATCGGTAAAATTAAAGTAGTTATAGGCATTTTTGAAGAATGCAACTTACGTTGCGAGGTATTGATAGCTCAATCGCTAAACACGTTTTTTTCGAAACCACTTTTTTCAAGTTCTAGTTGACTTGAAAAAAGTTGACTTGACATTTTTAGAGAATCTTCAACACATGCCCTGCTATCGCAAGAATCCAATTTTTCTCTTGTTTTTTCATCGTGCTAAAGGCCGAAACATAAAAGTCGGTAATTTTTCACTTCAAAGTGTAAGATATCTTTGAAGATACTTTATAAAAAGATATATAACTCGTGTAATTTTGATTGATTTTACTTGAAAAAATAACACGCGTACTTGAAATGCACATGAATATGTATGTAAAATCTTAATGCAAAAGGTTCAATCGTTTTTCTGAAAAAATTCCTAGAAAAATGCGCGCAAAAAACGGCCTCGAAAACCATAATATGTACCCCCTCGAGCAGGAAGACATATTTCAGTTCGGTTCTTTAGAATTGACGGAAATTATATTTTGCATAGATACCCGCAGTCCAGAGATTAACCACCGTAATTTCTGATGCCTATCGTCCCTCTGCTTTCCATCGCGTTTAGCTTCTGGTAAGACAATTCTACAATGCCGAGTAAGCAAGGTGTACGTATATCATGTCCAAATACAGGTCACGGTGAGCAAAGCTACTCGCATCAATGTTTGTCCTTGACGTTCTGCACGGTTTTCAGCACGAAACAAATGCGGCTGCGATACCATATCTATAATAGGATCGCGGTCGGATGAAGGCGTTGAATATGCAACAACACGCAAGACGTACGCGTACTTGATCAAGAAAAGGACTGAGGATTCGATGCGTTTCGTTAAACGCGTTTCTTGTTTTCATAGTACAAAAACTCTCTGTGGTAATGATTCGATGAGAACACAATGTATCTAATAAGATAAGGAAACGCTGCTCAAAATGATCGAAAAGTTTCTGCAACTAGAAGATTAAACTAGCAAGGAAACGGACCTGGACATACGGATTTTGATGAACATTATGTAAGAGATAGTTCCTGGATGAATATTTGAAATGTCTTATTTTTATCCAGCAAAATTACCTGCCATCTTCAATTTTGACGGCTATTTTCACGCCTGCAACATGAATAATTGTTTATAAAATCAAATATGCGTTAACACTAGGTTTACGGAGCAGTAAAAGTAACTATTTGGCATTACCTTTTACAAAATAACAAGTTTTGTAAATACAGTATAAACGTAATATAGTAGAATAATAAAAGAAAATATTAGAATAAATTTGGAATGTATTATTTAGTAAATTAAAAATATTGGAATCTGTCATTTTCACGGGTCCCGTAAACCTAGTGATAAATATGTTTCTAGGAACTATTTCTCGCATAAATCTGATAAAAATCGGTGTGCCCAGGCTTGGTATGTTCCTCCACAAGTGTACTATTCTGATTAAGATTTTGAGCTGATGTTTCTTACCCTGAATTTGCGTCCAGGAACTAGACACCTCAGAAGTCAAAGCAGGCAACCTCGAAGAGGGCCCGTACATGATTTGGTCGATGTTGTTCTCTGCATCTTGATGATACAAAAATCATTATTTCAATGCCAATTGAAATCAATGTAACGCTAGTTTTTATTTTTACAGGATTCTAGGGTGATGCTGATCGCATTCTAGAACAAGTAGAGTGAGATAGACGTTCGGTACGGCTCGATGAAACGAAAGGAACTTTGGCTTGCGAAGTGGAAGACCCTAACTAGATGAAAAGTTAGGGACCTACCGACTTCTCCGGAGTCCGGCTCGATGACGCTATGATAACTAGAAATTGAACCCGTGCTAAAGTAAGTCGACCTTGCGGAGGTCGTCGAATAGAAGCTATCCAGCCTGTGCCTTCTTTCTGCGTCCGTCTCGAGCGTGATACTTTCGCTGATGATCTCGCTGTCGTCACAGCCATCGAAGTCGTCCAGGATTGCTGGGTCTGCATCGAGTGCGTCGTGGAAGCTCTTCGACTCGCTGATCTTGCTGCATCTAAAGTAGAGGACGCGACAAATTGGTTAACGATTACTAGCTGAATAGAGGCAATTTCGATAGACTGTGGATTTTATGCAATTATAATAAAAATAAATGGGTAAACTATAAAGTTGAAAGGAACTCGGAAGAATTTAAGGATATTGCCGCATTATCAATCATCGACTCCGTAAGATGATTAAAAGGAAAACTACATCTTTATTTAATGTCTGTCTCTCACTATTGCATCCGCAGTCTATTTATTACCCTAACTCTAGACTCTAGAGGCATTCACAATTTATTCTTGTTTCGTCGACCTGTTTAAGGGATCCGAATCTTAATTGTGAATCTCTCTCGCGACCAACACAAAGGAATGCAAGCGTAAAAGTATAATTCACCTGTCCAAGTCATCGCCATAGCTCCTGGAATGAGAGATCTGAGTGTCTTTCACGTATTCGTTGTAGGCCTTGCCGTGGCCTAAATTTTCGACGGACGGTACTTTATCGCAGGGCAAATAAGAGACCTTTCCCCTGTACGTTCTCAACCCTATGAGTCGGGCGACGCTCCAAACGGTGAATCTTTGGCCTCCGATCGCTCGCAGACGTTCACTTTCAATGTCAATGTCGGCTAGCAGGCCCCAGCCGACGGATAGGAATGAAAATAAAATTTGGTTTCTAGTTTCCACTCGCACCAGGTCCATTTGCGCCCTTTTATACTTGACCACCGATAGCGCGCTGATTAGGAGGGGGTTGTAATCGTATGGCTCCCTGAAACAATCATCAAAGATACATATCTATCTCTTCGAACCTAGTTTTTCATAATACAATCGCAAAAGATACCGTTTTCTAACGAGTTCTCATATTAATTAGTTTTCTTCACCACTCTTCCGCGTTTGCAGAAACGATGAAATTTTCAACTTCAAGAATTTGTCCTGCTTTAACGGTGAATGATTTTGATTTGGAATGATTCTGCAGACTCTCCCGAATATAACAGTATATCTTTTGCGAGATTATTAACGTTTAAACATGTTTAAATAATTTTTGAAGAAGACGAGACGCCTTTAACACATCAGAATTGGCAAAGTGAAGGTCTGAGACGCTTTAGAAAGCAGATTTCGTATATGATCGGGAAAATAATGATTAATAAAATTTATAATAATAAATTAAATTTGTTATAAATTTAGTTAGAGATATTAGGCACCTTCCCGAAACTTGAACAGAAAATTCAACGCCTACGAATAGGACAATTTTAATTAATCTCAGAGCACGTCTACAATTATTCATCTACGCTTTCCGAAATATTTCGGTAATTATTGAACGACACCCGGTCGCCACTGCGATGATCACACTTTCCATTAGCAACCGATTCAGTATGCTTGCCTAAATTCCGTTACTTAACTTCCTGAAGTCGAGCGAATTTCACAACACGCCGCATTCGACAATAATGAAATGACGCGAATCTCGCCGGTCGCGTCGATCGCCGACAAACACGTGTCAATGATAATTAGAATTGGATTAATTAGAATTGGTAACGATGTACAAGCCATGAACCATCATTTTTATAGCTTTCAGCGGAATGCTAACCGAAGAACTGAAACAACTGTTCGGAGCTTCGTGTTTCGCCCGAAATGTGTAGAGTGTAATAATAATCAAAGTTATCGATAGCGAGTCCCGTGGAATCCATACTATATCTGTCCTCCGAATAAATGTATATTTCGCTCTCCATATACTATAAATACGTGAATAGTTCAAAGGTGCTTTATCGAATTTCAGAGCGGAGCGGAGGACGACGGAATATTCATGTTTCTCTTTGACGACGCTGATGTTTATGCAATTTTCTATTTCTGCAGCCGAATTTCAAGATCGTAGAATCGGTTGGAATTTTATTTTCTGTACCGACTACTCTCGTACACAAAGAATGAGCAAAATCTGTGTTAAAACGCGAACGGTGGCGTCGTGCGTCGGTGGTTCTTAAAGATTTTGTATAATTGAAGATCTTGGTGCGAGATTTTATAATAAAATTGTTGAACTTGTTGAACCTTGGTATATTTTTACATATAGCTTTTGCATCAAAATCTTCAATTGTATCGCGATATCTGCGAGAATATATGTAAAAAGAAAAAAGAAAATAAGATGATATCGACAAGAAGAAAATGAAATTAAGTCTTTTGATTTATAAGCAAACGAATTTATTCGTTAATCTTGTAGACAAATTTTATTACTCCGGCACTCTTTAAGTAAACAAATAAGCACTGCCTTTTTGTAGTGCAATAGCTATGTATAATCTATTCTGCGATAATTAACACTTTAATCTTTTGATTTTAACCGCGATTAAAAATTGTCTGACTAGTAGTTCTAAATGGCTGTGTTCAGAGCAACTGCTCCATTGTGGACAAGAAGAAAACGAGATTAAAAATGGCTGTTTCCCCGTGGATAGTGTTGGCGAGGGAGTTGCCGTGCATTTTATGCAAAATATGCGTTTTATCCGTGTCTGGCGACGAACGCGAGAAGTTCCGCAGTCCAGCGATCGCAAAACAGGTTTCGCATTTCGTAATCGACCGTTTTAGAACACATTCATCGGATCGCACGTGTTTTTCAAAAGACAGACCAGATGGACATCACGCGAGCTAAGCAGATGCGAATCTGCATCTGACCTTGCTGCCATTCGACACACATATCCCCCCAACCAACCCCACCCCCCGGTGCGGTGGCTCGTTTCGGTGTCACTTTTCAGCCATTTTCGGACGATGCCGGTGCATCCGATGAAAAAATCGACTTTACGTCGCTGTCCTGGAAACTGGGGCAACTTGATTCAACCACCGTATTACGGGGTGGGTTCGTTCGCGCGCTCTGCTGCAAAACTGCAGTTGCGTCGCGCAAACGAGCTTTTTCCCAGCGGGTCTCTAATTTTCTTCAATGTTTCTTCACGCTGTTTAACCCTTTACTTTTTACCGAGCTGCTCGCAAACGATTCTAACTTCTCGCGAACGCAAGAACTGCATTATGAACATTACAATCGGAAAATGTGTTTCTTACCGCTATTCAAATCGTGTTTGCTCTGTACGAACATGTATGTAAATTGTAAATGATTGTCATTTTTCATAACAGTAAAAACTCGAATAAAAATATTAGAAATATAATGTGCTCCTTCTATTTCATTTTGCATATAGCTGTACGTGAACGTGCACAAACATACTACAGTTGCAAAGCGTGGGCTTTAAACAACATTCTTTGATTGATCACAACATTGACCGGTAAGATATTGAACGTATTTTATCTGGCAAAAATATTTTGCAGGAGACAATTCTGGATGACCATAGCTAGTTTTAGAAATTGTTTAACATCGCAGAGTAGTCCTGGAAATTTTAAGTTTAAGAAGACAGTCTCAAAAGAAACACTGAAATCAGTGAAGGATTTCGTCTCGGCTATCGCAGAGTGTCTGATTTTAAGCTAGAATTCCAAAGTATTACCAAATGCTGGAATAAATGTCTGATTTCAAAATATCCCGTTATCACTGCAAGGTTGACACACGGTTTTGAGTACCCAACCAACTGATAATATCTACGAAATCTACCAATCTACTTAATTCCGCGATCAATGTTACTTTCAGACCCCGCGGTAAATACGAGATCGCAATAAAAATGTTTAGTCTGGCACAAACTTGAAAAACATATGTATATTCATATTTTACATTTTACTTTCATCACACAATTGTTCAGACTAAAATAGACGTTCGATCAATGAAAGAAGTTTTCGTCAGAAAATTCAACACGAAAATGGGAATTTGCATAGCCTCTCGGTCTAATTAGAAATTCTACTGTTGTATCGCGTTTTCTCGTTTTAGCTATCGTTCTATTGGTCGTTGTTTAATTGCGAGGTAAGCAGCCTCGCGCAGGTGTCGCGATATTGACGGATTATTCAACGGACTACTGGATCAAGCGGATTTCTTTCCTCTCGAGCGATAAAAGTATTATGTACGCGTTAAGGTTACGTTAATGGCAATTGGTTTGTACGCGGTCGTGTTGTTCCGAACATTTCTGTCAGCTGGTTTGGCATTTTTATTGGGAAACTTTTCGAAACTGGGCGATTTTTCGCTAGCGGGAACCAGCCAACGGCCAGAAAAATCCACAAAGATGTTCATAAATAACGAAAATGCAGTTTCGTCGATGCCGAATCCGGAAACATTCTCGTCCTCGGAAAAATGTTTTTATACTTTGCTGCGATGTAATTCAGAAAACATTAAATATTCCAAGTTTCGATGTCACGCGATTGCTCAATTTTGTTATAAAAATTTGGATTTAGGACATTGTAGGATATTCATACTACGTAACTATGTCACATGTAAAATAAAAATAAACTACGAGTGGGTACGAAATTCTCATTTAAAAAAGAAACAGCAAATCGAAATTAGCGAACCTTGAGATTGTGATCTATAAATTATAAAGAAAAGCACCAAAAAATAATTTCATTGTTTTAATATTTTGCATACTTTTTCCGTCTCAAAAGTTTAGTTAGAAGAATCCTGATTGGAACAGTTGCTCTATTATTTGATCAATGATCAGAAACAAATGCTGAACACGTGATATTTTGAGAGAGGAGTATAATAGAAAATTGATTAAAATGCTATCGAATAAATTCTGTATTTGGGAGTAAGCGTTGAAGATAGTTGCATCGTCAGAGATTTAGAACGTTAGCTACTTTGATTTTTGCATCGAAGTAGGTACGAACGTGCATCACGACCCTTACTCCTCTTCGCTTGTTACGCATTGATCGATAAATTAACGGCGATTATTATTAGTGGATAGGAGATGAGATAATGAGACTTCCTGTTGTCTCCTGCGTCTGTGTTTTACGCAAACTCGCCGCCACAATCATGAATTATAATTCAGGCTCGTTCGATACGAATGACTCGCAGAGTCTGCAGTTCGACCGTCGCGTCGCGTCGTTCGGTATGATTATCTTTTAATGCGAATTCGCTAGTTTTTGCCATAACGTGCATACTATTATTCTTGTCTGACCTAACCAAGCACGCACAACGACTCGTACATAGTCACTCTGATAACTGCGGATCTTCGTTTAGGATAAAAATGGTCTGCACCATAGGTGAGAAACAGAAATCCAATAAAAATGTACTTCTTTTCTTAATGATTTGTTTAAATTCGAAATAATATAACAGTGCCCGTTGGTTCTTTTAATGATTTTTCTTTTGTAGTTTATCTCGACGTTTTCGTTATAAATGTAGAAAATCTGCAGTCTAATAATGATATCGAGAACGTGGAGAAATATTGCTAAGCAAAAAGATAATTTCAACTCAACTTTGAACTCTGACATCGATGTGAATATATTCAATTTGAAAGCGATGCAATGAATATTTTTAAAACTATATTCACATCTCGTAAGTAGATTAGAAATCTTCGTATGAAGCTGACATTTTCTAAACGAAGATTTTCTAAAATGTGCAAAATATTTTTGCCAACTACATAGATTCTGACCTAGAACCCAAGAAACATCTGCAGTGATATCTTGTTTTAATTACGCACGCGTATCATGACGTAAAGAAAGCCAAATACAATTGAGATAACAAAAATTCTATCATAGCTGGTGTAAATACGGTACACTTCATACCAGTGTGGATACTATGACATAATTATCAAGATAATAGTTCTATAGTAATAGTAGTGACTCTGCGAGATGAATAAGATAATCGATGAAATCTGACACGAACGACGACGAATTAATTTGTCATCTCTAGCCGAAAGGTTAAATTACTCGTTTGCAACTTCAGGGGCTAGTTAGTATTGTCTTCAAAATGGCGAAAATAGTTTCAACCCTCCTCAGAGGATTACGATCGAGTTGGAAAAAAAGGTTGGTAAACATTTGGAGAAAATTGAAAGCAATTTTGAAAAATCGAGTTTCACGAGCAATTTTGAAATATCGAATTGCGTGAGTTTTCTGAGGGACCAAGGAACGAGTGCACCGATCGATCAAGCCGATTCCAGCGGAACGATCGACTCGCTTACGATATTACTCGACTAATTAAGTAGTTGGCACACGATCGCAGCTTCGACTACTCGGACAGCTTTGCCATCGGATCGATTGAGTCGATTTATCGTCGGTTTATAGCGGTCGAGCAGGCCGCAGACATGTCCCAGGGTTAAACTACTCGCCGTGCCGCGCCGCGCCAAACACGGCGTGTGTTTGTTGACTGGAGAATTTACAGCGGGCACAGTTGAACTACGTATCATAACTCTAAGTCGATGAAATTTAGGTGCCCCGGCTCCAAGTGTTTACGAGGAGACGCTTATAAGCTCCGCGGTTAGAACCGTAATCGAACTAATCGTTGCGAGCGTAACAACGTTTCCGAAGTTCGCGATCAGCTTTAGTTTATCGCGTCGTTTCACTGCGAATCGATTGTTTATATCGCCGGACGAAATTGTGTCGACCAAACGCGAATAATCACAACTATACCGACTATACTAACATTAATGCAAACTTCGTCACCGAGAACATTTGGACTAATTCTTACGTGCTCTCTGATGCTGAAGATAATCTAAAAATCGTTGCTCTCCATCATCTACAGTTCTTCGGAAATTTAATTTTCAAAAGGAATTCTTTCAGCTTCAACCGTAAAAGCTAGATGAACAATTCATAAGTAAGACTCTCCCGACTACAATAGTACATTTTCTTTTTTTTTTTTTTTTTTTTTTTTAAGTATGAACGCTTGAACATGTGCAAATAATGTTTAAAGGGAGACAAGCAGGTAAAAGTGAGCCTGAACCAAATTGAATTTGCAACAGGTCGTTCGATAGCTTATCCAAAGAAAATACTTTGTGCCAATTTTCAACCGTTTATGTCGACACAGGGAGTAGTAATGGGGTGACAAAGAAAATCAGTTTCTGTCGTAATTTCTCTTAACCTCTTCAATTGAAAATTCTGAAAAAATCAGGCACGTTTGAGCTATTGGAATGCACATTTATGAATTTTTAGCTTCGAAACGGAATATCAAAAAATAAATAAATAAATAAAAAACTATTGAGGGCACTTTTGACCTCCTCATCCGACTACACCCTCTATAATCGATTTTTTGATTTATTCACTTTAAACATTAAAGATCCAAGAGACAAAATTGAACTATACCAAGTGATAGAGCAGATCTTCCTTCGAAGCAATCAACAAATTTTAGAACGCGGGTTGCGTGTATGTACATATGTAGAGTGTAGAGGATTCGTTTGTCGGTAGAATCACGATCAACGTGTTGCTTTTGTTTATTGTTTCTCTGTTTTTTCGCCGGAACGGTGAACGATAAATATTGTTTATCGTGTCTGTCATACATTTGTTTGCATAAAATCGGAGATATATTTTTCCAGCGTATCTATCGATCATTTGATTAAAGCATAGCAGCTTGGTACATAATAATTACCAGCTGTCAATCACGAAATTTATATCAATATGTATGATAAATTGGCTACGTTTAAACGGTGTTATACCGCTCGCATTTGTACAATTAACCCTTTGGACCGCAATGAAATTCGACGTAGCCAACCGGTAGTATTCCCAATTAAATGTGATTAATATGACCCGAATATGACTGTTGTACGGCGACGATTATTTACTAAACATAACGATTTATCTTGATAGGAGTGCAAACAGTGAGACTCGGGACTTGGAAATCTGTGCACATCGCTATAATACATATGTAGTTTCAATACTTCTTTTTAAAATAGCGTATTTACTGCGTTGAGAATTGTTCTCAATCAGAATTAGATCTTGGAGACTGAAACAACAACGGAAACAAATTGCACAATATCTTGACAAGTCCGATAAAAATATTTTTGGTATTCACAAATACTGTTTTATCAATCGGTATGCCGATCATTCAGATTCTACAGTTATCATCAGTTCGGATAACAGAGATTCCACAAGATCGCGGATTACACAAGTAACTATGATCGAAACTGTGTGGTGTTCAGTATCATTTTAATCAGGAAAGTGTCGCGAATATGTTGATAAAAGGTTCATGAGAGAATCATTAGAAATAAAGAAGTTCTATTAGTTTTTCGTTTGACGCTAGGCGGCAAGCGATCATAATTAACGCTTCTGTCTACTATACATACACTGTTAAGACAGTGTAAACATATTTTTGAACATTGTATGAATCACATATTCGTCGGTCTCCAGGACCGCAAATGATCTGGTTCTCGAGGAAAGTCGATTTTAGTAGAATATTGAAAAACAAAAAAAAAAACATAAACCTTTAGAGGGTTAAACAGAGAAGCCAGAGAAATGTGGATGGATGCATCTGGCGGTGCATAGAGGGGTCAACGGCAGAAATTCGCAGTCTACTAGGAGCGGCATAGCAGGGATTGAAAGCAGTATGACCTACTCGGGGTTGCGGAGGAGGAAAAGGGGGACCAAGTCGAGGCCGGAGGGGTGTATTAAGCTTGAAACGGAACTTACTGTTTAGCGTACGCGATGGATTTCGCCAAGCCGTTCCCGGATCCGCAGGGTATCACGCCAAGGGGCAGTTCCCTGAGGGCCCTCTCCCAATCTGGCCTCTGGAAAAGTCCATTCACCACCTCGAACACTATACCGTCACCACCGACCATCAGCAAACCGCTCCATTGATAAATGTCCCTGGTGCGCACGAATTCGCGAGCGTAATTCGAACATTTGGTAATGTGAACGTCGTAGGGCCTCTCAGCTTCTGACAGGATCGGGTGGATCCTCTTCTGGAAAATCTCTCGACCCTTTCCTGGGCCAGATTTGGGGTTCAGCAGGACCAGAAGCTTCCTCTGCTCTCCGGGACACGCTGCAACAATTTTCAGAAATGGATATGTGTAGATACGTGCTGCGTCTGTTGGGGAATGCAGCTCGTAGGCCGTTGTTTCATCGGGGAATCGACCAGAGGATTACGTGACGTGTAATGCAACGAGCGTCTTTAATCTTTAGAACGCTCCGCCACTGCAGTCGCGAACCCCTTGGCGGAGATTTTGCTGCAGCCTGCTCAAGCCTTTTTCTTTTCTTTTCTTTTCTTTTCTTTTCTTTTCTTTTCTTTTCTTTTCTTTTCAGTAGACGATCTTTCGTTCGGGCGATCGTCTTGCGGGTTTGGTTCGAGGATGCAGAGTCCAGGATTAGGTGTGATTGCTGTGTTGCCGTGCACCTTGTTTGTTATGTAATCATGTCCTCTTTTGGGGATCTGTATAAGGATGTCGTGAAATGGATTTGCAGTTGGAATTTATTCGAGCAATTTTTTATGAACTTACTCATTTAACAACTGGTTCTAACGGTGTAATAGTAACAGGTGGAAACTATCAGGTGGGTACGATAAACGTTTCTCAAGATTTGATTTGACGTTCATTCGAATTTATTCATTGATCTTGTGCTCCAATTAAATTTATTATTGTTGTATCCCTTACTCTTTTGCTGCCTAAAATCTGCTTCTAATGATACATTATTAATATTAAAACTACCAGCAAGCCTAAAATGTCTGAATGACTGTATGGTATTCCAAATTTTTCTACACCCCTTCAACTTTTGATCGTAATATTATTTCAAAAGTTTGCCGACTTAAAAACTGGCTCTGCTAATGTGACATTAATACTGGAGCTGCCGTATAAATAAAAATAATTAGTTTCAATATTTTCTTGAACAAAAAATCAAAATAACACCGTTGTCCTTACAAAACGCGGTTGAAAATTGTTGAATTTATTATTGAGACGCATGTTGACATTGAAGCTTATATCTTGATGAAAAGAACGAATTTCCAATATTTTCCTTCACAATTACCGAAGGCACGAAGACGTTCATACATTATTGAATTTGTCCTGTTTAGACACATACGTGCAAAAACATGAACTGTTTTCGGTCTTGGAATTTTCGTCGGCAAGCATGAACTCGCTCAGTATGCAAATGGGTACCGTTCGGTTGTTTTTAATGTCAAGAAACCGGCGAAGGTTGCGCAACAAAAGATACCATCAAGTTTTCCAAAGGCAGCAGTCGCAGCAAGTATGTAACACGTTGCGGTTGCAGCATAAATCATAAACGGAGTGTGTGTACGTCGATTACGCGAGAGAAAGAGAGAAAGAGAGAAAGAGAGAAAGAAAGAAAGAAAGAAAGAAAGAAAGAAAGAAAGAAAGAAAGAAAGAGTATGTATACGGAAGAAAATAGGTTACCGGGAATGCAACCAGGAAAAGGTCGAAGAAAATCGAGTACAGCTTTGCTCCCCGGCGAAAACTTTAATGAGACTGCGATCAGATTTACGTAAACCTGTTACGCACAGTTGTACACGTAAGCAGTGAAAGTACAAGTAAAAGCAACAACGAGGTGTCGACGCTAGGTGAAACTTTAGCTCTCAGTCATCGTGCTGTTGTTTATCTTCCGCGTGTTGCCATTATCTCACGATATCATCCCCGCGCGATATGCAAATATAGTACCTGTACCGTCGAAGCAAAGTACGTGATCGTTTAATATATCGATACAAATTTCTATTTCTTGACTGATCGATCGAATGCCGTTCTCTGTCTTTTTTCAGAAGCTTCTTAATATAATCGCTGCAATTTTTCAGCCCGTGCTAAACGAACCCGAAATACAAAATAAAATTTAGCATTTTGCTCGAAAACAAACATTTACAATGAACAGGCAAAGGATTGTTATTTTAAAACGAACGAGAAGAGCACTGCACTCTTAAAGCGAATAAAAAAAGAATTGAAGAATGTTGGTAAGTTATGCACGACTTGTTAAAATTGTTAAATGAACAAATGAACAGTTTGTTGGCCCCAGTGTCTTGCAATCCGTGCAGAAAATGTTCGTTGAGCATAAAGATCCGCAGTCTACTGATAAAACTTAATTTTGGCTTCTTGTTTTATGAGAGGATTAATTCTTGCAAAGTTTATTCATAAGATGGTACAAGAATTTTTTCAGAGCTATTTAATCCTCATGATTTTTTCATTTAATGAGCATATTTATAGTTTTTATTGTGCACTCAAATTGATAATAAATTGAGAATTGATAACATAAAGTATACTAAAATTGTGTCAAATTCGAGAGTTTCTGTAAGATGAACTTCAAAGAATTTTTATTTCTAAAAATCGATGAACAAAGGAATTATTCTGTAGGAATTTGTAGGAATTGTTCTAAGAGCTAAATTTAGCAATGACAGTGAAATTGGAAGGTGCACTTTGGATTTTACAAGAGGAGAACAGAATGGTGGCGAGACTGACTTAATAATCAGATGGAACGGTCTCCGAGAGCGGGAGTACATAAAAGCCGAAAGATTAAACAACGTCCGAGAGAGAGAGAGAGAGAGAGAGAGAGAGAGAGAGAGAGAGAGAGAGAGAGAGAGAGAGAGAGAGTCGAATATTACGTGGAAGAATATAACGAGATGTAATCAGCAATTTTATATAGGTCGTTCCAGCTTAATTTGGCCGTTGTCCATGTCGAGGTTGCTTCAGAAAAATGTCGAGACACTTTCGGCGCCTCTAAGACGCGACACCCGCGACCCAATTGTTCTTCAGACCAGCGACTCTGGTGTGTCCCCGTGGTCGCAATTTCGATTCACGTCGATATCCTTAGCGGGATCGTAAATAAAACTTTCATCCGCCACCAGATTGTGGCTTTGGTAGGCCAATATTAAGCCGTAAGCCGACACTTTATGGAGCACGAGTCACGAGGATCAAACGCCATCGCTCGCTTGGCTCCCATCATTTTTAAGAGTCCGAGATGCAAACTGGCACTTTGGTGCATTAGGAACGTATTCCCCGTAAGGAATCTATTCCTTATTTTTCAAACAAATATTAAATTACATTATGAGAAAATCTTGAATTTATTAAATTGTATAAAAACTTGCTCGTGATTGTAACAAGCTTGCAATCTAAACCTTCTGCATCTTTTTGATTGAAAAATGTGCATATCGATATCCTGGACAATGAGAAACTCTAGTTTTCCTTTTAAAGGAGCTACATTCTTCCAAAACATACCGAGATGTGTGAAGTTGTATAAACATTGTGAAAAATGGTTGCAGTTATTAAAAAATCGTTTCCCTTCATTTCAATTGCATTGGAAGAATAATCAATGAACACAGAACAACAAGAAATCAATTCTTCTCGGAGTACTGTTAGACTAAATTATAAAAATTGTTCTTTCATTTTATTCCAAAGAATAATGTCTCCAGCACTAAAGAAAAGTAGAAGTACGATCACAAGAGGGAAGAATGCAGAGAACCGATTAATCAATCGTGCGACGCGTGTTTTGATGATATTATCCATCCATTGTTGAACTAATCAAGTCGATCGATTATTCGAGCGTTGGTGTTCGAATGAAATCGATGCGATAGAGTCGAATAGCGATACACGGTTAACACGGATAAAAACGGCACGCATCGAAAGATGTTATTAGGGGAAACCAAGATTTTCACCGCTTTTAACTATTTGTAGCTCGTGTGTATTTTAATCGATTTCGATGAAATGTTCAGCATGTGTATAACTAACATAGATCTACAAAACGCATATTTTAAATTTTCATTATAGGCTCAAATAAAAAAAGTTGTAAAAACTGCCATTTTTATTTTCTCATGTAATTCTGACCAATTTCACTTTTTTCAAATGCACGTCATTTGGAAAACCAATTCTTCTAGTTGCTCAAAAAAGTTCAGGTCGTTTGATCCAATTTAAAAAAAGTTATACTGTTTGAATACTTTCGTGGGCCAGTGTACGTAAGACTGAGCAGATACTTTCGCATTGATCCTATTTATAAATCAGCAACGAAAAGATTATTGAACGTGTTGTTAGTCGCCGAGAACCCGACACGCCAGGCATCAACTGATCGTCTGCTATACAGGGTGGCTCAGATACGGTGAACGATTATGCGTGCTTACGTGAAGCATGTCTGGACACCGTGGTGGGTGAAATTGTTACATAAACGTGTGTCGTGTTACATAGCACCGGTCGTGGAATTGAAACTGGACGAAGGAAACGGACACGCGACCTGGAGCTTCTGTCTTTTTGTTCATCTTTGGTCAAAATCACTCCGTTCACTGCAAATAATTGCAACGTTGGTTCATCGTGTTTCTTTGTTCGTTGTACATGAATTAGTTACCATTTTTCTTTTCTTTCTTTTTTTTTTCTTTGTTTTTTTTTTTTTTTTTTTTTGTTGACAAGTCTCGAAATTAATTTTCATTGGAATTGTCCCAAATATATAAGTTTTATATTTACAGTTTTAGGTTAAATGATTTTGATTTTATTGGATTTTCTGGGGATTGTAATTGGCTGATCACCGTAATTAATACAGTTCAATATTTGCGACGAATTTAGTATTCTGCTGGAGGACTCGAAATTGCTTGGACGATTAAATTCGTTCGCTCAATACGAGATTCGGCAGTACAGTATGAAATTACAATATTTATTTTAATGTCGTTTAATTCAGAAACTGAAAATGAAATATAGTTGTATGCATAAATTTTCCCTGGTTTATTTTGCTATATTTGCAAGATACTTATATCTGACTAATATCAGCGATGACAATACTATTCATTTGCATCTAAAATTCACAATTCAATCTACTTTGAAGCTGTAATTCTATTCTATATTTGATGTACTAGAATTGTACGCTGAGAGAATTCAATTGA
The DNA here is from genome assembly GCF_050948215.1 of Halictus rubicundus. NCBI lineage: Eukaryota > Metazoa > Arthropoda > Insecta > Hymenoptera > Halictidae > Halictus > Halictus rubicundus. Next base: position 19,897,257 of record NC_135154.1, on the reverse strand, counting down.
ATGGCAATTTCTTTAACAATTTGTTTAGGGAACTGACCATTTTTATAGACAGCTAGGGTCTATTTGTTAGTCACCCTGTATAGAAAAAGAACGAAATATCGCAACGTCGGTTAACCTTTTTCATTCATCCGGTCAGTCTGCATGTCAATGAATTGTTTCATTAGAATGCATGGCTCGAGGCGTTCTAATGCGGGTATGAAAAACACGTTTGTTTTATGGTTTATCCGACGACGTTGCATTATGTCCCACGGTCTTATGTATTATTTAACACGGCACGTGCCGAACAAATCATTGCTCTGTTAACTTTCAGTTCCGATACAATGAAGGCGCAGCCAATAATATATATCTATTGCAATTAATTCCTATAGTACTCGCACCATGATTCAATTATATCTTTTTCACTTGATCGTCTTCATACACTGTATCTTGTCGGGGCAATTGAAAGAAGATAAAACGAGGTGATAAACGAGGAACCGCCAGAATTTCCACAATTTTCCAAATCATTCTTAATTCTGTATAACAACACAATTCTACGAATGCTCGTCCGCCAAGTATAATTATGTCGAGCAAAAGAAAAGATGCTCAGGTGAGGCTGGAACAATTCCATGAACTTTTACTCTGCGAGTCTCCAGAATGTACAGAATTTTCTGAATTATTCTGATCAGCATGTCGATTGAGAGAATGTAAAAATGACTATGTTCATTCATCTTCGCAGATACTCGAAGGACCTTTATTTCCGCAGAAAATTAGTATGTATTCCTGCGAATCGCCTACAATGCTGTTTCTTCTTCCTCGCCCGGGTGATGTTCGCGCGAATAGATTTGCATATTTCGCACGAGTCATTTTTTCCCCTCGGCCCTCGGGGTATGTCACCGCGATTCCGACGTCAGGCCTGGTTGTAAAACATTTAAACATATCGGTCCGATTACTGCGTGCTGCACACCGATATTTATTACTGTCGGAAGTCGAACGTTAACGTTACGTTACGTAAAACGAAAGGTCGTGACGAAATGAAGTATCGAAAGAAATTGCTCGCGCGTTTCCTGTCGTCATTCTGAATTAACCGGAAAACATTGCTATCATTAGACGGCGTATTTTTATGCAAAATAAAAATTGTCTGCATTCGTTACAAGTTGCAGGAGCTACATAGGCATTTATTTCCTTCCTTAATCATTTTACCGAGTTCAAGATAATACAACAGTATTTTGAAATTCTTGAAATGTTTGCACAATTTTGAATTTGATCTACTCACCTTTAGCCATAGATGCATAAAATCCGCAGTCTAATTATCATAGACGTACGTACGTACGTACGTACGTACGGACTGGTTACCGTACTTACGCGAGTTTATTAATAGTTATGAGTTCGAGTGTGCTTATGTAAAGTGACCGTGCACTTTGTAACTATGTTTCGACAAAGACTTCATTTTTATGCATTTGAGCCAACTGTACGATTCTCCGGTACGTTTTGCTATTTAGGAGAACAGCATATTCATCTACATCACACGTTCTAATCATTTTTTAACGATGCATTGCAATGCAAGGAATTGATACAAAGAGTCAGTACAATAAGAAGAATCTGAAACTAAAATGAAAATATTTCAACTCAAGACGAGAGACAAATTTAATAAATTAAATTTTTGTATAGTTCAATCAGTTTTAGGGGAGAAATTTCATTTGTGTGCCGACTTCGTATCGAGAGGGGAAAATTCGTTGACAGAGCAATCATTTTAAAAGTAGAACGGAATTTTTTGTTTTTACAGAATCCAGACACCTTTTTGCACCGCGTTTTGCATCCCACAGACAACGAATGCAGGAAATAAAATCCTGCTTCGCTTCGGTTTCTCAATTCCCGGCTATAAACGGTGAAATTAGCATAAAAGTATGTTTTTCCGCGACAGGGTCAGAGTTTTATGATCAACCAGGGACAAGTTATAGTGCACGCACAAATGGCGACGCGAGGTCTGACTAGAGAGGAAAGAGGAAGCATGCCTGAAATTGTTCGTTCTTTGTAAGAATTTGAATCGCGAGACCTCACTCTCTCAGGGATGTTCCACGATCGATTTTATGCACCGTCCTACCTATTCACGTCTTCCTCGAGATGGAACAATGGCGGAAATCTTTCGAGGATATTGTCCTTAGCTACTATCCGATTACTTTTCTTCGAGGTATCCTGACTTTTAGTAAAATGAAGCTCTGCACGGAAAAAGTTGTTGCTGCTTTTAATGAGACTGCAGAAGTTTTCTCTCGGGTATTCGCCTGTGTTGAGGACAAAATTCGGGTTTTTTCGAACGCTGTTCTTTTTATCAAACTTTATGGAGAGGAATTTTTTCGAAATGTTCGCGGTACGCTTTCGAGGTGAATAATTGCTATGGATTTTGTAATACCCGTGTGCAAGAATTTGCGAATGAGTAGCTTAAATACGTACGAATGAGTCTGCAAAGTTTCGTGAAGATATATTTCTTAGTTTTCTTTTTTTCCTTCTTCTTAAACAATTCCAGAACCAGAAATTTCGTTTTTGAGATCTGTAATTAAAACAACATTACTTACCATGTCTATTAAATACTAGGCCATAGAGTATCGGGAGATGGATCAAGACGTATCGAATAGATCACGTAATTAGCAAGAAACGAGTCACAGTTTTGCTCCTGCGGTTATAGCATAAAGACAAAGTGTGAGTCTTTCCTTCGTGAGTTAATCCTTCCAATAGAGTTTTTGCCTGCATCTGTTAATCGCGGTCTGTTGAGCACTTAATTGAGAATGATATGGTCCTTATACAGGGTGTCCCGTTATTAACTGGTCTCCATGGAGGAGACGGCTGAGCAAAGAAAATGAAGGAAAAAAGCCCACGCTACCCAAAACGAATACTCGACGCTCGGCAACTCAACGACGGCGTTAACGTTTAATTAACTTCAAAAAATCACGCCTTTTACACAGCAAAACTTCGTCGAGAAATAATCGCTAATTCCATAGCAACATACCAGACAATTAAATAAATTTTATTCGATCGGCAAATAATTTTACTTGAAATATTTGCATTATTTTCTTCGGTGATTGATAATCCCGCATTGCAAGGATTTCAATGCAATTTTAACGGAAATAAACAGTGACAAAATTATGCTTACTTATCTAGAGTATACGAATTGCTAAATGATCGATTTTATGGGTTTATAGGAAAAATGAGGAAACAAAACAGAGAACAATGCAAATATTAGAATTGCAAATGTAAAATTGCTGCTAGAAGAAGTTAATTTTTACTTAAATGTCGCCTATCTGCGGTCGATGCTCAGTTTTATTTCACAACGTTCCTCAGGCTGTTAATTGCATTCGATTGCATTCGTAGCTGTTTTCTACTAACGCAATTTATCGACCTTTCGTAAGGAATTTTCATCGGAGGAAATATAATCGGTCGACGATAAAGTTACGGTCACTGCAAACGAGTTCCGGTTAATGGTTTTTCGATGGGTTTCCGAGTAATAGGAAATATCCTGCGATGAAATTCGTCCGAAGGAATGATCATTTGACGAGCCCAATGCTCGCGCTCTGTTCTAACAGGTTGTTGGTGTTATTAAAGAGACAAAGATTTGGCACCGATGCAGCGAAATCTTGGATTCGGTTACCTTCGGCACACCAAATAATGAAGCTTCGAAGACAGGTTAATAAATCTGCCCCCTTAAGCGGCATTTCTTCCGGTCGATTGTTTGAAAGTTGTGTGATTTGTGGTATGCGAATGGTACGGCACCGGGAAACCACGAATTGTTCGTTCAAGAGACCGGAGACGCTTATGCGCGTCCTAACGTCCTGATGAAAATTTAGTGGAACGTGTTCTATATTTTTAACGCTTGGAAATGCAAGACAAATAAAATGAAAAGTGAAGAAGACAAATTGAAATTGGAAAACAATAAAAGAGGACGCAGCAGCTTGATGAAAAATTAATAAAATCTGTGATACATTCCTAGTGTTACATATTTTTACCGTTTGAAAATACCATTGTAACATTGGAAAATATGATTAAAAATATAATATATAGAACGTGGGAAATCGGTTAAAATTGGAAAGCAATTAAAACACGATGCAATGTAGACCATAGAAAATATTTCGAAGAAGAAATTATACCAAGAAGTTTGAAAGAATACGAATGTTTCTCGTTGATGCACAAAGGCAAGCACGACCACACAAATCGTCGACGTTATGCAATTGCGGATAAACACTCGGTGTACAAAGAAACAATGCAATTCCGGCAACAATGAAGCAAGAGTGCTTATCTCGCTGTTTATTTCGCGAACGAATCATTCGTCGCGTCGGTCATTTAATTTATTAAATAATTCTATGAAGATTCTCACGCGCTGTTGAATCAACTTCTTCGCCTTGAACAGTCGCAAATATTTATTTCTTTGCTCTCGACGCGAGGAAACAAATGTTGCGTCGCGTCGCGTCGCGTCGCGTCGGTTCTCATTCAATCAACGCCGACCAACTGTACAAATACGACGCAAATGTTTCGTAAATATTTAGTCGTATATTTGTAATAAATTCGCTCTTCGGCTGCCCTGTGCGATTGTCAGAACCGTGTGAATAAAGGATACATACAACGAAAGCTAGTTGACAAGAGTGGAAGCGTTAAAATATTTCGCAAGACGTTGCTGACGTGTTGCACAGTAACTTGGGATACCCGGTTGCAATAAAAAGCCTATAGAAAAACCAAGGATGAGAAATTTTGAAATATTGCGTAACAAAGTTGTTATATACATAATGGCCACCACCAAAGGACAATTGAATTTCTTAAAAAGTTACTACTTTCGGTTCCTTTTTAAGAAAAGGACGAAAAAGATCGTTTCGTTTTTTTTTTTTCTCTTTAAATTAACTTAATTAAATATTACATAAGTGTGTAGCTATTTCTTGTAACTGAGATCATCTTGGAATTCAAGGACGGGATTTACACACTGGCAAGCCTTGGAAAATAATCAAGAACGGAAAAAATAAATTCCCTTCGATGCTGGGGAAGATAGTGATACATACTTCTATAGAAGCTTTGGGAATAAACTGAAAGGAAAATCATGTTCGGAACTTCCAGAACAGGAAGCGAATGCGCATAAATTTCACAGGACTCGTGCTGCCGATGGAATAATGATTTTTCTGCTCCTCGAAAATGCGGACGTTACACGCTGCAGAAAACGCGCTAATGAAAAGAAACCCGATCGGAAAGCTACGGGCGCGACGTACTGACGGAAATTGTCCTAATTTCTATAGACAATATTTCAACATAATTCGGCGAAAAAACCAGCTCGTTTTTATTTGGGAAATAATTTACCTTATCCCCCGCTTTAGAGGGAAAATATAGACATGTATTAATCAATCGAAAAACCCAGCTCGTTTGTATTTGGGAAATAATTTTGCGCGTTCCTCGCTTTTGAGGCGACTCAAATAGGCTAATATGGAAAATTAATTTTGTCGAGTGCAAGCCAACGGATGATATTGCACACGCTCTTGTACGCGTTACATTTTCCATGTTAATTTTGCAGTCTGTGAAACTGATGAACTTTAGACCGTATAAAAACTGCTTTATACAATTCAAGATTTCCTCTGCGAAATTCGAGCAAAGTAAAGCATTAAATCGTAAATATTTTTTTGTCTACGGAACCTACACGTTTTACACCGAGCAATGAATAGTGCGATCTATGTATGGAACTAATAATGAATACGTATGAACTGTTCATTAAAATTCATGTATACGAGATAATGACTCTGCAAATGGTCATTAATATTCGCAGAACTGTGGGAGGCTGGCTAATAGTAGTTGCGACATTCAAATAAAAACTATAAAATATCCAACAGCTATAGCGAGCTGAATCGAATTAACAGTAATATCGATCAAAATTGATAAATCAATCGATTCCTGAAATTAGACAAATGATTTCCTGTTGTTGACTCAACTATTGTAACAAACGTGTTATCTCAAGGCAATTGGCGGTTATCAGTTCAACACTGATAAACCCAAAGAAATAGCTACGTTCCCGTAGCGATATAAAACAATAAAACAATAGAAAAGAAAAAAAAGAAAACAAAGACACCAATTATACGTCCTCCAATTAATTTACCTCACCGCACAAATTAATCCCTTACCTCGGCTAAAGGCAGACCCAGGGAACACTTGTTGTATTAGACACAAACATATTACGTACATGTACATATGTACATTCAGTTGGATCTACTCAGGCAGATATGCTGGCAACCGGCCTGCATATGCAGACTATGTAATAGAAAGTATTTCACATTCTAATCTCACGGTATTTACATCCCCGGGAAATGTAACAGACTATTAAGATTTAAATGGAAAGATATTCAAATGCAGCCTGTTTGATTACACCATGAAATCAACCAAAAAATGCAGCTGAACCAAGCACCTTATTATTATGTATTACAATGACGTTATTACTATATTTACAGGCATTCCTTCAAACGCGATATACAGGAGGGTGTTCCATTCAATTTAAAGAACCTTAAATGTCACATTTATTTCAAGGTCAATGGCCAAATATCGATGACAAATACATCGGTAGAATTTTATTTCGACTTGAAAAAAAAAAACAAATAATGGCTATATTAGCAAATTGTGTTCAACATTTTCATGCTAAATCTGACAAGATATGAAATATGTAATATTTTCAAGAAGACTATAGTCAATATAAATATTTAAACGGTTAACTTAGCGAAAGACACGTTTCAATGGCTTGAGAATGTCGCGCGCACTATCAAACTCATCAAATTAATGTTGAACTTGTGATGTACACTTGTTTTGCGCAATCACCACAGATATTGCAATGGCGTTACACGTTGGTTACCTAACGATATCGTCCGCTTAATCAACAATCCCCACAAAACCCCGAATCCCTATAAAAACTACTGAACATATCAGCCATTAATTTCTGCTAAATCAAAATAAAATTGCATCTCCCTTCCACCATATCCAATGAAAAACCCAAGAATACAATAATTCTACAATAAATTACGGTAGACTCCCGTACAAAGTAATAAACAAAGACTTGTATATGTACATGTGTTTTTATCAATCATCCCTCTCCATCATCATGCAATAAAACAGTTGTAATCGTCACATCCGCGAAGAAAATCGCAAAGCTAATGAAAGTCCTGGTTATCGCGGTTCCATCGAGTTAACTTACCAACTCAAGGTTCCCGCGAGCGGGGCTTATAAAGGTTTCATTAAAAACACAACAGTTGGTGCAATTAATCTAAATGTTCTTTTTCCCCCAAGAAATATATTAGATTGTGCAATATGTTTCCTTTACAATATATATATATATATATATATATATACACGTTTAATATTGTTAAATAATACGATCGCACATAAACAACGCGATCATCGGTTCGGTAACATTTTAATATTACTTTCTGTGCTTCCTTTCACGTAATCATTTACGTGAGCAATAAAAGTGGCTATAAAAACAACGAGAATGTGTCCATCCTAATTTTTATCCATTTTCTTTTATATAATGATTCCTCGTGGATGCGTCTTTGCAATCTTAATAATCGTAAATGAAAAATATTAGACGTGTCCCGTGTCTAATATAGCTATAGTGTTCATCGAAAACGAAACGAAAGAAACTTTTGGGGAGAATCTGATACGATAAAATAGCTCTAAACTAAAGCTCTGAAATAGCTCCAGAGATCGTAAATGCAACGAAATTCGTGGAGAGCTAATGAAAGTGTTCGTTGTCGCGGTTCGATTGAATTAACTCACCGTTAATCAGCGACTCAAGGTTCCCGTGAGTGGGGCTCATGAAGCTTTTGGGCACGGGCACGCTGGCGATCAGGCATTTGATGGCCAAACGCCACCTGCTCGCCTCTCTCAGATTATCCTCGTATTTGTCGAAGCTACGGAACCTCAGGGTGATGGTTGTCCTCTCCCGTCGCTTGACATCCTTCATGCGAGCCTTCTTCAGCGTGTACGCGTAAATGTAAAGATAGGCCGAGGTGTCGAACTCGTCGTAACACTGAAAAGCTTCCGCGGACTCAACGAGCTTTAATTGCGATCTGGACGTGCCCGGGCCGCAGACACAGCTTCCCGCGCTTTTGCGCTTCGAGCGCATACATCTGCAGCCGATAATGTCTCCTAACGCGATCGTCTCGACCTTGGTTGCACCATTATTGTCCTTCTCGAGGCTGAGACCCTTCTCTGTCAGCCTCACCTTGTAATAGGTGTTCTTCTTCGACGTGACATAGAAGGTCTCCTCCAACAGAGTGCTAGAGTGCAGTTGACCGCCGTCCTCCATGACACGACGACTGTCCCCGGGCCAATGATGACAAGAAACTTGAATTACACAGATATTCCCGCCATAAGATCATTATCGTCGGTATTGAAGGCACACACGGGCTGCGGACATCTCACTGTTCATTAAACGGGGCCTTCCGCGAGACGGTACCATCCCAACAATGTCCATTTAGCAGACGTATCGCATGACAGTTTGAATCCTAGCTGGCACTATGCACCATCTCCTTCTACTGGGTCCTACCGATTTTAGTTACTCCGGTTCGGTCCATTGCGAATTTAACGAAGCACGTGCATTTCTGCGGGTATTGCACCGTCGATGGGTTTAGTAGGAGTAGTTTTAGTCGGTCGACGGTTTCTGCATCACGTTCATTGATAACAGTGTCTTTTTTTTCTACGGATTGAATCTCTAGTCAACTCGGAACCGCGCTCGAAAGAAATTATAGCAGCATTATCTTAGCGACTCCCGTACTTGCGCGCATTCGAGCATTGAACTGCCTCGAACACTCCGATGCCCACAGTATATACTGTTTATGGGATACCTGAAAGACCAATTACTATAGGACGATACTTCGAAAGACTGCCATCAGAGGGCTGCGAAACATAGTCATCTGCGAAATGTGAAAATAAAGTTGCTAGCGGCGACCTCTTGAAGCTGGACTCGCAGGATGCTGCAACGTCCGCTCGATAGATGGGGCTAGCTGATTTTAATAACTTTAATAAACAATGTGTATAAACAATGCGCCAGTTTCTCTGTGAAGCCTATAGAATAGATAATGCTTCTTATCTCATGCACGACTTTCTGATCTGACATGTAAACGCTATTGGAAGCAGTTTCAGGAAAGAAAAATTACCTTTTTTTTCAAATGAAATGTATTAGCAGAGAGGATACTTTTGGTGTATTAGCACATTAGCAGAGAGTATCCTCTCTGGTATTAGCAAATTTCCATACGTGGCTACTATCGGCAAGAGCATGTATTAAACTGACTGAAATGTAGTCTACTTTTTTATTTAGAAACTACTTTTCCATTTAGCAAGTGCGTAGTGCGCAGCGCAGCACAACTTTCCCCACCTCAACTAATTTCGGGAGAGTATTATTTCTGTCTGTTTAAAGTTTATAACAATTCTTGACCACCTTATCACCTAATTTTTCAGTAAACCTGTCTAACAGTACTTGAGATACAGAGTAATCAGAGTAAAGCATACAAAGCATATCTCGGAGTAACTCTTATGCATGATCATTTGGAAAAATACAAATAAATAATTGGTCTATTACATACCTTGTCTTTAGTGTCTGTAGATAAAGAAGACTTGGAACGAAAGTACCATTCATTGCCATCTACCGAAGTGCGGGAAAAGGCATTTTCAAAATTCTTAACATTCAACATGGCTTATAAAATCATTAATTTTAGCTTAAAATATCATTAGCAAAATGCATAAATATATATAACTACATACAAATTTTGGTATATTAAATTATTTTTCTCTTTAGCTTGGCATCTTTGCTTCTTTCTTTCCTCAATCTTTGCTGCTTTGAAATTCCTTGCGTCTAAACACATTTTCCATTTTATTTATGCATGTCTAAGATGAATTAATTTATGCTTATCTCTTCGATCATTTATTATTGAGGTATCGTATGTAGTTCTCCCAGAAGAGCACTCTCGTCGCATTTAACAGCGCCCTCTGGAACATCCGTTTCTATGAACCTATGCACTCCGGGTTCGTGCTGGTCCGTTTCTTTTCCGGTTTATCAAAATGGTAAGACAGTGATGTGAATTCGTCGGATTCCGAAAATCGATAGACTTTCGGCGCATCTCTGTGAATACCAACGAATGTGAATCCTAATATGGTTGCAAACCTGTTGAAGATGGTTAACAAGAATTATTTCGGTTTCAGGGTATTGATATTAACCACAAACACGACAGGAAGGTTCGGCGTACAGAACCTAAATCGCAAGATGTCTACTTGCGACTTCTCGTCAAGGTAAGCTCTATCACGTGTTAAACACTTTTCAATCCTAAATCTAAACCGCGCATAGCAATCTTGAAAATCATATTTCGTCACTCCATAAGTAATCCGTTAGACGTTAGTAATCTTGATAACACGGTTATGTATGTACACTAACCGAAGCATTTGTTGTCATAAACACGTGAGCTCTAGCTACTGAAATTTATTTTGCGAACCGCACTCTGTGTTAGCACATTTATGTGTTGATCCAATTTGAACGTTCGCTAGAGAAAATTGTCAATTTTCCTATTCCGTCTGGACGCGCCAAGCTAAGGATGATTATATTAATTGACACATTGTAACTCGTACATTTCGCGGCAGTTTAAGTGCACAATTGTATGTGTATCGTCAAGTATTTTTCCATTGTTTTTCTCTGAACTACTACGATAATTTGTCTTCCATAAAATCGTGGTATATATACAAATTCATTCATTTTGCAGCTTTACCGTTTCCTGGCAAGGCGTACAAACGCCAAATTTAACAAGATCATTCTCAAGAGATTGTTTATGAGCAAGATTCATCGTCCTCCGATTTCTCTTGCACGTGTAGTCAGGTTTATGAAGAAACCTGGCCGTGAAAATTCCATTTCAGTGATCGTTGGCACAGTCACAGACGATGCTAGGATTTTTGAAGTTCCTAAACTTACAGTGAGTATATTAATTCTGGAACAATTACTACAAGGCAAAATTTATGCTTCTACTAGAATTCTTAAGCTTAACGATGTTAGAATTAATATTTCAATGTTCCCTGATCTAATAGTTTATTATTTTTTTGTGATAGGTCTGTGCCTTGCGTATCACTGAGAAAGCCAGAGCTCGTATCTTGAAGGCTGGAGGTGAACTGATCACTTTTGATCAGCTGGCATTGCGTGCACCTACCGGAAAGCGGACAGTTTTAATGCAAGGTCCCAGAAAGGCGCGTGAAGCAGTGAAACACTTTGGACCAGCTCCTGGTGTGCCACATTCGCACACGAAACCGTTGGTGCAGTCTAAGGGAAGGAAGTTTGAGAGAGCAAGAGGCCGCAGGCGAAGCTGTGGTTATAAGAAATAAATACTGTTTATTTGCCATCATTTATTGTACCATACCCTTGATATAACTTGCAGAATCTAGGCACCTTGTCTGTTTCTACATTCTTTTATATTGCAAGTTGTGGCGGCTGGAAAATAAATGTCGGCTTCTTAACAACACCACCTCGTATTTTCAATTCCTTCAGTTTAACGCGACTATAAATTTTTTTAACACTATGTTTGCCGACGATAATTAAAAAATCGAAGCGTAAATGTTTGAATAGTAGCATTTACACTCTGAAATTTCGATTAATATTACATTAGAAAATTGATAGACGTCTGGTAGATAAAGTGTTAAATGAATATCTATACGTATAAGACGTATTTATAAGTATAGACGAGTATGTGTAATTTATGTTTGTGGCTGATTATTTTCCTCAGGGTTCTCCGGCACCTCTTCCGGTTTCTCATCGTCGTCTGACTGTGTTTCTTCCAAACCAGTAACATCCGGGAAATACAATTTCGATTCCTCAGAAGCCTTTTCCGGATTCTCACTCACATGATACGGCCCAATACCAGCAAACCCTAAAAAGGACTCGCATCCTATTTTCTTTACCACACACACAAATGTCTCATACCTGTTAACACGGACGTAATACCATTATGTCAAGATACACAATTTCTCCAACAACAATAATTATAAATTTCTTAATATTCACCCTGTTCTTTCCCTTGTATTTTCTTCGAATTCGTCGATACTTCTACCAATTATCTTTGCCTCCGGTGGTTTATCGGATTCGAAAATACCAAAATTGACTAGTTCATTCTCGAACTCTTCTAGAACTATTTTCAATTCATTTTTCCGCGTGTAATCGTACTTGAATACCACTATGGGTACATTTGCAGCCTTATCTTCGTACTAAAAAATGAAAATTACATGCTTTAAATCGAATAGCGTTCGAATTTAGAATAAAAATTGATTAGCTTACTGGGTATGTTTTGTTGGTGTACGTGGCAAAAATCGTGCGAAAAACGATTGCCTTGTTTCTACAATTCGGTGGTGTCCATGCAATTGGAAGAATCTCGGTTTCATTCTCAGGTGTTGCGGAGGCTGGTCGATGGCGACCCGCGTAACTGAGAAATTGAACAAATTTCATAATAAACCTATTGATTAAGCTCAACTATAACCATTAACAGTACCATTTTTCCGTGAAAACTGTTTCTGCGTTCGGTAATTGCGGTTCTGCGAACAGTAGGCTCATCAACTGTGCATGAATATCAACATCCGGGTTTTCTTCAGCAACTCTCAACCTTATAAACATGCATTTGCCATCTAGCAATAGACTCTTGTGATTTTCTGGCAATATGTAATCGGACTGCAGAGATGTTGATCATATTTTAATTAATTCTTCAAGCTTCTAACGATAGACAAATTATTTGAATTATATATATATGGTATATATATGTACTTCGTTATAAAGTTTGCTGAGGATGTCCTCGTTAAGCCGTTTCCTTATTTCCTGCTCAACTATGAAATTCCCTGGTAATATCTCTTCTACCAATTCCACGTATGGTGGACTAGACTTTTTGTCTCTTCTATGATCCTCTTCGTCTTTAAAAACCCATGGATAGAGCAAGAGACATGTTTCATTTTTTAGCGAAGTAGTTAAGTGAAGCATCTCTGTTTCGTATCGCGCTACTGCTTCAGCTTCTGCAAGTTTAGGACAGTATTTAGAACAGAATTTTTATATAAATGCAAGCTGGGGTTTTAGGAGGCCGAAAGTATTTTTTTCGACACCTTTCCGAGCTTTTTTCGCCGCTTCTTTGGCTATCCTAGCTTCCTCGATCATTTTTAATTGTTTTACTTCCTCTGGACTCCTTTCAGACACTTCTAAAGAGAATCTACAAATGTGTGATGTTAGTCAAAATATTTTTTAATATCCGAAGACTAGAATATGTATTATAGTTATACGTACTCGTGTTCCTCACCATTTTGCACCCTCTGCAACTCGGTCGTCAGCATTTTTAACAATTGCGGACACTGTGCGCCGAACATGAGGTTTATCATTCGACCATTCTAAGTAAATAATCAAAAGAACAATATTTATGTGGTGAAATTATTTTTTAAATTAACAAGAGTGGTTTGGATATATTTACGTGGATGAACATCCAAATTGGTTCGCTTTTCCCTTGGAAGCGCTCTAGATCCGCTATGTAGTCACATTTTGCCTAAATTAATAACAATAATAATTTCGAAATAAACTTATACTGTAAAATATCAAAGTAAAATTCACCGTAGCATAACTTAACGCGTCTCCGCCGATCTCCATTTTAATTTTCTTCAGGACGCTCACCATCCCTGTGCAGGGTCCACTCCATTCCGAGTAAACATCCACCACTAAAAAACGAATCACAAAATCAAAAAACCAGAAACATAATTTCAAAACACGCTAGATCATTGTATGTCCCTATTAAACCAGTCTTCTTCAGAAGCTTCTCCCAGTCTTCATTATTCGAAATTTCAGTTTGCAGTGTCGCTGGCACTGACTTTTTCGCCATTTTCCGCGAGGACTTTAAGCCACCCTGCATAAATTTTTGAAATGTATTAGTTACCAACAATTATTCAGAATGTTCTAAAGTTCAACAATTTATTAAAGATTTATTAGTTGTACAAATGAATAGATCGAATAATCCCTGTTGCTTTCAAACTATAGTTTTATTATATATATACATAGTTCAAACCACCTTTCAGTTGGGAGATCTATTTTATCTCATCAAATAAACGAAAGTTAGTTTGTGTGCTGTTTATAACATTGTTAATTACTCATTTGCACGTCTAATATTTTGGAAATATTTTTTTCATAGACAACAGCTCTTTTAATTGAACAACTTCGCGAGGAAAGCACGCGAGTACCCTTTTCCGGCGCATCATTTTTAAAACCGCGTAGCGTCTCGTCAAATTATTTGATATCTGTTGAGATGCGTTCGATCGGGATTGCGTTTTCTTTGATCTATCTTGGTCGAGGCGCAGAGAGAAACTGTAGAAGCCTGTACATTTCTAAGACCATGCCTTTCGGCATACAGGACGGGGACATCGGTGACATGGAGGACACGCAAACTTTACCGATTAAGTCGGCTACCAGCTACACAAATACACGCACAGATAATTACAGTGCACCAGAGGATCGAGCATTCCACCGACAAGAATTTCCTATGCATTGCACCCGACATGAAATATGAATCTTCGGCAGGACTCCGTGTAATTATAGCCGACTGTATGGGTACTGCCACAATACTATTGTGCCTTTAGAAGTCTCTGCAAGATTTATCGAGCCGCTTGAATAACTGAGGCATCATACTCCTTCGAGCTGGTTCCGGTGAAAAGGTATAAATTTGATCGGTAGACGTATATTAAATCGATCGTGCGACAGGTAAGCCAATTTTTCCCTGATTTGAATGAATTATTGCGCGACCCTAATGTCTTATTCCGGAGCTCTAGCTTTCTTTTCATTCATGCTTTCTGGAAATATATAATTCATTGCTCCGAGGATTTATTAACAATCGTTTAGAGTTTATCAACAATTCTTGGGAGTCCTATTATTTTTTCTTGAACAAATTGAAAATAATTGTAAAACTGCATGTGGTGATCAATTATTTCGTTTTGATTAAAAAGTGAAATGGTTGTTTTAGACTCCATAAAGTAGCTGGTTTACGATTACGAATAATTGTTGAGTGAAATGACAAATTTTAGAGATAGAATCGTTGCGCCCATCAATTTTACTTTTGACTGCAGCTTAATTACGTAATTACGAAGCGGCACGCAACATAAACATGCGAAGCTAATATTAGAAATGTTTATCTTCGCAAGCAATTTGCAATTTGTGTGTAATGAAAGGCTGTGCTCAGACCTTGCATTTTATAGTGAAAGGAAAGTAAGACAAAATGTAAAAATTATTATTTATATTCAAATAAACGTAAAATGAACTTTAATATGTTGCATATTAACCTTAAAGTCAACTAAAATTATTTTTATTTTCCATGTAATAATATCTTTCTTTTAAAAAATAAATACATAATACTATAAATGATGGTAATGTTTTAATGAACGTACAGAAAGTTTATCTTTGTGTTGGAAAATGTATATTTCTCTAATAAAGAAGAATTACTAGATTTAATTTGTGTTTCGAAGAATTATGGATATATTTATTTAAAAATAGTTTGAGATGTTTCCTCAATTTACAAAGAACAATTTCTGTCCTTTTCAAACGTACCGGTTCAATTCAAATAAGTGTACTTAAAGATGGCGCTGGTGTCGAGGACTATATTTACGAACACAGGTTTCTATAGTAATACAACAACAAATACACCTCCACGAAAAAATACAATATTGATTTGTTCGATTGCTATTTTAATACTTTCTCAATTGTAAATATTATAAATGCAATGTGCAACTTTCATGTTATGCTTTTCACCAATGCCATCACTGAATTTTACTTATTATTCAGTTAAAGGTAGTATTCGAGTAGAAACTTAAGCTACATTGAAATTTGCTACATTGCAATACCATAGCAACATTACTTGGATTCCTGAGATTGATAAACTGTGCGCAGTCATACCAATATCAAACTTAAAATTTTATTTCAGTCATTTATATTATGAAAATTATTCTATTAATTATAGGAGCAGAAGAATCTCAATCACGACTAAGTTTTATGAAAAATCAATACTTTTTCGGTTGAACAATCTTTATCATTGCTTCGGTTTTACAATTCAAATTTAGCGCCATTTTAAAAAACTAAATAACTAAACTAAACATTATGGCGAATGCACAACAAACTGATACAGCTTTGCGTGGGAATACGAACAATATCATAAGAATAGTATTGTTATTACTCTGTTAATCATAAGAGGAGAATGATGCTAAAAATAATGATTAAATTCTAGTAATTATGTAGTGTACAGATATCTAAACAAGATTGAATCCTATTCCATTAAGTTAACTATAAATCTCCGAAGTTTCGTCAAATAATTCTAAACAGCAACATCAGAAACAAGACATTTCATCGCAACAAGGAAGTGATTATGAGCAGATGGTATGACAATCGAACGTAGGTGGCTGTAACGATGTTTCGACATCGAGTGTACCATCTAGCTGCGTTGTAGATGCGATGACCGGCGAGGGTTCGTGTGGTTCGCTTTTCTCTTCTTCTCCCCTCCTACCCCACCATTTCCTTATCTGAATCAGCTGATTATTGTTTTCGTATTTCCAACGAAACGGACGGTTGGTGCAGTTATGCTACCCTATACGTATTAACGGGCGACGGGTACCGAGCATCCTAATCGGCGCGTCGAAAACGACGAACGGGTTCTCGTGCGATCTCCATCGCAGCTACTCGAGAGCTGCACCGACGCGCTTCGTATTTCGAACAAAAAGATTGACGTTTCGCGGGCGGGGTGACATCACTATCGTTTTCTGGTCGTGTTGTGTCAGTCACTCGCAGAACACGCAGAATGACGCAGTAGAAGGTCGTTTCCGAGATGGCGAGCTTCCCAGTATGAGGATACAGTTTTACGGCGAGGTAAATCGAACCGTTTCTGCTCGACGTCGATCCGTGAACGATCGACACCGTTCGGTGGACATCTGTTTGCTCGGGGAAACTAATATATGTAGGTAGACGCAGTGCGTGAAGCGAATGCTTTGTTGTGAGACCCGTTGCCTTCTGCCTTCTACCCCCTTTGTTTCGCGAAATGTCAGGGTCGCTCGTTTCACGCCAGAACCGTCTATCTTTTTACACGGGAAAATCTAATCTGTCCAGATTCGATCGCTGGGACGATTCGAGATCATTAGGGGCCTCCCAGTTTGCTCGGCCGTTTTGACATTTCCGGTCCGCCTTTTATTAATTGTCCCTGAGCGTGTACACACCACGAACAGCTGTACTCTGGATTGTGTAATATTCTTTAACAAGCAAAATAGATTCTCCCACTACTTCTCCGTACTACATACTTCGTTACTGCGTTATTCGACGCACCGATTGACTTTTCGGGTATTATTTATTTTTTCGCAACGCACCCGATATCCCTTCGCAGTTGCTCAAACACCTACATACGTGTTTAAATATTAATCGCGGTTCTACGCGAGTTTCTTTCTTTTTTTTCCCTTTTCTTATCGTTATCAACTATATTGTTATTAATAGACATGTGTACGTTCTGTGCACTTAATTTCCCACCAATGAATGGAAATTTTCACGCGTAGTAAGTGCATACTCTCTTTTTGCTGACAGATTTTTTCCGCATCTGCCGAGAGATTATTTCGAATTCGCGCGATTGCGCTGCCTCCGGAGAATTCGTCGATTCATTTTGTTTTTTCTTATAGTGTAATTTATTTTTTCCATAATAATTCGTGCTCGCAAATTGCTATTTTGTATTAAGATTTAATTATTTCTCGTAAGATAAGTCGTGCAGTAGGATAACGTTTTACGCATATTATTGTTTCGTTTTTACTGCGTCCACTGAAAAACTTGGAAAATCACAAATTATCACATTTTCTCCACTTTATTTAATCGTAATAATATATTGAAATTATAAATTGAATAATTCTCATTTTTTGTATAAATGATTCACCAAGTACAGTGTGCATGTTTTGTTTTTTATAGGTAAAAATATTCAGTTTCGGAAGAAAAAATGGCTGCAGACTCTCCGAGGCGCGGTGTGCATAAAGGAGCTCAAGTCGTGTCACCTCATCCTATAGTTGATCGGTCGATAATAGATAGTGTTGCTGGAATTATCAATGATATAGTTCCACAGGTCGGTACTCCAGGTCATTGTCTGTCACATCATTTTTTCATTGAAAAATATATATTATCTTATTTATGAGCAGGCTTATACCGGCACACTCAATTCTGATAACAAGGAATCTATAACATGGGCACGGTTCGAGTATGCAGACATTAACGATCCGGTCTTATATCCAGATTACAATGAAGGCTCTAACACACCACCTTTGTTACTGGTGCTTGGTTATACCACTGGAGTTCAGGTCTGAAATTTTCTTCCCCAGAAAAATTCATATTTTCGTAAATTACTTCATCGGCACCACAACTGCATCTCGAGTACCATAAGTGCATAAAAGTCAGTAAATATCTATTTTTTAATGAAACTGCACAGCTATTGTAATTGTAATTTTTTGGTGCAATAAAACGAAATGCTAAAGGTGGTGCATGCGTATATATAATTGCTAATTTTAGTACTTTGGTACTATAGCGGCAGCGATTGCAAATGGTACTTGTTGGTACAGGCAATTTTCAGCCACCTAAATGAATGTATTGTTAAATTAAGATAATGTTTGTCAATTATCTAAACTGATTTTGTTCGAGTTTCTACACGATATTGTATTACCAAATGCAGGTGTGGTTGATAGCAGCAACGGGAGAAGCAACGGAAGTGTTATCATGGCGACAAGGGGTGGTCCGCACTCTGAGAATTTTACCAAATCCAAAGACTGATGATGAGAATATCGATCTGTTCGAGTCGAAACGGCCGATGGTGGCAGTGTGCGATTCAGCTGGACCTGGACCACAATTTTGCAACATCAGCTTCATTTCCCTGAAGACTGGAGAGCAAGCTAAAAGCATCAAATTCAAAAATCCCGTTTACGATATTCTGGCGAATAAGCGATCCATAGTAGTCACGTTTCTAGAAAAAATTGCAGTGTTTAATGCCCGGACTTTGGAAGACGTTTTAACGGTCACCACTTGCTACGCGAGTCCTGGTCCGAATCCAAATCCTGTTGCATTAGGAACGAGATGGCTTGCATACAGGTGAGACGACGAAGCTATAGTCTATAAACCGCTGAACAAATGTCACAATTAAATCATCATCGTTTATAGCGAGAAGAAATTACTACCAGCGAAAAGAAGCAGTGGAGGCTGCGAAGGAGAAGGAGTTCAAAGCTACACAGCGACTGTTCTTTATGCAGCAAAGTCCTTGGGAAAAGGATTGCGTGGTTTAGGGGAGACAGTCGCGTCCAGCTTGTCTGGCAACTCGTCGTCGCCTATAGTCGTCAATAACACTGGCAACGACCTAACCCAACCGGGCGTGATAACGATCTTAGATCTCCAAGCTGCAAAAGAGGAGAAAGAACTAGACGACGCGAACGTAGAAACTGTAATTGCTCATTTTACTGCCCACAGTGACGCGATCGTCGCCATGACCTTTGATTTGAGCGGCGCATTGTTGCTGACCGCTGACAAAAGAGGGCACGACTTTCATGTATTTAGAATTCAGCCGCATCCGGGCGGCCCCACTTTGGCTGCAGTGCACCATTTATATATTTTGCATCGCGGAGACACCACTGCCAAAGTGCAGGTATATTAATTTAACGACTTCGCGTTGACTACCAAATCGCAAGCCCAAAGTATTCCATGACTGTTAATCAAAGGGGACAAACACTGTGACGACTAAAATCATACTTGCAAATTTGTGGTGACACCTGTGAACTAAGAAGATAAAGAAATAATTTTTTGCTTTGAATTAGTCTTAAGGCATAGACAAAAGTTTTCTACTTAAAAAAAAAACAAAAAAAAATTCAGTCAGCATGCTCCACACAGTAAAATAGTGATAATTAGCTGTAGACTGCGGACTTTTATGTAAAATAAGCATTTTCTAAGTCGATCGTAACAAGTAGAAGCTAGACGAGAATGTACTTTTTATTTCGATAACAATAACAAGCCGAAAATAATGTAACGACAATTCTTCAATTCTTCTGATATATTTATGGTTTTGTTTTTCACTCGTTCGTTTTAGCATTAAATGCATAAAATCCGCAGTTTAGTTATCTGAAATGAAAGAAATTAAGATTTTCTTATCGCGTATGAAAGGCACACGTTTCAAACTAAACAGTTACAGTGTTTGTCCTCCTTAATAGCAATGCTATTTTTATTTGCGTTAAAGTTAAGGAATGCGGTGGTCAACGCGTTAATGATTATCTTACGGAAATTGTTTAATTTACTTTAAATATTTTTTCTGGTCACAGGATATGGTGTTCTCGAGCGACACCCGTTGGGCGGCAATTTCAACAGTACGGGGCACCACTCATGTGTTTCCTGTCGCACCTTATGGTGGACCTGTGGGGGTGCGCACCCATTCCACACCTCATGTTGTAAATAGACTATCGAGATTTCATAGAAGCGCCGGTTTAATGGACGACGGTATCAGATCTCATTCCCCTGTTTCCCATTCAGAGTTGCCTTTGTCGGTGTACCCATACTCTAATCCAAGACTTCCCCCATATCCCCATCCGACCGTGTTGCACCCCTTGGCCCAGATACGGCAGCAGTCTACGTTAAATCACACGAATAGTCAAGTTCAACAAAGGTATCAATCACAACAAAATTATAATAACTCCGCAGCGAATTTTACGCATTTATGACAAAACTCAGTAGGTGCAAATGAAAACAGTGAAAATATTAACTGTTAGCACTCGAAAAAAATCGCTAAACCATTATTCAAAATATTTTTTGTATTTAATAAATGACTAAACATTTAACACTAAACCCACCACGGTCAAATAACGGGTTTCATATTTTTACAATTAATAAAATGGTAAAAATGAATTCGTGGAAAACAATAGAATAAATTTCCTCGCACGAGTATTTGTCATAACAAAAATTACGAACAATCTAAATAAATGTAATATCATTTTTATAAGGCAATAATTACCACACCCCTCAAATGCATGGTAGGTTTAGTGTTAAGTATCGTATGAGGTATTATATCAGTTTCATATCCATACAATTAGAAAAATCATAGAAATGGAAGTATTCTAGGTGGGAAGAAACGATTGGTTTTCGAGTTAAAATAGCTCTGAGTGCAACGGGTTGAAAGAATTCAACAATATTGACGCATCATTTCGATTTCTGCCTGGCTACAAATTTTCATAATTAATACAGACAATTTTTATTTTGCATAAATAGTGTAGTCTAATAATAATACTTGGACAAGAAACTGTAACACTGAAACTACCGGGAGATCATGTTTATTTTGCTTTGGGAAGAAGACTGATTGATTTTTTCAAGTGTAAATTTTTATTGACATTCTAGCTGGCCGCAACAAAGACAACGATTGCATTCGGACGATAGTACGACTCTACCATTAAAAATCTGTGCTTGCTTCGCTCCACCGAGAGCATGGATGTACGCGCAAAGAGAATCCACCGCCAAAGTGATGAAGAGGGCGGTGGACTCTTTGTTCATCATGGCATGTCACGGAAACATGATACAGTATGATTTAGAACCAAAACCAGCGGCAGGTGGGTGCAGCATCAATTGTTTAGCCCATTTACATTACGAGAAAGAGGGAGAAATAATTTGCTTTTATAATATTTAACACGAAGTTCACGGTTTAGGATTCCAACATTTTTAATTTACGATTATTGAGATTGTAAAGTAACTAAAAAATGTGGGAATCTAAAAGGTAATTGTACTTGGCAGGTGTACCAAAAGAGAAAGTGTGTGACGACACGATGATCGAATTGGAGGTCGAGGCAAAGGGCCAGTGGCCTCTGATAAGATCCCCGAACTCTTTAGAGATTGTGCCACCCTTACCGGCGTCCAGCTCTCTGCTGAGTGTCGTGACTCTGCCAAAAGACATTCAGGACATGGATTTAGCAGAGGATCGTTGGTTGAGTCAAGTAGAAATCGTGACGCACGCTGGTCCCCATAGACGACTATGGATGGGACCACAGTTTGTCTTTAAAACCTACAACGCGACCAGTGGGCTAGTATCTCAAAGAACTGTTATTACTATTCTTATCTAGACTGCAGATTAACGATTTAGAATTAATTGCAGAGCACCTGTAAACCTGGTCGAGGCAGAAGCTATCGAGATCGGTGTAACCGGAGGCTCGCGACCAGCAAGATCAAATCCAGTAAACATGCCGCATGCTACATCTAGATCGCTGGTACCCGTGGTGATCGATGGATCAGGAAGTAAGTCGATAGATAAATAAAAAAATCAGAGACTTAATTTCTATTATTATCGATGAAGCAAGACTCTAAAACAATGCCCCGAATAGTAGACAATGCAATCACAAATGATCAGTATACGTGATGCAATTATTTTCTTGATTCCATTAATCGTGCTGCTAGAATAGATAATTAGGTTATCTTATCGCGATTTTAATCTTGTTTACTGCTGCTGGTTTATCAACATTGTGTTTCCTGTTGGTTTATCGAGATTCCAGTTACACTACTTCGAGTAATTGGAATTAAAATATATCTCCTAAAATAATGATTACTTGACATGAACGGGCCAATTCTTTTTTATACAAAGATATTCATAAAGAATTTATTATTTTGTTTAGAAAAACAAACTTGATCTACAAGTATTTTCTATACATTCATTTATATGAAAAAACTGATTGTGCGATGTAAAATCTAATATTCTTTATGAACCCTTTTACGAGCACTCTGACGCTTTTCTCGGATGATCTATTAGCAATTTAAATGCATTCGTGCCGGTGATTATGAAAGTGAAGTAAACTCGTGAGTCATGTCGTCTTTCTTCAAGATGTCTAAACTTTTGCGTCTGATTTGGTAAAAAAATATTTTACCAAATCATAACATATAATACATAATATGTAATGTATAATATATAATTTTTGACTTGATTATATAATTATTAGTAACATCAATCGACGTATTACATAATAAGCAAAAAGATAGATCTTGTTATGAAACAAAAATGATAGATCTTGTAAATACTAGAATTGTTAGGGACCTTTTTATGTTCTGTTGAAAGGGACATCTAAAAGTACACTGTTGACTAGGTAAATGTCCTCTTAGAGGATGCAGTCAAATGCGAAGGGTTAAAATTATTGCTTATTGAAGTGGTTGTTGTATATTGAAATATAATGTACACAAGTAATTGTCCAACAAGTGGAGGACTAGTTTGACACCATTGGTGTATTTTCCAGGCAGCTACGAGCAGTCCCCGAGATTCATGGAAGCCTATGGTGACTCCTTAGACAGCGAGAGCGCGGGTGTCGGCAGCGGCGAGAACCAGCTGCGAGAGGACCTGGCCGAGGCGATGCTGGAAACGTCGATTGCACCGCATCGTGCGCCAGGTAAGTAGGTTTGCTCGGCGAGACGTGTGGTGCTTTGCTTCGAAACAGAGAATTCTCAACACCCCGACGTGTCCTGTTTGTCGACGCTCACATACTTCCATATTTTTATACGCTGGATCCGTAATCATCGAACAATGAAAAATAACGTTAATAATATATAATCCGAGATATCCGACACGTTTCCGAGCATCTCCGAGTTCACGTGAATTGTACTGCGTTCTTACAATCGAAGAATCTTCCTGCTAAATGCGGTAAACTCACTAATCAATCGTATAGATAAAGCTGCTTTTACGAAAGCAATTTTATCTCTTTCTCTCTCTCTCTCTCTCTCTCTCTCTCTCTCTCTCTCTCTCTCTTTTTCTCGATATCCCCACTTTCAAAAAGCAATATACGATTAAGTTCTCACTATAGAACACTAGAAAAATTCGAGTGCTCTCTCACCATTGTTACCGATAGATGGTTCCTTATAAATTCATACTAACCTGTTGACATCTCGTTGGAACAATGCCTGCGAGCACGAGCGTCTATCAATAGATGCGGTGCCGCCGCTTTCTGCATTTGGTGACGGATGATTGTTAGATTGTAAGTATGCGGTGGATACAGAACTGGCCAGAGGCAGGTATCTCCGTTTTCCTCCCTTATGACGAGGTTCTATATTCATATATGTATATTATACGTACATATGTGTACATATATATATACATATACATATATACATATATATATATATTAATATCTAATTACTAGCAGCGATGTATATCTCTCTTTAACAAATCTACCCCCAAAGTCAATACTTTGCAAAAAGAGGCTGCGGTCGGTCTACTAACCTCTGTGAGAGAATATACATTCCTTCTACCTTCGTTCTATCAGTTCACACGACATTCGTCGATGAGTATATACACAAGTACCAAAAACTACTTGTCTTCTCTAAGTGTATACCATTCAATCCCCGAGAAATGTAAAAGAAAATAGCGATCAGTCGTTTGTGTCTTTGTGGTGTGCAGTGTGACGACTACAGATATCCCAGAGACCTAGTCTATACCTTCTCTCTCACCAACTCTTGTTCTACCTTTTTGCGCCGTCCCGTTGTCTGACAAGAAGAGGACACAGGGTTGGGTCATCGATATTGATACAACTTCCTCCGATGAATCTAGAACAAACACAAGCTGTATGTTTGACCGTTTTCGTCAATACTCATTATGTATGAATTTTACATTTAATAACTTATCGTAATAGCTATAGTATCGAAGGTGATAAAGTGGTTAGTTCTTAAGTTACTGTGCCAGTGATTAAAATCCTGGAAGATGAATATTTTTGTCCTTTTTAGTTACCATAGCTATTGCAATCGATTTCTGTTAATCCAGTACATTTGGAAATCGTAACGATTAAATATCTTGAAAAATACTGAGCATTGACGAAAACAGCAACATATGGGTCGGTTTATTTTTGCTCTGGACTTGTCAGAAAAAGTTCTATCAAAATCGATGACCCAATGACCGTGACCTCTCCTTGCAAGTCCCAAGTTTCTTTCTGTTCATACTCACTACAACTTCGAGACACTATGTACTACAATAGAACACGATAGCATTCCGAAACTACCAAGAGACGTATCGTCCGTCTATCAGATGATGGCTAGGTAAAGAGTATAAGCTCGTTCTTGCTCTAAACAATGTCTTCGGCCAATAGCCGATAGATATTTCGCTATTGGAGACATTGTTTACAGTTATGTCCACACTGAAGCAACATTGAGCAACTTTTCGTTACTCCTTGTTGTCCTCTTCTCTTTTACCGAATAAAAGAAGAGGCAACAAGAAGCGACAAAAAGTTGCTGGACGTTGGCTTCTCAGCGTGGACATAACTGTGAATAATGTCTTCAATTTAGAGTAAAAACGTGAAAATTTTGTCTTGCCGTCATCTGGTAAACGGATACACACATTCACACGCAACCTCACAAAGACCAAAAAGAGAAAGAAAGAAAGAAAGAAAGAGTAAAGAGAAAGAAACTGGAGATTGTGTCTCGCTATTGATACCTGCCGATGGCTTTTTCTGTTACTAGGGAGGCGATCGGTATTTGAGAGGGTGGGTCAGCCGGTAACTAAAGTCGTCAACCCTCTGGGCACGGTGATAACCGTGTCGGCGGACGAGGAGGATGCGAACTCGAGTCAGGAGTTCGACTCCGCGGAGGAGAGCCACTTGCCGGAGCCGCCGAGGAGTGTGTGCGCGGAGGAGGGCCCGGCGTCGCTGAGCGACCTGGAGCCGGACAGCTGCCAGATGCTAAGAGATCTCACGGAGATCTGCGCGGAGATGCGCTCGGCGAGCGAGCCGGCGATCGACAGCGTGCCCGACGAGAACATCCGCGAGGTTCGGGAGCGTAGAGCGCTTTGCGTAGAGATAGCACCGATAACAAATCCTGGGAACAGCTCCATCGACTTCGGCAGAGAAGAAGTCTTCAGGGACGTGCCCACCAGTCTGAGCCTCTGCGTGGAACCCGGCGAGATACCGAGCAGCCCAATGACCCAGGCGAAGGAGACCGCCTGGTGTAAGAGACTCGACAAGAAGGAAGACAAGACCCACGAGAGGAACATGTCAGAGGCTCAGTACGTCGTCAACTGCGACGATGAGAGCGTTGTCTTGATGGAGAACAAGCTGGCTCGTCGTGGCTCTTCGCATTGCAAGCCTGAGAGTAAGAGGGTGGGAAGAAGAGAGCAAGAAGAGGCGGAGAAACCGGGGAAGAAGAAGAATGGAGGGAGTTCTGGGAAGAAGGAGTCGAAGAGCTCCGTGAAGAAATACGTGCTCAAAGAGCACGAGGATAGTATTGTTATCGAGGATTCTTCTTACTGCGAGGATGCGAAACATTGCTCTAGGAAAAGGGAGGAGAAGAGCGCATCTGCTGGTGAAGGTAAAACGAAGTGTACCGAGAGTAAGAGCGGGGATTCAAAGGATCCAAAGGATCCAAAGAACTCGAAGGATTCGAAGGACTCGAAAGAATCAAAGGACTCAAAGTCTAAAGGTAAATCCAAGTGTTCTGTAGCTCTTCCGGATAAGAAGGAAACGAAAACCGATGCTAAGAAGCCCGAGAAGAGGATGGAGCCGATCGTGGAAGTAGATGGTGCTCGAACCGAGAAAAAAAAGGAGCTCAAGGTGGATGTCGCAGCTGAACCAGATGCCTACAAGTACCCTCCGTCGGACTCGGCTGATGATTTCAGCTCCAGCGAGTACCACATAGTGGAGACAGCATGTTGTGGCAAGGATAACACTTTGATTCCGTCTGACGAGGATATCGAACACATTCAGACCTCAGAGATCACTCAGTTGCAGCAGGCAGAGTGCTGCGAGGGTGACAAGTGCGGATCCCTCTCCTGCGAGAACCCTTCGCCCGTTTTACAAAGAAAGAACAGCAAGAACACTATATCGGATGACGATTTAGACTACATACATTCTTCGGAGCTGGTAGAGACTCCTGATAAGAAGAGCAGCGACGATTCGAAACTGGAAACCGAGAAGGAAAGCGATCGCGACTCGAACGCTAGTAAACGCACATTCTCTGACGACGATCTAGAACATGTTCAACACTCTGACGTCTGTGCTATGACTGATCCCGACAAGGATGAGAAGAAGGAGACGCAGGAGCAGTCTGCGAAGCCGAAGAGTTCGAAGAAGTATTCGAAGGACATCGTGGTGATCGAAAGCGATACCACGACAGCGGACGTTACCGTGATCATAAAGCCTGCTGAGACCTGGCGAGGTAAGGGGAAGAAGGACGAGGAGGAGCCTGCGAAGGGCCCCGCCGAGAATCCTAGTCCTTTGAAGAAGATCAAAACTAGACAGAGTAAAACATCGCCTTCGAACGTGGCTCCGAAAAGATTTCCCGGGGAGATCGAGATCATCGACATAGACGCGATGCAGAAGGCCGAGATGGAGGTTCAGATGGACCCCGCGCCCACTCCCGAGTGCAAGATCCTCTCCGGGCCTGAGGTCACCGGAACCAGAGCCAAGAAGCCGCGAAAAAACAAGAAGACCAGCGCCGAGAGTGCTCAAAGCTTCGAGACTCCTGATCCTCCAAAGCCTTTCGACGAAGGCCTCGTTCTCAGCAAGGAGTCTAGCTCGCAAGAGGTCCCGGAGTTTTCCTGGAGCGCCATAGTCAAGAAGAAGAGCCCCTCTCTGGAACCTGAGCCACGCGAGGAAGAGGACAAGCTGGTGGACAATGCGGAAATCGAAACAGAGTCCGCGAAAGACTCTACGAAGAAGAAGGGACACGATTCTTCCTCGAAGAACGCCAAGGACGCCAAGGACGCCAAGAATTCTCAGGTGATCCGCGTTTCGATGGAAACCGATGTGAAAAAGGACTCTGATCCTGATGTAGGCCAAGAAGAGCACAACTCTCTTCTAGAGCTGTACAGGCCTGATAGCTCGAAGGACAAGTCCAGAAGGATTGAGCTTGTTCGATCCTCAGCGGTGACCGACAAGCTGCGAGATGATGCAGCAAAGCCTGACATCGGAGACTCTTCAGCGCAAGTTTCCCGTTGCGCGATTCCCAAGAAGAAGAACAGCTTTTCGATGGAAAGCGATGTAAAAAAGGACTCTGATCCTGATATAGGCCAGGAAGAGCCTAGCTTCCTTGTAGAGCTGCACAGGCCTGGTAGCTCGAAAGAGAAGTTGAGAAGAACCGAGTCTGTTCGATCCTCCGCGGTGACCGACAAGCTGCGAGATGCTGCAGCAAAGCCCGACGTTGGAGACTCTTCAGCGCAAGTTTCCTGGAGCGCGATTGTCAAGAAGAAGAACAGCTTTTCGATGGAAAGCGATGTAACAAGCGATTCTGATCTTGGCCAAGAAGAGCCTAGCTCTTTTCTAGAACTGTACAGGCCTGGTAGCTCGAAAAAGAAGTCCTCACCCGAGCCTATGCTGCCTCCTGCCATCGAGGAGAAGGTGCGCAGGACCTCGAATCCTTCGGAATCATTCGATAATGAAGCTAATCGTCAGTCTGAATCGGCTGAAGCTGTGGCGAAGATGGATACAGTTGACGAGCCTCTGGACTGTCCTCTCGTGGATCTTTCGAGTCCCTCGGAACTGGAGGAGAAGAAGGAGAGATCGAAGCTGAACGCCATCGATGAGAAGGACAACGACGACGCAGTCCCGGATCCTGATCCAGCGTTCTCCAAGGAGGATTCCTCGGAACCGGAAAGGGACCCTGAGAAGAGGAGCGATTCTGAGCAAGAGGTCGCTCCGAAATGCTGCAACTCCTCGGATGAGTTGAACGGATGGGAACACGTCGTGTACACGGATGGGTATTACTCGAGCCGAGAGGTAGTCGAACGAAGCGTAGACAGCGGCTCGAACCCCTCCTCGGTAGCTATCTCCAAGAAAGGCAACAGGTCGAAGAAAAAAAAACGCAGATGAGTAGAGGATTGCATGGATGTACCTAGGGCCAGCCTTGCCCTCTATATTCTTCTGATGCAAGTCACCGGAGCGGATTAGCGAGAATTCCATCCGGGAACCTATCACCAGGCTCCTGATATCACGTTACCTTGGTGATTCTCCGTTACGGATTGGCAAGGATACAGTATGCCCAGAATTTGGCAAACGATATTTTTCGTATTTTTCAAAGAACGCTATTTCCAAAGACGTACATACACTAATTCGTTCGAAGGGTCTGATTGAATTGACGAGGAGAACACCTTTCAAGGTAACGAGGGCAAGGCTGTTCCATTGGTTGTGCATGCGCCATGTTCGATCGGATCAAACGAATACGGATAGGAATTTCGTATTTTAAGAGGATAGGGCGTTTACTAATTTCGACTATGTCACTTGAAAATGCGATCTCTATTCGACTGTGGCTTCGACGGCAGGGTTACCAGACTATTTATTATTCCCCACTAAATATGGCTCGATTCTCCTCCAGCGGCTCTCTGCGCCAGGAGAATATGTGACGTCACGTTATTCCCACTACCGCTGCTTGTACCTGATCGTCAACCCTGGTGCAGCCAGACAGAGAAAACTCTCTCTCTGTTTCTCTCTCTCTCTCTCTCTCTCTCTCTCTCTCTCTCTCTATCTATCTATCTATCTATCTATCTATCTATCTATCTATCTATCTATCTATCTATCTATCTATCTATCTATCTATCTATCTCTCTCTCTCTCTGTGTGTGTGTGTGTGTCCTTCCCGGATTAGTCGCGTGACACTGTGACACACGTACGACGCAGAGAAAACGCGTCGCGTGACCGGTCCGCCCCGGAAGCGGGGGTTGTTGGGAGGTACTCGCCGCTGTAGAAGGAGTAAGGTAGAGTGGCTTCACTGCCACTACCACGTATGTATTCTCCTCGTGTAGAGAGTAGCTAAGGGGGAATCTGATGGTAGAGAGAGAAGCGCAAGGACTTTTTCTGGCAACTCTCTGGACGGGACTGACTCTCCCGAAAATTGTCTCGTCCACACCCCATCCCTTCCCGTGCAGAAATCGAAAGATTTGTTGTCGCCGCGGCGACTTCACAGGGCCTTATTCTATGAAGAGAGATTAGGGTCTCGCAGGGACTACCGATCCGACCCGCGCTCGACGCCCAATCCGACCATAGGACATCTTTTTCGAAAAAGAAACGAAAAGGCTCTATCGTGTAGCAGAGAGAAATTCTCCGTCTGTAGTTCGAGAGAAGAGAGAACCACATAAACATAAACGATTTCATAGCGATTTCTGTTCGTCGACTGCCTTAAATCGTCGTCGAAAACGAGGAAAAACTGTTTCCAGCTTTCAGCCACGGTTGTACGATAGACACACACCTAATCCAAACGATATTGTACATACAGATCGATTAGAAAAAACCGAGTAATTCGTAGAGCGACTCGAGCTCTCGACTGGCTTTCGTTCGCTCAGTCGCGGTTAGGTCAAAATCGTGATTTTCAGTTGCACAAAACAACGTTCGACCCCCTTCCACAACCCACCGTACAAAATAACTGTACCCGCGGAGATCGTTCAGTCTTTTGTATGCCATGCAGAGAAAAATGCTTTCCATGAAAGCCCTCTTGTGAAAATCGATATGATTTTGCGAGAATTCGAGAACCTCGTCGCTTCTGGAACATTAGGGTGGTTGATGAGGGACCGAGATGCGTTGTTGGTCCTCTGCGACGCTACCAAGGGATGACAGTGGTAACACGGCAATTGCAATCATTTCGGAGAATCTTTAGTCGAATACTTGGCATGTATTTGTTTCTGACTGCAATTGTTTGTTCTTAGGGGTGAAAACTACCCGCGGATCTATGATTTCCTTAGGGGTAGGATAGGCGAATTTGAACCTAGATTAGATCTAATTGGACCTAGTTAGACCATTTTTGTACAAATATTGTTTGTTCTTAACATTTAAGCTATTAGAAGCTTGTCGATATGCTTCTTAATGACTAGACTGTGGATCTTTACGTAAAATAAAAATCGTATGCATTAAGTGCCGGACACAGAAACTAATTAGGAATTTGTTCCTCTTTTTAGTGGTTTTATCATGTTGTCAGAAATGTGTTGATACTCTTAAATTCTTGTAATCTTATTATTGTTTGAAATCATATCCACCCATTATTTTTTTCTTTCTTTCTTTTTTTCATAAATGCATAAAATCCGCAGTTTATTAATGTCTGTGGTGTATTTAAAAGACGCTCAACAATTTTCTTTTAAATAATAATTCCAGACGAAGTTAGTAGCAAACCCAACTAACAAAGTATCTTATTCAATCAAAAACGAAATTGCTGTCACGATTGAACAGTCTATTAAGAAATCATTGACCAATCTTTGATTTCAGAAAGAACATTAGGCAATCGCCATTAGAAGTAAATCGTTAAGGGCTGTTTTCACCCTCCATACAAAGTAATTGCAGCTAAAAGAGTACAACAGATATTTTCCTACAGATTTACCTGTCAAATATAATTAAAATTGCGATGTTACACAATCCCTTGTTGAATTTAAGCAGAAATCAGTAGCGATATTGTTTCTTAATCGTAGCAGCACGCGCAACAACGTTTGTGTCTCCCTTTTCGAGCTCATTCTCGGTAGGTTCCTCAGGCTGTTCTTCTGATCGGCGGTCTTGTTAATAGTCTAATTAATACGAAAACGCATCGGCATGATCGGTTTCGTCCCAAGGTGTACAGATTGCGCCGAAATCGTGTTATGGTTGCACACACAAACACATCCATCACATAGTTCTGCAATTGTCACGAGGATAGCGGTTAAGTGTCTTACTTGACGGGTGATTTTGTCGAGTCCAAAGGATTTCCGTTGATTTGCGATGCGAATCTTGCGAGACGGGTGCATAGTTCATCGGTAGCATATTTATCGTAACCTTCGATTGTCTGAACTCGTAACGCGTATAATTCGACGTGTGTTGTATAATATCGATATGCATAAAACGTTTTCTTGCATTGTATGTCGGCAAGAACTCGCAGAAAACGGGATCCGGGTTTACTGCTGTTCGAAGGGAACAAAATGGCCGACGAGGCACATAGAGAATGCCGGACCGATTGCGATCTAAATCTACTCTGTAGATTTGTTTCTCTTCACGCAAATCGGTTCGCTTTCTTCTTAAATAGAAAATGTAGATAAAATGGCGGAAGATTGAAATCGCAGAGGGTCATCAAAATGGCTGACAAAGCATAGAAAATGGCAATCTAAATTTACAAAAACGACGCGAAAATGGCGCGAGATTGACATCGCACAGAAAGTGACCTTGATCTTCGCAGAATTCAACAGCGGTACACCGAGATCCCGGTTCGATGTACTAGGTAATTTTTTAATTGTCGTACCCCGCCAGGTCGTACCTGTCTGCACTCGGCTCCGTTCGAAGCTCTTAATTTATTGGATGTGTTGGTTATCGGAGCGCGACTACCACGTGGACAATAGTCCTTAGATACGGTTTTAGGGATCGCGTGTATGTTGTTAGGTTTCCGGCGCTCTAAGCTAAACGTTCGGACGTAGGAGGTTTTCTTCACTCGGTGTGTTCAAACGTTCCAAAAAAGAAGAAAAAAGAAAAAAGGGAACTTCACAGGAATTTTTAGGCGATCTATCGATCCTCGAGAATCCATTCTACTGTAAATTAAACAATGTGATCGTACGGCTTCTTCTTCGCGAGAGGTCATCTTTCGATTCAGGAAGATCGAGATTTTTCAAGGTCTCTCAAAACAATTCGACGCAAACAAAGTAGTTTTCGTATAGCACTGGTAGGCACGCTTTTTTTCGTACGTGCAGAGACAGCATCGATTATCTCGATTTAATGATGCAGGTCTTCATAAAATCATTAAGTAGGGCAGGGGATTGCGCGTCGATAGACGAAATATCGGTAGAACACGATCGTTCGGATCACACGGTTCGGTCGGCCACTTTCGGACCAATTCGCGAGAGCCCATCTTTTCGATGGGAGAATCTTCTGAGAGAATGCAGAACGTTTTTTTCGTTTTTGTTTTCAAACCGCCGTTCAGACTCCTTTCTGAAACTTCTGCGTTTAGGATGTCCGAGACGAACCGGATTTCCCGATTGTATTCGCAATGAGACACGGGTAAAACGAAGAGTAACTTGTCCAGCAATAAATCTAAGATACACAGACGTTACGGTATAGACACATTAATGACTCGGGTACGCTAATTAAGAACCTAGAGACTCGAGGACGCTGGCCTTTCTCAGTTAACAGGTTCGGAAGGTTCGGTTTTTTACGGATACCCTTCGATAGTTGTATCCAACTTCGTAGAAGTCCCACGTAGAAGTTCTCGTTAACGAAAAGGAAAGAAAAGTAACGGTAAAAACAAGCCAAAGATGTTGTACGACTATCGGTGCGAATGTGCGATTGGGATTACAGATTTCACGGAACACGTTGCGCTCGCTAAGTTAACCGCTCAGCTTTAGAAACGAAGTGGTCAGTTTTAACGATTAAGTTGGCAATCTAGAGTTAATAAACACTGTACAATTTCCACGAGGATATACCGGATGGATCTTTCGTTCGGCAACGAGATTGTTCGATTCGCAAAAAGAGTGCGAGACCTTTCAGTCCAGAAACTTACTCAGAATTTTGCAGACTTATAGATTCTCTTACTATCCTAATTATAAAAATATGCTTATAGCCTCAGGGACTCGAGGAAAAGAAACAAATGATACTTTAACTGCCGCCAACTATCCATCAGTCTTGTAAAAATTAAACACCTACAAAGTTTTAATCAATCGTTCAGTAGCGACGTCAATATAAATTCTTAGACCAGACAGTTGTGTTCAGTAATATAATCCAACAATTTCTCTATTATCCATAAGAATATTATTACGATTGTTCTAGGTGTAATTAAAAGGCTTGTTAATAGGCTTCCGAACCAATAATGATACTATATTTTCTCTATTTTCATAAGCGTGATACCAAAATCTATGAGACTACAAAGTTTCAATTAAATCGAAGGTCTCGCACACCTCCTCGTTAGTTCAATTTTTTTTTACAGCGTCCCGTCCCTCTAGTTTCGTATTTATTTATTTCCTGTCGGAAAGATCAGTCTTCTAGACACTCCATAAGAGATTGACAACCTTACAGACTCGCGAGATACACAGTATTTCCTCCGTACCGTCTCGAGAGACACTCCGAGCCGCTAAAGAGCAGCAGAGGCTGTTTTATCTTCGATAAATGTTTGGTGGGGATAGAAACGCGGCGCTGCGGAGATCAAACTGCTCGGAACAGTTAAAACGTGACTCTAGGGAAAATATTATACACCTGACTCTTTATGAGACTCGTTGCTAGTACAAATAATTAATCAACGGCGAGAGATCTTTTCGGATTCTTTCTGTTCTTTCAGCGATTACGGTAAGATTTTTTAGTACAAAGCTTCTGCCGACGCTTTCGTCCTCGCGAAGGCTGTGATTGTGCTCGCGAACATGCTGTATCGCTGCTACGTCGAGGAAAATGACTTAGGTGATCGCGTCTCTCTTTTCTTTGGGAACGTTTTCGAAAAACGACTTCGAAAATTACCGAGTTGCGTCTTCTGTCGTTCAGTGTGGCTAAACTTTTGCGCGGATTTTCTGCGTTCATGACAACCCCGAGCTTTTAAAATTCGACACAGAAAACTGTTTAATGAATCTAAACAAAATTTCATTCTTAGATTCAAGTATTTATAGATTTCGATTTAAATATCATTCATAATTTTGTAATGCAAGAAATGTTTAATAACAGCCGAACGTTTGTATAGAAAATAGTATAGAAAATAGACTGTGGATTTTCATGCAAACTTAAAATCGTCATTTCGATATGTTGCAAATAACATATATTCTTAAATTATTCATTTTTCTCGTAGATGCATAAAATCCACAGTCTACTAACAACAAAATTAAGTCTTAAAAATTCATATTTGCATCCAAGCTCTTTGCATATAAGCTCCAAGTAATTTCCACCGTGGACATCATTTTTCTTTTACTGCGAAATTTAAATTATTTTTGCCACTTTGTTCGAGGGAATATTTTCAGCGCGTAGTCTTTCTCAACGACAATATTATTTATTGTTCTCCACTGTTCAGCCGATTTTTCCGGTTGAGAGCGACCAACGAAATTTTTTAACCCGAGTCCTCGGTGCACAACAGTCTTTCAGCTTCGATTATTATAGTAATTGCGCATCGAGGAGCCATCGTCGGGAACTTCGATTTTAGAAACGTTCGTCATTCTCCTCGTTTTTAATTTTGTTTCCGCGGCTTGTCTCGCGGGAAACATTGCGCAATAATTCGCAAGAGACACGGGTACGAGTTTCGTCTAAATTTTGAAGATTTTCACTTCGAGAGAGAAAGAGAATAATTAACGGTACGTTTTTCCAAGGAACGAACACATATTTGTGTATTTCATAGTATGTCCTTCTATTCACCAACTTTTATTGCCGTTTCCGCGGCTCCATATATGTAACCACATGGGTTTTTCGTCAAAACGGACAGACACTGTTCGAGTATTAATTATAGTGGGAATTAACAGTACCTACATATTGTTAGAGCATAAGTAGAGAGAACATTTCATCCTTTCATCAGTATTTGAACGTGGTCGCCTTCGCGTTTTGCGAGATGCTGAATCTGTGTCCAGCTAGAGCTCTCTAAACACGAGTGTAGGCGGTGAGAACTTTCGATACTCTTCAGCGTGCACTTTCGATTAGTTTTGATTAACTTGACTTATTCCGTGCTTATCCCTTTCTTTATTTTCTGACAACTAACGCCTGTCTAACAGTGAAATGAAACAGTGACATTTTTACGTGAAACGTGGTTTGTTTCCCTTCCTCACACCCCCACCCCGCTCTCCGCTTTTAGTACACTAATACAATTAACGATATTGTACGCCACGAGACGCGTACTAGAATGTAATATATTTCTGTACATAAGTAAGACGTAAGTGATAAAAGATAAGTACACAAACAACACACACACAAAAAAAAAAAAAAAAAAAAAAAAAAGAAAGAAAGAAGACGATTATACAATGTATTAAATAAAACAAAAAAGAGATTATTTAAGGTTTCATATCGCCGAGCTATCGGATTAACATTTAGCTATCTTTTTTGCGAACTAACGCTGCGTTGAAAACAATGACGAAATGAAAATGAAACATGATACAAGGGATCTAGTATTATAATACGAGGGAAAAAATGAAAAAATGTTCGTTGAGTGAAAATCTTTCAAATTCAGACAAACTTGCTGTAAAAAATATTTTTGTTAATGAACCTTGTACACCGTCTTTTAGTTGCATATTTTTAGGCTGTATGCGTGTAAACGTGAAAGAAAATAGGAAAGTTTCTTGTTTTTCTTTTGTTTTTTTTTTGTTTTCTTTTTTATTACGTCTTTTGCGAACGACTAAAGAGAAATTTATTTATTCCGACTGGCTTTTATTTATGATTAGCGTACCGTTAGAATGGGAAAACTTGTGCATAGTTCGAACGTGATTCAAGATCTCAATAATTAAATCGATCAACTAGCAAGCTTCGTGTACAGGTAGACGATTGTTGATCGAGAACGATTCGATTGTACGTGGCAAGGCAAATCGTTGTATGCGATCGCTGATAATACAATGCAAATCAAAACTGTGTTTCTTTCTATGATTTCTTCTATAGTTCACTAAGCTCCGCAGATTTTCCAAGAATATTTTCCATCGAATTTCCCAAGAAAAATTCAGTTGAAAATTTCTGGAGAGTTTTTTTTTAACATCATGTGTCATTGGACTGTGGATCATTATGCAAAATGTTTTCATAATTCATAGTGTACCTGTTAGAAGTGTAACAATAGGTTTTTTAACGACCGTGCTGTATTTAATAATTTTTTTCTATACAACAATATTAAATAGAAAGTATCAGAAGGTGCTGTCGCCCTAAACAAATGTACATTTAGGCCCATAATTTGATTTTTAAAATACTCTTACGACATCACTGATAGGTAAAATCTTAATTTTACGAAGTCTAGTATTAGGGTAAAAATTCTTTCATTGACTAAAAGAGTCCTTTTGGTGAAAAGAAGGGAAAATAAAGAAAAAAATAAGTTTCTTAGTATTTTTTAATTCCGTGCATAAAAATTCACAGTTTAGTAATTTTCTACATTTTACCTCGTCTGTTAACGAATAAAATTGCTGTCGCTATTGAACAATGTCCTCCAATGAACAATCACTCCTCAATTATTTATTCTTTACTTTTAAACAACTATTTGATTAACTGTCGATAAATAAACAATTAAAAGTAGTACAAAGCAGAGCTCAGTGAACGACCTAAGTAAAAACATTGTCACCTTTGTCGTTCAATTTTTATTTTATCAATCTTCTGTCCACGTGAATGTTTTTCCTGTCTGTAATGATAAAAATCGTCTCGATCCGAGACCTCGGATCGAGCAAACTGTGCTTTACTCTCGTCTAGAATAGATCTCGCGAGTCGGACCTGTTTCTAGTTTCTAGAACAATTTCAATGAGAAACGATTAGCGATAATGAACGAGAAAATGAAGCAAAGAAAAGGAAAAAAAGTCAAATATTGCGAATATTTTAAGTGAACACGTTGTATGCGAGGAAACATAATAGTTCTTTCAAACGGTACAACAGATTTTGGAGTGTTAAGATAATGCGATGTTTTCGCACTAGAAAAAAGAAAAAGGAAAGAAAAAAGAAGAAAGAAATAGCGAAACGAAACGAAAGCACGAGAGATTACAATGATTACGATGCTTTCTTGTACGGTGAAAGTAATTAATTCGTAATAAAGAGCTCGTTTGACCTGTGCAGAGATTATTATGATGTATGATTTTCTCGACGTAGCAAGTGCAGAAGATCGAAGGCCATTTTATTCGCGCCGCAATGAAATCTTCACGAAACGTTATTAAAGCATTTTTGATTAGAATAATTCTATGGATTCTTGTTTCGTTCGTAAATGATTGCTGTGGCTGCAAAATTGTACAAATTTCTGCAAAGAACGACGAATCAGCTTAGCAACGTAAAGAATACGAATTGTTCATGAATTATGAATTATGGATTATCAATTATAAATCCTGATAGAGAGCGCGACCCTTCTGTATCGAATGTTGTATGTCAGACACGATTGTTGTTGTAGGAAGAAAATAAATATTTTAATGAATATTTTTACGCAAGAGCAGGGTATCTTACATTCTTTGAGATTTGGTATTGCATGTTTTTGCGAAAGCTGTAGCCGATAGGTGAGTATCTGTAATCAAATTCTGTTCTCTCGTTTATAATTTTTTTTTTCTTTTTTAGAATGCGTACTACCATTTGGTTTTTTACTCTTTTTCTTTTAAATTGTACTTTGTTGAAAAAATAGTTAGACAATCTGTACAAGCTTGTTTCCGTCATAGAAAGTCGATTTTTAAGTGCTTTCGACTGTAAATTTTGTGTAAAAAGAGAAATAGCAACAGAGAGGTTTTTTTTAACGAAATTATTTATTAGTTGTAGTATACTTTCCTGAATTGTCTTTTACGTATTCACTGGTTAAATATAACGAGGTCAGTTTACGAATTGTACAAATCACACGTATCGATTAAGTCCCTCCAGAGATTTAGGTGATTAAGGATCAGCTTACGAATTATACTTTGGAATTATACTGATTTTAGCTTGCGGTGTTCCAATCGTGTATTTCGAGTACATTAAACGAGCTGTAATTCAAGTTTGTGAATTATATACGGATCGTATGCGTGTATGTGAAAGAGAAAGATCAATAAACTAGCAGAAAATTCGACAGTATTTTATCGAATTATGCGAATCGTATGCTTCGAGTGTGATTTAAGTGCACGGTACATACTCATGCATGTGGCTACTTCTAACAAATAGTGGGAGATAGTGGCAAGTAAGCTATAACAGCCACTGATTTTTAACGTTAACAATGTTTTCTTAACCCTTGTGCACTATTCGGAACATTTGGTTAATTTCAAGATATCAATTGTGCCAGAATCATTATTCAGTTCTGGATAAAATGTAACTCTTGATTCGAGTGCAGCGTATAGAATCGTTGAAATGTGAAATTTATTTATGTTCAAACTAAGAATATTTAGATTATATTCAAACTAAAACAATTGCGATTATAAGCAAAGGCGTGACTTTTTTGGAAAAATTGATCTGAATATTGCAGGAGAGTTAAAAATTGTAAATCTTCAGCGACACAGTTTTTACAATATTTCTGATAAAAATGGTACGACATGTTGTAATTACTTTCCACCGGAGAGGATCACAAAGAATCAAATTTTCTATTGTAAACTCAACAAATCCGACAAAGCTGCGAATGCGAACAACCTTTATCGAAGCTAGACAGAAAGATTGTTACTGTGAAAAATGTATTCTGAAATACAGATGCACGATTACGCTTCAGGAATTATTTCTCATCGAATCGAGAATTCGAGCGAGTCAATTGTCGACACCCGAGACCAATGAATTTGTTCTTACCAGGGACCATGATCATTACTATCAAAATTAGTAAAATCTTGGTATTATAATCAGTTCCCTTGAAATTTTTCTGGTTAAAAATAATCGAAACATGTTGTTCATTGTCGATGAAATGTAATCATTGTCAAGAAAAATTGATTTGGGTTGCTCACGATCGTTATTAACGATGAAAATTGATTTTAGTTGCTCACATCTGGACTGTAGATTTTCATCTAAAATGAAATGTTTCTAAATCAACTGTAAGAAACAGAGGTTAAATATCAGAAGGACATTTTCATTCTACATAAGGATTCGTAGTCTAGTTGAGCTACTGAAATAAATGTTCACATAAAATTCTTTTCGCTAAGAATCAAGAGCAATGAAATAGTTTATCGGTCACTCGTAATCGATATTTATCACCATAAATAGAAATTGATTAGTCGTGTGGTCAACTAAAACTCTGTTTACAATTACATGTTATGTTTAACAGCTTCAACTTCACTTCGAGGCTTTTTGCTATCGATTTTCTTGTCCAACAATTTTGGATTGGTCCCTGGTCGTCACTGATCAAAGTCTAATACTTGCTATGATGAATCATCATCAGGATCCGCCAATCTCTGTATTGGTAACGAGCATAACCGATTAGGAGCGTGAGAGTCTCGCCACAGGTCCAATAACGTTCTGTTCTTGGTCATTTCAGAGAAAGTAATTGCCGGTGAAGGTTCGCTGATGGGAGAATGCTTAATACGACCATGTTAAGTGGCTCATGTGAATACCTTTATTACAAGCAACACGAAAAACCGTAAAATCGGTCGAAATCGTGGGATCGGTAAAGGACGTCGTTTCTGTTTGTCTGTTGCAGGTGGCAGCCAGTCGGTTGCCAGTTACGAGGATCTAAGTTCGAGTAGCTTTAGCTCGGCGAGCAGAGCTTCTTTGGACGCGAGGAGCTCGCCGACCCCGTCTTATGGTGCTGAAAACATGATGGTCTTTCCCGGTGACAGTAGCGGTTCCATTTGAGAGTATTTGAGGTGCGCAGCTCTGCTACCGAAATGGCTGCGCTGTCTCAGGTAAATTCAGGAGAACAACAGCAGCAAAAACGCCATCACGCCGCACCGCAATTTTCGAGTAACGCGTGTGCTCGACCAACTACGGGACTCGCGGGGAAATCACTGTGCCATTTCCCGAGGTCGTTGCACGTCTCCACACCACGTGCCCACCGTTTTCGCAGTTCGATTGCTCACACAGAAAATGATCTCGCGGAAACGCGGACACGCAGCGCCGAGGCATTTATGCGAAATCAAACTCCTGGCGACACTTCTTCCTTCGAGCATTTTCTTTTAATTGAACAGATCACCGATTCGGAATAGACATTTTTCTTTTCCGAGTCTTGCACACCGTCTGCCACTTTTTCCCGGACAGAACGTTTTTTAATAATAGTTTCGGCCAAAAAATTGATTTTTCGACGACGGGAATTTTTTGTCAAAAATTATGGTGACTTGAATCTCTTTAATAATTTGTTCTTTTTACGGATGGAGAATTTTGTTTTTGTTTTTCTTTTTGACGAAAGTAACGTGATTCCATTTACGAATTCACTTTTCTGCGAATGCTTAAGTTAGGCAGGCAGGAGACTGATGATGAAAAAATTCTTTTCTTATGTCGCATATTTTTGCCAAACTCGTGGTGACTGGAATTTTTCAACAATTTGTTCTACTAAAGGTGAGGCGATTTTTTTTTTTACAAATTCACATTTATATGAGCGCTAAATGTAGACAGGCATCGGACTGGTGGAGAGAAAAATTTGTTTATACGTTTCACACCTTTGGCAAAATTATAGTGACTAGAATTAGAGTACCATGTGACAGAATTCACAGCTGTGAAAAAATATACCGAGGAAATCGCGATAGATTGTGCTCTCTGGGTTTCGTCTGACAAGCATTCACAGTAAATTGGCGACAGATTGAGGTCTGCGTCATCTTTAACAAATATTCTCGGTAAAGTTCCGAAAGATTGAGGTCTGTTTTAGGTGTAAGGAATGTTCCGAGTAAAATCACGAAAGACAGAAGTCTGCGAA
Organism: Halictus rubicundus; assembly: GCF_050948215.1. NCBI lineage: Eukaryota > Metazoa > Arthropoda > Insecta > Hymenoptera > Halictidae > Halictus > Halictus rubicundus. The sequence continues at coordinate 19,855,907 of NC_135154.1, read as the reverse complement.
AGAAAGTGTTTCAGCTTCCTGTTTTCCGATTTTTCAATATGTCTTGAAAAAGGGAAAAAGTTGGTCGGTTTCACTGATAAATGCTTCGGCGTCTCGTCACGTCGCGACACTTGGGATCGTACAAAAGTCAGTGGCATTGAACTCTTCTGTCTGGGAATGGTAAACGCTGCGCTAGAGCATCTACTTACACACGGGGTGATAAGATTGCTGAATATGTTTCTTTCTTTTTTAAAAGAACGTTTTATATCGTAAGGAATAATTACGCATGAAAAATAACCGATCGTTTCTAATCGTATCTTCGTATATTTACGTAGTATTTTGGTAATACCACCGTTGACCAGCGACGAATGTAAAAAGTTAATCTATACTTCCATGATGACGAAAAGGGAGAGATACAAAAAAAAAAAAAAAAGAAGAGGTAGGAAGAAGGAAGAATACAAAGAGTAACACAAACACGCGCGCGCACACATATACATATACACGTACATACAATGAGAATACGAAAAAAGAAAAACAATTGCATTTTATACTCTGTAAGCGCGGTCGCGCTTTAATTACGAAGCTTGAAAAAAATACGTTCTGTAATCTATCGATCGATGCATTTCTTCGTTCGCGATACTTTTGTAGCCTTTGTATCTGCGAGGAGATCAAAACGATTACATCCGAGGAGATCGTTCGGTTGTCGGTTCAGTGACACCGTGCGAGTCGCAGTCATCTCACCACTCTCTGGTTTTCTTTAATTTTTTGAAAAAACCAGTCGAACTTTTTCGGCGCTAACAACGTCGGCCGAATTTCGAGCCGGAAATCGAATAAAATCGTCGAACATGAACGATGAAACAAAACCATCGAAAAATTACCTGCATCAGTTGCAAGGAACAGGAATTAAGTAAAAATTTTCTTCATGTTGTAATGATGACTTCGATACATCCGTATTTTCAAAATTTTTTTAATCTTCCTATTCATGCGAATGGGGCACCTACTTATTTTTGTCATGAATGTATAAAATCTGTAGTCTATCTATGAGCGACGATTTTGTCCTTTTTCTGCGTTCGACAGAGGTTCAAGCGATTTTCTCACCGCACATGGTGTGTAGGCTTCACATTTGTATACTTTCTACTGACCGTTTCACTTGTATTTGACTTTTACACGCGTATAATCTATAAATAAGTATACCGAGTCTTGCAGACGAGAAGCCTTAATGAACAAACGACGAAATCAGGTTCGAAACTGACTTTTGAACGAATCGAAAATATATTGTCAGCGTTGCATTGTTGGAATTCTGAGGGGTGGGGGGTGTGGGGGGGGGGGGGGAACCACCGCGAGTATACGTAGACTCTAGACGCAATTTACGCTACAGTTGCAATACGATAATGCTGTTCAACTACCACAATAATTATTTACAGAACGTCAATGGTTAAATGCTTTAACAGTTTCCCGGATTTTATCAGTGCGACTCTGACGATGATCTTTGTTCATTACAGGCTCACTTTGAGTACTTTCGTGATATAAACACAACGTTTCCTTTTATCGAAGTGTGGTTAGACTTTGAACGCGTACACGTTCCAATTCGAACTGAATGTTTCCTAACGATGGGACAAGACGACGATTCACCGAATGACTGCCTCTCGTATCGTTCGACGACCAATTTCCTGTGTCGACGCTGCGAAAGGAACTCGTGGCGTTTTATAGAAAAGGAGTAAAGAGAAAAAGAGCGGACAGTGTTGTCGTACGTTTTGTCCGAGGACGAGAAAACCGTTTGTACGAGCGATGGTGGAGTTGTTTTGAGAGAATGCGGAGAACGTGGCTTGTCACGCTGCTGAACCAAAAGACAGCGTTTCCCTCCTTTGGGTCGCGCTCTGGCCACGCCCCTGGCACCGCCTCTATCCTCGCTGCTGCCCAACAGCAGCGAGCACAGGCAGAGTTTTGAGAAAAATGCGTGGAGAGTGAAAGGGAATAACTACTATTCAGATCTGAGGGGAATACAAATTCGAATTAAATCAAAGATACGTTGAACTTTTAAAAATTGAAGATTGAGAATGTGGAATTTGGAAAATTGGAAATTTATCGTAGCTACAGTTCGCGACAATATTCTGTACCGTCTACTTTTAATATTTAATCAGTTTTCGAAATAAATTGTCGATTGTCTTGGATTCGCTGGATAAATAATATTTCTTGCTATGAAGAGTGACTGGCAGCGCGACGTCAAGGGGGAAAACTGTGTTTATGGATCCATGGATCTTCTGTTTGTACCGATTCCTCGATCCTTTCGAGACCACTATTGACATTGATACTACAATACATCACTCAGTCTTATCAACTTTCGACGATAACAATGTTTATTCCATGTGTGAAATAGATTTAATGACTCCAATTATTGAAACAGTGAGTCTTTGAAGCGTTAAATAATTTTGAATCGATTTAGTTTGATTCGATGATGTTTCGGAGCACGTTCTGGTCTCGGGAGCACAGGAAATCGGTTCAGGCGCGATCGCGAAATCCACAAACCGGAAACGGAAGTGCAAGAAAGCGAGGTAACTCATGTAGTTGGGGTACAGACGTAGCTGGCCGGAGATTCGATTTGATTTCCGTGGATACTCGCTTTTCCCAAGAAGAGATCTGAAAAATCGTGCACGGGATCTGCGTCTTCCGTATTCGGGGCAACAAAGTGGAGCAAAGTACGGTAGTCCTCGCTTAGTAGACCGATGCTGGAAGTCTGACTAACGTGCCGACTCACGTGGAGTAGTAGGGGAGCCGATGGGAACCGAAGGGACTCCGAGAGGACAACTCGATGACTCTCACACTACAGGCTCCAGCCTCCAGCCGTCTACTAACCGGAGACTTTGGTACTTTAAGTTAGCGAGGCTTCCGAGCGCTGATACTGCTCGGACAGTGGTTTCGAGTGGTGTTTGCGTTACAATTTCTCTCCTGATGGCAACGTGAATCCCCAAAGTAGGATTTATCTTGAAAATTGTAGAGGGTTCGACTTGTGACAGTTTGGAATAGAAGGTCGGTGCTCGGAAGGACCGATCGGTGAAGGAACTTTTTTATTCGAACGTATTGTAGTCGCGTAGACATTATATTACCTGAAAATCGCGAAGAAAAAGTGGTGGCGCTGTCTATTGGGAGGAATCTGTGCCGTGTCGTTCCACGATGAACATCTTGTTATCCGTTTTGGTGGATCAGGGCAACCACGGATCGCTCCGATGTTTATTTCGCAATTATATACTTTACATGCGTGTACGTAACAATTACATACTTTAGAAATATTATTTTTGACAATTTTTCTTCCATTTTTTTTCTTCTATTTTAGCATCGTTTAAATTGTATCTATCCTACACTTGTATATTTTTAAAGATTGCGGACTTTGATGGAAACATAAATTTGAATAAATTAACCAGCAGAAGTTAAATAGAAATAGTACTAAGCATGAAATAAAACTGTGTAGCTTCTATCAGAAGTCTTTCTACACCGAAGCTAAAACGGTAATGTATTAAATTTTCAATTGCACTGCGTTCAGACGGCAAAATGATCGACAGGCGTTAAAAAACCGCAATATGTTTGTTCATTGTAGAATAATCGCTATCTCCGAAGATTGTCGAATGTGAAACAGTTCGGTTAACAGGCCCAGCCTGCAACACAGAGTACAAATGTAAAGCAGATCCACCATAATCGGGTAACCAGGTGTGAATCGCGTTCGAATGGCAGTTTCAGAGCATTACGGAGCGATGACAAAGCGTGCGGTAGATTCGACGAGCTATAAAAGAAGAGGAGGCGCATAGATTAATAGAGAGACGTTTGTAAAGATTTGAAATTCGCATCCTCCCTTTTACCACGGTTTCGATGAGCTTTCTGTATGTGTATAGACCGTGTGGCCGGGCATCGAACGACAGGAAACGCTTTTTACAAGGATCCCCACGCGGCACAAGATCAGAGAAACGGTAAAAAGCGGTGTATGCATATATTTTTCTACCTTTTACTTTCTAACGTGTCACCGTTAAGGATTCATTTTTATAGGGATTAACAAAAAAGAAAAAAGAATATAAAGGACGAAGTCGAATGAAAAGAAAAGAAAAGAAAAGAAAAGAAAAGAAAAGAAAAAAGATAACGAAGGAAGGAAAAGCGAGATCGCAAGCTCTGATACGCGATGCACACTCTAACGAGTCACACGAGGATAACTCTGGTCAGAATAACTCTGGAAGCAGAAAAGATTCTTAAACCTGAAAATTTGGCTTTTTCTTCTGAAGATTTATCGATGATTTTCGGGAGAAAATTTCAATTTTTTCTGGTAGTTACTGTCCGATTCTGGTCGCATGAATCGAGTCGTAGAATTGATAGATGGCTTTCAAGAGCGTTACGACGACGTTTTCCAATGCGGTTTCATTCGGAAGAGTTTTCGATCGCGCGGGCATCATCGAACCCCTTGCGCTTGTAATTTTTCAATCATCAACCCTAAGAAATGGAATAGTGATCGTACACGTTGATCCTAAAATCACGCCTACTATTTCTACAAACTACAATTTCTGTTATTAAGTTCGCCGAATCCTCGTTACAACAAAAATTCATCAAAATATTCAATCACGAATTGAAAGTGAATATAACGCATCGAATCGCCTTCGACGAAGTACAGTGTTTACTCTATGTATGTCCTAAGTGGCTAGTGAGGGGCCATGAACCGAGGCCTCCAGAGCTTCGCTGTCCTTTTCTACGTTCGGCGTGGATCAAAGAATAGTATCTCCTGGCCGATATATGTCCCTGGCTAGACCCGTGGTTTCGACATATATCGAACAAACGCTGTACATTTCGAAAGAATGAGCACAAAATTAAAGTGGCAGGATCAAAAGATGTTAATCCTCCGGCTGTGATCTGTGTCGAAATAATATTTTTATCGATATTGCTCGAAAATTAAACGAGAGTCTCAGTTGTTTTCGATCTGAATATAGACATTTACGATATAGTAGTTGATAATGAGTTTCTTTTGTAATTACAAGTACAAAGGGTAAATTGTCTATCCGTCGATTGATTTTCGACTACACAAGAAAAGAAAAGAAAAAAATAAAAGAAATTATGCGTTTGACGATGCAATTGCTTGGGATTCAGAAAACCAGGAACAATATGAAGTGTACATCATTTTGTAATGGGTTCGTCGAAGTTCGTGTGAAGAATCGTTTTTTATTATGTTTAACCATAACCCCAAGAAGTGCCAAGAATTGTAATATTTTCCTTTTTACAGAAATACAGAGGAAATTTTATAAAATGTTCTTACTCGGCAACTGAAAATCATGAGCACAACTGTAGAAAACTAGGAATTGCAACAACAAATTCTTTCTCGCAAATCCTGAAACACTATTACAATTTTTATGCTACGAATATGTTACAAATTTTCCTGTCTTTATTGTTATTATAATTGCCTGATTTTCGATTGTGTCATGGTTCTCAGAAAACTTTATACAACGTTACGAGATAAGCAACTAATATACTTTCGTGTTAACAAATTGTTGTTAACAGTTTCTCAAGTCGTTTGACTCGTTCAGTTCAAACAGTGTTGCGAACGATTACTATTGATTGATCAGGCTCGAGTGACCCATTATCATTGTATTACCAATAAAAATGGCTTTTTGCAGTGTCAACGAATGATGTGCGTGGTTCTCGAGCGCTCTGTAACACGCAGGATAGAGACAACGATGAAAATCAAAATTGCAAATTCCTTTTTCTGGTGGATCGTTTCCTAATTAAGATAAACACTGATCAATAGAAGTAACTTATACCAAAAATAACGGGCTGTACAATTTCCTTGTACAGGGTGAGTCACCCTATCAATTCTAAATTTTATTTTACAAACAAATGCACAGAACAGATTCTCCTGAGTAGCTAATCTTAACAGTACTTTCTAACAAGCATGAATTTGAGTATGTGAGCAAACGCGACTTTAAAACAGAAGTTTTCAGCTTAAGAAGAATAATTTTAATTCTATTACAAATCTATTAACAATCTATTTTGTACAAATTCCGATCAAAAAGTTACAGTGAACTAAAATGCAATACTTTGCTATTAACCTTCCTTCAAACACAGTTCGAACTTACTACAATTTAATCTCGGACAAACCCCTAAAAATTATATCAATCAACCGTTCAACCCCCGAAAACAATATATTTGTAATTTTCTCGTGACTGACCCTGCATAATTAATTTCTCGCCTGAATAAATTTGATTTAAAACGCTCTACCTGGTGTAATAATGAAAAGTGCGTGACATACAATCATGCTCGATGATCGCAAAAGTTAGCCTCGAACTCGCAAACCTAACGAACGGGATGGAAATTTGAGCTGCGAGGTTTTCGTTTCGAACCAACGCAGATCAATCAAACGCAAGATTACCTGTATCAGAGATTCTTTGTATCGTGACCATATTTTTCTCCCCTAATTGTAAGCGCATGATTGGTATGATCGAGGCTGGATGAGTTTACATTTAATTTGGAAATCTCGAGTGAGAGAGAGAGAGAGAGAGAGAGAGAGAGAGAGAGAGAGAGAGCACTGGAACTTGCAATTAGGTTACTCGACGAACTGATTTGTATCGAAATGATGAAAGAAGATGATTGTTTTATATGATACTAAGGCTGAACAGGGTTGTCGTGTATGCTTGGACTTGTTTGTCTGTTCGTTTCCTGTTTAATTTCTTCATAGTTTTCAGTGCTCAGCCTGAGTGCGAACTTTATTTTCGATACGGATTAAAAAGCATTTACTACTGTCAAGCGTCTCGTTTTCTTTATTTCAACGCTTGACGTACGATTATTATTGATAATCGTACGGCGAATAATTAACGCGAGATGAACGACAGCTTTCACAGGGAACGTGTGGATAAACGCTAGAGAAAGGTAATGCACGTCGCATTTATAGCGTTTACAATTTTGTCAATATCGGTGATTAACTTTTGTATGTATACCTATTGATATGCACGTTAATAATTACTTTTTCATACATTGATATCGAGTATAATTCCGTTTGATACGAAAAGAGCGTGATAAATATACGATTACAAGAAACTCACGTATTTTTAGTCACGATATGTTTTGGTTGGTGTTTTTGTGTTAGAAGATTAGAAAATAGTCTGACCCACTAAGAATTGACGCTATAGTCATCACTTAACATCGAGGATTAATGCTATAGCGATCACTTAACACCAGTAATTTGTTCGCAGAAGCTTAGAATGTTTACATTACTTTTATTTTTAATAAATGCAAATGTTTCGAAACCCGTGATACGTCGTTCGATAACCATAGCAGAACGCATGTGTCTCAAGTGGGAAGAAATGAATCAGGTACGTCGAGAAATCTTATAATATTGTACTAGCAGAAAAGGTAATACTTTTTCAGGCATCCTATTCTATTTAGGAAAGAATGGGAACGTGTGCGGGGCCAATCGAATCCTCTTAGAAATTAGTTTAATTAATTAGTTGCTAGACTGCGCATTCAAAATAAAACTGTCCTCCATTCATCGCAGAAAACTATAGTTAGATGGAAATTGATTTTTCCTTTTAATAATTTCTATTATTCTATTATGATATATTTCTGTATTCTTTTGGTGCTTTTACTGTTTCGCGTTTCATTTATTCATTTTTCTCATAGATGCATAAAAACCGTAGTTGTAGTAGTTGCAAATGCGTACATTGAATAAGCTGGGTTGTACTAGCTAAAAAAAATGTCAAATGTTTGACGCAACGAAATAATTAATTCAAGTAGCCGAGTATGCCATTTTCCGGGGGATGAACGGAGAGTGCATTCTCCTCGTGCCCGGATTTCTAGGACGAGGACGTGATCGACCTCGAAATCTCGAGGTAACGGGGTGATCTTGCGCGTCATCGGCGAGTGCAGACAATTCGATCTTCTATCAATTCGGTTTTTACCAACATCTCACCTATTGACCACCCCTCGCAATACATCACAATACACACTCTAACCATCAAGCTGAACGACAATTATCGATACAAGGGTTTTGAAAGCAACATCACAAAGATAAGACAAGCAGGTGATAAAGAGGGTGCGTGTGGGTGGGTGGGTGTTGCAACAATTCACAGGTGAGACATAAAAATGTACACTGTAACCATCAACTACACGTTACTGAACATCATATAAAATTGTCGATTGTCCGGTGTCGACCGGAGTGATGAAAGCAGCATCGCAAAGGTGAGATAAGCAGGTGATGAAGGATTTATAGGGGGTGTGTGAGAGTTACGGCAAATGATAGTTTTCGAGTTTCGTCGAACCGGATACCGATCCATAGAGCAGTAGCACCTACGTCGGCAGTTGCGAGACAATTGGCAATCGGTCGAAAATAATAGGCACGCGGATCGGTGGGGACACGGCTTTTGACACGGCTCGGGTCTCGGGTCTCGAGTCTCGGGTCTCGGGTCTCGGGTCTCGGGCCAGGCTGCAACGGCCTGCAACGGCCTGCAACGGTGGCTGCAACGACGGGGATGAAAACGGCGTGAGGTCAGAAGAAAGAGGAACGGGCGTGCTTATCGTGCATCGTCTCCAGCTACCTCGAAACGCTTCCAACACGGCAAACTAAGCCGTAGCCGTGTCCCTCCAACCGGGTCCGTACTTCTCGACGTGCCTCGGCCAAGAGTACCTCAGCTGACGTTCGCAAAAACACCAACCCTGTGCGCGACGTGTGTCATCGTGCACAGCCTGCCCTGCCAGGCCTCGTCCACAGGATCTAGACGTTTCTCCTAATTTCGTTTCGCTATGCATCGATGCCTTCCTCTTTAACCCCTACCGCGAGGGGTTCGGTTAGGAAGCCACAGAAATCGGTATCTCGGGGAATTTTTTCTCTGAAACTATTCGACATTATCAAGCACTTCTTCGGGCATTTTAAAGGCTAGGGCATTTCGGAGACTACATCATATATATATATTTTTTTTTTTTTTTTTTTTTTTTTTTAATGAAAAATGTTTATTAACTACGAAGTTGTAGCTAATTCGAACAGATTCCAAAATATGACATTTCAGTTTTATAGGTGGTGAGAAAAAAAATTTCCAAATATAACTACTGACCGAGTGAAAACCCCTTACGGGGATTTGAATGCATGAGAAATTAGAAAAATTGATCTAGAGGAGAAATGAAAGATTGACTTTCCAAACTGCAGTAAATAAAGGATATACATATGTATGATTTTACAAATGTGGTATAGAAAGATTAGAACACATGATTTCCCAGATGCAGTACAATAAGGAACGAAATGGTGAGTTCAATTTCTGGAGAAGTTCGTCACGAGTGGAACGAGAGTGCAAGATTGATCAGAGGTATTTTTAGTAAGCCAGCACGGCAATTAAAAAATCTGTTTTGTCTTATAAATAGACGGCCGGGTACTTAATGGGTGAAGCGTCGTGTTGCTAGTTCGACGTATTGATCTCTTATGCAATTCATTCTGCTTTGAGGTTCGTGCCGATTCGTTCTTCTAATTATGTGCCACTCGAGTAACGACTGCGGCGTAATTAATAGATGAAGTAGTTTCGGTTAATATCGTGGCCCGATTTAATTTTGGCCGCGTGTGGTCCTGTAAATATTTTCTTCTCGAACCTCGTCCCTTCATTAATTTCGATGACGTTTCTACCAAAAACGGGTCAATTGTGCCATGATCTCATTTGATCGGATCCGCTCAAACGACAAAACTCCCTCAATTGTCTGTATTTTCAATTTTTAAAGTCTTTTCGATTTTTGCCGATCAGTGGTTTCACGGAAATTTATTTTGCTTTCACAGTGAAATGTAAGAAAATTTGAAACATGGTTAGTTGACTTAGGCTGTAAATGATTTATAGGATAGATCGAAATTAGATTTGTTGATGGTAATGGATAAAGTTCGAGAATTTAGGCTGGAAGGGTAACAAGATTGGTTTAACGGGAATTTTATAGGAATGTTCGAACGAAGGTTGAACGGAATAGGGTATTTAACATAAAATTAAGACTCCCGATCGTCGAGTGACGTCACAGAATGACTCTTTGACGTAAATGCTTCGTTGCTGGTGATCGAAGAGAAGCTGACAACACTTGGGCCACTTGAGACGAGTTCGATTTCTTAAACGTTACCCCCGCGCCCTTGCTTTACCGTGTCAAATATAGATCTTTAAATTCGATAATACGATGATCTTGCACCGATAATCTCTCTTATTGTTATCTGGGGGACCTTAACCTAGTGCGGGAAAGAAATCTGACAATGCACGGGCTCGGATGTTCCTTCCGAAAAAGGGGGTGGCAATTACACTGTCCTTTCATACTTTTGCATAAAACGAAGGAAAATCAACCAAAGTAATTTGTTCACACATCACACGACTCTTATTATTTTTAGGGCTCTTCGGTCGCTCTTCAGAGTCTTAGGGGGCTGTTAATTGGGGGTGGGAAACAGAAAACGAGACAAAGAATCGTCATTTTTTCACAGCATTACAAAGAGCCTTTGTACTTTTCATTATTACAGTCACAGTGTACTTTTTCGAAGAAATCGAAGGTCTTCCAAATTTTTAGAGAACCGAGAAGAAAATCACCATTCCCTAACATCGTTCGAATGTGCACGAAGTACCTCCTTATTTTCCATTGTCACGATCATAGTATCATTTTTAGGGGGCCATGGCCTTCGAGAATGTTAGGGGGTTGTCCACAACGGTATCCAACCCCCAGTTCCTGAGGAATCGATCTCGAACAGAAAACTGCATATTATTATCGAGAAAAGCGACGACAGACGGAATATTATTCAGTTCTGGAAATACCGCAGACATCATCCTCGTACGGGGGCGGGGACTCGTGGTAACGAACCATCGAGAGAGCAGCTTCTTTTTACCTCGACAATCAGGTCATTGGGCCTGTAACACCACTGGGAATAGCAGAATGCCGTGAACCACTCGAACCGCTCCTTCAGCAATCCATTTCTCGGCTCTTTCCTTTCTAACGGCAGCCAGCCGCAGTATCGACGTCAGTGCTACGAAAAATGACGTCATCAGACGCATGGAAATATATCAGGTCATCCGATAAGCGATTTCAACGCTTTTTCTCCCTTTTGTCTTTTACTATTGGAACTGGGCACTCCTCGAGGTACCGATGGCCATTGCTGCCTCGAGATACTCATCTTACGAAGATACATAAACTGTCTTTGGGAATTTTTGTCACACTCGATCACTCACTCGCGCTGGATCCAGAATAAATAAAGTCCTAACAATTATTATTACTAGATAGTGGATTTTATGAATTGATAGCAAACATGAGCGGATGAAACACAAAATAGAAGAAACGTCAGATGAATTTAACATCACTGGTACGTTATTTATACAACCTATTAAAATGATCAAGTTTAACTATCCTTTCTTATAATTGATGCAATTTTTACTTTGCATAAAGACTAACCACTGTCTAACTTTGACCGATTAGTAGAGCAGAGTGTGAATTATGGTTCTGAGTAGAGAAAACTTTGCTGGATGGGCGATGATTTACAATTTAAAAATTAATCATGTTCTTAGAGAACAGTGTCAGCTAGATTGCCAATTTTGAAAAGAAAAGATTTTTAAAGCTGTTTTTCATGTTTTATATCGAAGTCACTTTCTCAAAAAGAAAAATGGAGGCTGCGTTGTACACAGTCTGGATCAGTTGAAGTTGTGTTTCAGTGGAGAGAATTGCTTTCGGAATGGTGAAAATAATTTTTTATCGATATTGGTCCAAGTGGAATTAACGAAAGAATGTACTTTCTCCGTGCACAGTGTCCAAATGTTTCTACAATTATAATTCCGATGGTTTGTCCTCCGATGGAATCGTCGCGTCACCGTATCAACCACTCGACAATTAGAAAGGCATTGTTGCAACGTGCTTTTCAAAGAGACTGGTCGATACTACGACTTAGAATCAGTGAAGGGAAAAGGAATTCGTTCTTATCATTCTCAAGGTAATGCCACGAGGTCAAGGTAAAAGTAAATACATTCACCCTGAGGGCGTATTACTAGATTAGCTTCCTACATCTCCGTTAACGCGCCTTCAAATCTCGATTTCAAGGATTTTTAAAGTAAAACGTCTCGTTGCTAGAGTCACGGAACGCGTGGACCGATCTTGACCAGAAAAATTAGCAGTTTAGTTTCTCGAATTTTTAGTTAGTCGGGGCATTTAATTTCTGGTGAGTATAAGTCGAATCTACACGGTGTCCTCCGACGATTCTACGCAAATTATTAAGACGGTTCGAGAGTGGCAATATTATTAATTGTGCCGGTACTAATGAGAGCGTCCGAGGCTTCTTTCTCACGTGTCACGTGGTAAAGAAGTGTCATTCCACGAAAAACACTGATCATACCTTTAACGAGGCGAGTTATCGCTGGTAACGAACACTGTGCAACTGAGAACGGAAAACGAAACTATAGCCAATCAGACCTGTCGATTTTTCAAAACCAAAATCTACACTCTTTCTTTCTTAAAAAGTCTTATAATTGTCTCACATGAATTTCATTTGCTTAGAATTATTGCGAATCTCGAGATAATTGGTAGAAGTAGAAATAGAGGGAAAGCAAGGCAGTTTTGTTATGTAGAAGGGGTGACTAAACAGACAACAATAAGTAACTCTCGTTACAGGCTCGTGTTCATTGCCTCACAGTTTACCCTTTTCATCCCTGCCGGCTGACACCGTCATTGTTAGACAGTGTCAGAAAGCACCCTCTTGTCACATAGTGTCCCTCGTGGCTACACTTTCCTCCCTTTTTTGCGGTACGTGGCCACGTGTTCGTGCAACCGCACACATGCGATTTAGGGAAGCTGCACGCGTGCGAATCGATGGGTGCATGTACAGAATGACTCTGATAGAAACTACTGTTCAAAAAGAACAAAATAAAAAACTATAATATAGAGTATAGAGCAAAGAATGGAGCAGAGTATAGAGTAGAATATAGAGTATGTATTATAGAATATAAAGCACAGTATAGAGAAAAGTATAGAGAAAAGATTAGCCTAAAAAGAATATTAAAGCCCAGCTAATTCCCAGCTAGTTCCCAAAATGCGAAAGATGCTTTCCAGAAAAATGGATTTGGTCGGAAAAAATCTCAAAAAATAACGTGCCGTTGTGGAGTATTTTCGGTTCCATTTGAACGGTTTTGCCACCCGAAAGCCGCCCAGCGTATACCTGGAACACCCTGTATAGGTTCTCGAAGAGCGGCCACTTCAGGATGCACGAGCACCGCGTGAACACGTAGCATTCTATTCGCGGCACAATTTTCGAGGATCGATATATCGAGCGGCGTGTCCCGTCGGTCGACAACGATGTCTTCAAATAGCACGGTAGTTAACGTCTCTGAGAGTCACCCTCGAGAAGGGTGGCGCGAGAGCGAGAGGACTCTTTCTTTTCCTCCTCGATTCTTTCGTTTCTTCTTCCCTGTCATCGGTGACGTTTCTCTCTCATTCTTCCTTGCGACCCCTATTCGCGACGCCGCGCCGGCTATTGCCATAATCTATCCCCCCAGGTGGAGACGGTTTCACCATTCCAATGCACCGTGATTGCACGGGCCCTGAAGTCGAGGGTCTAAGTAGCAAAACGATCGCTAAATACTTTGTCGAGCATCGATAATGGTTCAACGGCTCCGGAGTTGCCTGTCATCGAGCCGAAACTCGAATCATGGAATCATCCCCTTGCACAATGTCCTTCGATTTCAATTTTTTAATGTTTCCAACCCTTGGGTAATAAAAATGTCGAATTTCTTATTTGATACTTTAATTTATAGGGACTAGGAAACTAATATTATTGTTGTTATGTGAACAAACGAGTTTCTTGACTATGATAACAGCACCCCCATTCCCTTTTTATAACGAACATTAATGTATTGTATAAAGTACAGTAATGTTTTCGTTGGGCCTTCAGTTCACTTGCAATCCCTTAACACTGGAATTTAGAAAAAGTACATTTTTGCACGCACAATTCTGGTATGAAAAATATAATTTCGACACGTCTGAGAGTGTACAATTAGTCGAAAAAATTGTATCTATTATTCGGTAAAAGTTTACAAGGATACCAACATCATCTTTTCCTCGTTACTCTAATTTTCTCTCATCTGGTAACAACATTTTCGAAAGACACTCAATTTGGTCATCATTAATCTCATTAATCTAATGAATTGCCCACGATCTCTTACCTAAGGTCAAATTCTATCAACTCTCTTTCCTCCAGCTTTCCCAAATCCTTGAATAAATTACGAATCATATTTTTGAATGCAAATAAATTCTTCGCAGAACGATGACGCTATGACCATATCGGACCTGTTCGAATAATTGTATATGCTAACTTAAGCCCATAGTTTTCTCACGTATCTGCCCCATCCTCTTCCTTTTGTTCTCCCGCTAATGACAGCGGTTGAACCACGGTTGAGAATTGGTTTCTCGCTGCTTCAAGATTTCAGCCGCGAAGATCAAAGGAACCTACTGGTACACTCGCCTTGATGTTCCTTGTTGTTCGTTGTTACTCGTTGCTGTGTACCCTCCCCTGGAGGGTAGCAACGTTGCAACGAGCACCACACGTGTCCGGTGCAACGTGCATCCGACGTGGAGAATTAATTCGACGGCTTCATTCACGCTGTATCATTTTCCTCTGGGGAAAGCTAGCCTGCTCACCTCCGCGAGAAAGACTACGACTCGTCAATTCAGTGTCACAATCGACTCTCAAAAGAGCACTGGTTACGAGACAGTATAGCGCTTTGGTTTTATTAATATTAAGACTTCGGGCTAATTGTACACTCTCAGATCTCTCAGAATTGAATTTTTAATGCCACACTTACGCATGCAACGTCTAACGACTATATACAACACCCTGATTTAAAGCTCCACCACGATATCGTCCACCTCCAAAATCTTCAAGCTACAGTTTGCTATCCTCAACTCTTTCTCACAGTTTCCCTAACATAATCAGCCACAACAAATCCTCCATCTTTGCCACCCTGTACTTTCCCTACAAATCTCAATTACCCTATCCCACCAATCAAACTATTTACAGACCATATACAACACCCTGATACTTGAAGTTCGTCGACGAAGTCCTCCACATTGACCTTGAAAATCCTCCGAGCTACAATTCGCAATGTTCAAGTCTTTCTCACAGCCTCCCTAACATCGTCCACTAAACCGAACAAATCCGCCATTCCACCCCTAATCAACAACCAACCAACCAAATAGAAGTTGTCCGCCCGGTTATTCTTCCTAGCCTTGATCGTCGCAATTAGCGTGTGTCCGAAGTGCTGGATTACGCCAGCAGCACGAAGATGCCGCATTGGGGGGGGGGGGGGTGAGTAGCTACAGTAGTTATAGTGGGCACCGTGACTGTACGAACCCGGAGGGATTACCACCACCTCTTTCCTCAACAACGTCGACGACGACGACGACGACGACGACGACGACGTTCCTCCGCGATACTCTCGACCCTTTCCCAAACCTGTCTTCGTGTACGTCACGAGCGTGAGTTACCCCTTCTATACCCCATTCTTCTTCCCTCTGTATCGAGTTAAGAGGGTAGAAGGGGTCGGGAAGAGGAAGAGGAACGCCGAGGGAGTATATCGATGCTGGACCACCACCTCTATCGCCACCACCACCGCTACCAACTTTGCCACCACCTCCAACTCTCTCTCTCTCTCTCTCTCTCTCTCTCTCTCTCTCTCTCTCTCTCTCTCTCTCTCTCTCTGCCTCTCTACATCGGCGACGATGAGGATTCTGCAGCTTCGGCAAAGTCGTTTGAAGAAGTCAGTCGACTGCCGCCGTCCTCGCGATTCGGGCAATAACGATCTAGAAGAGAGAGAGAGAGAGAGAGAGAGAGAGAGAGAGAGAGAGAGAGAGAGATAGAAAGAGGGTTCGGAAAGGTTCCAGGGTTGTCCGGAACCCTATCTCATTGCTGAAGAACAAGTGAAGAACTGTCGAGCTCTTTCTCTACGGTCTTTCTCCTACCTGCATCGTCTTGTTGTCTGGTGGTCTCTCTACTGGTGATCTAGGTGCACCGTTCCTCCACTTCTGGTACCAAGAAGATGTGTTGAGAAACATTCAAGAAGAATGTCGATGGACGAGGCGCACGGAGGCGGCATGGTCTCCGCAATCTTATCCTCGGTTGTGCTCCTTCTGCTTCTTATGGGACATACGGCGGACGCTCAGTAAGAATCTTAAAGAGAGAATGGCGATTTTCTCCTTCGCGACTCGATGGCCGAGACGTCGGCCATCTTAGATCCACACGGAGGTCGATCGTGCTTGGATTTATCATACTGTACGGTGCGCACTTTTCTACTGTGCATACGGTTTTCTAGTTTAATCTCGGTTTAGGTCGCGTCAGGAGGATTTTTATAATGATTTTTGGGGCTGTACAAGCTTGGAGATCGGAGCTTATGCTCTTCTGTTAGGGTTGGTGCTGAGTTTGTTCTATTAGTTAAAGGAGGTTTGATAGAGGTAAAGTCTGATCTCATTAAAGATTGAAGTTAATGTTGAGGATGGTGTTCTGAGGGTGTACAGTATTGTTTTCTTTGTTGCTCAATTTTGTCGTGACTAGTAGAACCTAATTATGTAGCATATTTATGGTTACTTTTAATTATAACGTTGATGAAGTTAATACAGTGGTTGGAAAGAGATCTTTACAGAATTGTTGATCAAAATTACATGTTTACTAATTTCACATTTTGTAAGAATTAATAACTAATCAAAAAATTCAATATACACCCATCAATCGAGTCTTGTCCTCAAAATTGGACCATCACGATTTCCAAGTGTACTCACTGTTTGACCAAGGAATAAACACACACACCTACATTCAGCCTAAGAACAACTGAATTCTATGTACTAACTACTAATAGAAGTGTAGTTAACAATCGTTTACGCAAAATCACCTGGAAACAGTGAGGATCGAAGCAGTGCGGTAATTCGGAAACCAAAATGGTGGAGCTGCGACGTCCTAGTCTTTCTGTTAAAGGAATATCAGAGTGACAACTTTTTGTTGTTAAAGTGCAGTGTGTTAATCGTGGCAAGGTTCTTCTCTCTGTTAAAACTCTGTTTCAAGTTTGATGTTCGTCGCACGAATTGCTATTGTTCGCATAAACGTCACGTCGCAGAGATGTGTCGCTCTCCGTGGGTTTCACAGAATAATCAACGAGGTGTGACAAAGGAGAGCTACGTTTTGTAGATGAGCTACCCCGTTCTGGACTTTTGTGATTTCAATAGTGACTGGATGTATTATGTGATTCCGTGGGTGGTGCGTTCGAGCACAATGCAACATGCGCAGTGATACTCTTTGTTTTTTTGTCTTTACCTTTGACGAGAATGAGTTGGATGATGAAAATTGTGGTTGTTGTTGTTCCTTCAGATACAGTTTTCGTATTGAAAAAGGAACACTTTCAAATTCCTAATTAATTTAAGAATTGCTTAAATATAAAAACGATTACTGCAAAAGTTCACAGTAAAGACGGTAACAGTGCGTTTTTAGATTCTAGACTTGAAACTTTTCCTGTGAAACGAGTTGAATAAATGATTGTAAACATTTGACCGTAGTCGACAAATTTTTTAAGAGACTGCTGATGTTTGTTCACACAAAAATTTAGAAGAAAGTAGAATCAAGTAAAATCGTCTGTTCGGTGGTAACGGATTACCTGTATATCAAAATTGTATTAAATTTTATTGATTATTGTGCAATATTTCGATACGTTTCTAACGTTTTTATGAGCTACAAATGCATAAAGATTTGCAGTCTGTTCGCAAGAATTTGCTTTCTTCTTTATCTTTTGTTTCGATTGAAACAATTGGTCGGTCAGTTTACGTCTAAGTTCTTAAGTTTAAAAATTGTAATTGTTATGACAAGGCGCGTCAAGATGCCATATGCAATTCTAGGAGGAGCTTGGAATTCTATGATCTTCTGCCAGAAGACCCTAAGCTCTACGACAAAATGCGGCCGCCGAAGAAAGATGGACAGGCAACCGTCGTCTACTTTCATGTTACCGTAATGGGTCTCGATTCTATTGATGAGACTTCAATGGTACTGTCTAATGTTAAAAAAAAAACAAAAAAAAAAAACAAAAGAAAATATCCAGCATTTAGACTCACTGAAATTAGAACAATTATTCGCGTCAAATTTGACGAACCCAATCTTCACTCTGAAAACACTTTACTTTCCCATTGCTTGCAAGTAGCCAAAAATTATAGATCATTTAACAAGCTAGTCATTTATACGGAGAGAAGCGATTGTAAAATTACTGTGACATGTTTTGCGCAGACTTACGCAGCCGATATATTTTTCGCCCAAACCTGGAAAGACAACAGATTGCGATTGCCAGAAAACATGACGTCCGAATATAGGTATGATTTATGAACCAGAATGTTCGAATCCAAATTTTTTAGATACAATTCTCTTTGTCTGAACTTGATCGGAGGAAGATTATTGTAAACTGTGACTAGATTACTAGAAGTGGACTGGTTGAAGAACATGTGGCGACCGGACTCGTTCTTCAAGAACGCTAAATCCGTGACCTTCCAGACGATGACCATTCCTAATCACTACCTGTGGCTGTACAAAGACAAGACTATTTTATACATGGTCAAGTAAGAATCGAAAGCTATTAACAATACCCCTTTTCTTGTTTTGCATCGATTTACTGACTGCATTCTTTCATAAACCGTTCATTTTCTTAGTCTTTTAGAGTGTATTTTGGGAATAGTCCAAAAACTTATTATCAAAAGATGATGTTCTGTTCGGATAATAAATTACCACCTAAACATTTGCGTTAAACACGAATATGTATTTTCTATGTTTCAGGTTAACACTGAAACTGTCCTGCGCCATGAACTTCCTGATCTATCCCCATGACACGCAGGAGTGCAAACTGCAAATGGAAAGCTGTGAGTTTTCATAAATATTTTCTTTGAATCCGCAATATTTTGATTATTTGTGTACGGTAACCATTGCTTTAGTCTTCGAGCTAAATTTGATCTATCGGACAGAAATAATTCAACATAGGAGCCATAACAATTGCTTCATTAAACTGAAACTTACCTTGACAAAAGCCTTCACAAAAACATTTAACAGACATTCTTTATTTTACTCGAAACCTAATGTCATTCTCAACAGTGCAGACTAGCTTTCATTCGATCGTATCATCTGTAACTGCATCCACAAATTTTTCTTTGCTCGACTCTAGGTGTACAGGACGCGTCAAAATGGCGCGTACCTAATATTTTTAATTTACAATTGTTCAGATGGTGAGGATGCATGCTTGAGAAATTGTTCAAAAAATGTATTCCTTTATTAGAAAAATTTGGATAGGCAGATTCTCGTTATTTTGATAAAGTAATGTAAAAGCAGGTTGAGTGCTCCGTAAATCAAGTGTTACGTATCTACTCTAGAAAGCGTAGAGTCTAAGACTACTCTAAGAGTAGACTCTAAGTTGTACAGAGTCTCTTTTGGCCGACTATAGACTATAAATTGCAATCTAAAGCTCAGTCTCGAAACGTCGAATCTCACGCCACACTGTCAGCCTAACAACGTTCGTTTCCGACCCGCTGACTGCGACTGAACGTCAATCGTATCCCCTCGGTTTGAAAAGTCGATGACGCGGTCGCTCGCATGAATGTCCCCCGTTTCGTCGGGGGTGGTTCCCCGGGAAACGATCTTTAGAATCCTCCAGGCGATTTGACGAAGGACAAAATAACTCGGTCAACAGTGTCGCACACGACGGACGAGATGATCTTCCAGTGGGATCCTGACGTGCCACTCGTCGTCGACGAGAACATCGAGCTGCCGCAGCTGCAACTGGTTAAGAATTACACGGCCGACTGCACGCAGGTCTATTCGACTGGTGAGTCACTAAACAGTCATTTTCTTCTGAAAGCCGTAAGTAATTGAATTTCCGAGCGAGCCCATTCGCGAATCGTTTCGCGCGCGAACGATTCCCGAAAAGATACAACGGTTACGCAAACAACAAGCTTAATGCACTGAGACTCTAATTCAGGGCTCTATTAACGCTCGTGCGACCGTTATAATCAATAGAGTCGACAAAAATTCTGAACAGCTTCTCGATGATGACGAGAAGGTCGATGCTCGTAATTAGACCGCGGACCTTTATGCAACATAAAAATTGTCCAAATTCATGACAAGAGGCAGAAGATACACACAAATGTGTTCCTTCTACCGATAATGTTTATGCGTCGAAAATAAAACGAGAACAATCTTAAATTCATGCAACGTTTTCACAGTTTTATATTTCTTCATTTCCTGGCGTAAAATCCACAATCTACTAATAATAATCTTCGAATGAATATTTCCCGAATAAATCGTCTGTTTTTGTAGCACTGGCTGTTCGATAGATTGATGAATCTTTGTGTGTCGGGATGGTGTGATTTTTTTATTATTTCCAGTTTATAAATGCAGGATTTTTGCAGGTAATTTCACCTGTCTCGAGGTCATCTTCGTTCTCAAACGTAGGCTTGGATATTACTTGTTTCACACCTACGTTCCTACCTGCTTGATCGTCATCATGTCGGTGAGTGAATACGAGTCTTGTATTTTTGTTCTTTCAGAAACGTATTAATGTCTGCGGAGGTCACCGAATCGTTCATTTAAGTTGTATTCTATCCTTCTATTTTTGGATATACGATGTAAGACAGTCACTTATTGTAGTTAAACGAATGAACTCTTGAGTTTCTTAACTCGTTGCACTACGATTTATTTTACAGTTTCAGTGACTAGAACTTTTTTATAATTCCTAATTTCCTTAGAAAGGAGAAGATTTGTATCTATATGTTCTTCATATTTCGGTTTGAAGGAAATGTTTGTCTGTGCAGTGGGTCTCCTTTTGGATAAAACCGGAAGCAGCACCAGCAAGGGTGACACTGGGCGTTACTTCTTTGCTGACCCTTTCAACGCAACACGCGAAAAGTCAAGCGTCCCTGCCTCCGGTATCATACTTGAAGGCAGTGGACGCGTTTATGTCAGTCTGCACGATATTCGTGTTCATGGCACTGATGGAGTATTGTCTGGTGAACATTGTTCTTGGAGATTCAGACGCTCCAGCCGCGAAACCACCGCCTCCGCCGCCGCCGCCTCCTGCTTGTGGTGGTCCGGATACTGCGAAATTCGATAAAATATTCGACATCGCCACCAAGGTAACGTTTAGATGAAGATTACTGTATAGGTCAGACACCTTCTGTGTCTCGGAGACAAACCATTATCAACTTTCAACAATACAATCGGTAGAATACTCCAATTTTAATATAAATTTTACGAAAATGTTTCTTTCCGCTCGAAGATAGCTAAAAATCTCGAGCTTCTGAAACAGAAGGAGATGTTCGTTTACCGGAAGGTTGTACACTCACCAGGCAGGTGATCCTACCTATAAATGCAAATTTCTAAAGCTACGGCCACACCGAAGCACCATCGAGCAACTTTTTCTCGCTTCGTGCTGCCTCCGTTTTCGTTTATTCGATCAAAAGAGAAGAAGGCACCAAGAGCCTTCAGTGTGGACATAGCTTAAGCAAATAATGTTTAATATGAATCAAGCGAATCATGGTCAGGGACCATGCTTCATCCGACAAACAGTAGAAAACTCGGTAATTAAATAAGCGATCTCATTGATAACTGTTATGAGAGTTCTCTCATCGACGACTGCTTTGTGCAATCGAAACAGTTCAGTTCTTCGTCGATGACAGTTATCGAGGAGGATCCAATGTTTTCGATACTAATAACTGTTCTTTGTAACCGAAAAGTATAAAAATCGATATTTTTTTAATCATTTTGTCCTTTTCTGTAGATTATCTGAAATCCCATTAATAGTCAGCTTTTTATTAATGACTTATGTTAGTTTTGGTCCCTGGACTCGATCGATCGCCCAAGATCCGATAAGATCTGCCGCCCAAGCGTCGAAGTCTCCGAGGCACGGAAGCTCGTGCCGCGCCCGCTGTACAAGTTTCGATCTCTGTCACACAGGAGAATACGATACTGTTGACCGGTCGATCGCAGAATTCGTCAGCAGGTCCAGCACCTCCGATCCCAGGCCCTCTACCAGGTCCAGCACGCGGTGTTCCGCCTGGGCCAGCAAGGGGTCCTCCATCGGGCCCACCGCCGGGCCCGACACCCGCGCAAAAGGCGCGAATGCGAGCGCTGAACATCGATCGAGTCTCGCGGGTCTTCTTCCCATTCCTATTCGCTTTGCTAAACGTGACCTACTGGATCATGTTCGCCGAGTACATTTAAGGCTGTAGACCGGAAGCTGACTACCCCCGATACGGCCTCTCTGTCAACTAGCTCGAAGAAGAAGACGCTGCTCTTCGATGGATCTCCGATGGATCTTCGATGGATATTGAATGAATCGTCGCACTCTCGCGGACATTGGATTCTGGGCGACTCGACGTCCTCCAGGACGTCCAAAGTTATCATTATTGTAATAAGGTTGTTTTCAGAGCGTCACGCCGCGCCGCGTCACGCGTCACCGGCCATCGCGTCGTCGTAATTAATCGAACAGTGATACAGAAGATAGAAGACGTTCAGGGTTCGGGCCGGTAGATCGAAAAGTCTGGCACAATCGGACTGAGAATGATCGAGAGGATCTTGGATGGTCACTGTTGAATGGAGGAAGGGTTTACGATGTTGTTGATGCACTTGTATTCTTTATGTACAGTCTGTAAATATGAATTATCGGAAGTATTGTGTTTCGTTGGGTAGGATCAACGAACGTAATGTTTTCAGGAAAGAGTATTCGAAAGATTCTGTTCGGTCGTTTTGTTTCTAACATAAAACACTGGTTTTGTACTAGATCGTTCTGATACGTAGAATCGAACAATTTCTTGCATTAATTATTGGTAGATCGAACGAGAACGATCTTGTGATGAAGGGTATGTAGGAATAAAATACCAAATATTGTGTTTATCCTCGATCAGGAGCAACGGGCGTTTCAAAAGAGGAATGTTCATCGTTTAATTTTCTTATAGTTTCTATCAAAGATTAATAGTTTTGTACTAGATTGTTATGATATTCAGAATTTAACCATTTCTTGTATAAACTAACGACGAATTAAACAAGAACATTAAACAAGGAAGGAATGTAGGATTAAATTACAACAAATTCAGTTTGTTAATCGGAAGGAATAAGGGTTTCGAAAGAGGAGTATTCTTTGAATAATTTACTTCGCTAGGTTGCTACAGTGATTGCTATGTTATTCAGAAATTAACTTAATTTAAGTATGAATTTAAATATGATAAAACGACAAAAATAAATGACAGCAATACGACATAATCTAGTCACTGTTCCTTGACTGTACCATGATTTTCAATCTATCTCGACAGAGCAGCGAGGCATAGTCTTCGCATAATCAGTTCGTTTTCAGTCAACCGATTGCCGCGACAATTCGAGCGCTCGAACAGGCTGCGAGTTTCACGCGAGAAATAAATTGAAAGGAAGAAGAGATATTTAATGATCAAATCATTGAATGTACAATGCTAACTGCCGACTGTGGTGGTCGATTCTTTTGTTCCCGATCGAATGGAATTGAGCTGTTTAAAAAGAACGAAGACAAAACGAGAGATGCTGCACGGAGCAATTGACTCAGCTTGATCGCACCCGAATGAGTAATTACTGTAATATGATCGTAACAGAAGCTTGTATCGTTAGCGAAGCATAACGAATCGAAATATCAGAACATTTGCACGCATGGTTTGTTACCTCTAACAAAGCGTTAGGCGATTGAGAATCGTTTCATCTTTCGTTCCGACAAAGCTTAAGTGTTTGATCACTTTAATCGAGAGTTGTATTACGAACGTTACTATTAAACAATAATTCGATTTGGTTTGTAACAACTGTATATTGATTGTATATATAATTTCTTTAAAGATTTATAACTAACTGCTAACTTACCGAAATTAATTGATATAGTTCGAATAAAGCCGATTCGCTTGTGTTTCTGTCTCGAACGTAATCGACGTGTTTTTCGTTTTCGAACAAAGTTACTCGCTATGATACTTCCAATATCGTTACTAACGGCATTTACATGCGAAACTAAAATATTTTAACGTACAAAGACCTCTTATAACGATCGTTTGCGTCCTTCGCGAGCGCCGGAGAGATCTAACAACTAAATAATTACGTATGTACCACTCTATTCGTTAAGTTTGTTACGAATTAAAAATTCCAAACCCGCAAACTTTTGTAGCAGCGACTTAAAATCATCATTCCGAAATTCTATCCAAGTGTTAATCATTGACGAAACGGCATACAATGACTATGTGCGACGAGTAAAATGAAAACCGGTGCATCGTTGCACAATAAATCGTGTAGAATATTCAATTGACAATTTCGGACGAGAGTTGGAGTATTTTTGGATAATTGTTAGCGATGGGATCGAATGAAATCAGTCGACTGGTTCGTTTTCCAATCGATTTATTTTAGTCATAGCGTGGTTATCAAATAAGTACCCGGTCGCATCGTTAATAATTATTGATTATCGAATGGAGGGCCACGTGTACAGCTAATAGATAAAGTAGACACATGTTTCGTGTAGAGAGAATTATAGCAAAAACTATGCATCTGCGAATCCGAACGAGCTTTCGCGGCGTCCATGAACGAATGTGGTAAATTTCAATTTCTCTTTTCTTTTCTTCGCCACCTTAAATCTCTTTGTGAAATATTTTAGATCTTCTATGATGTTACATTTAAATATTAAACAAAAATGTTTCAAGTCTGTATGTGTTTTGTGGATATTCGTTTAAATTCCACCCTTTTGCAATCTCTCATCTATCAAATCGATGGGAAGTTATTAATAATTCACTTGTTGGCAATGATTTATAAATATTTGCATTCTGAGAGTATAAAATGGACCTTCAACAACACTCCTATATCTTTTTCGATCTAAGTTGTTTCTAATCAAACAGTTATTAATAATTATTGGAACCTCTGTCCTGAAATAACGAATAGTTCTGATAAATAATTAATTTTCTCGTTTCAGAGAATTAATCTGTGGACTTCAGCAATTTAAGAATATAGAATAAAGCTTTGGCTATATATCTATACTTACGACAGTTTTGTGCAACTTTGATCTCTAATTAATTAGTTATCTAACATGTTAATCTAACCTGTTAGTAGTTGATAAAGTAGAGATTTAAGTTTCTCGGAATGTTGTTTGTGCTGCCATCTTTCTGCTCACTATCAAATCATATACCTCGCTTGTGCGAACAGCTTCAGTACTTTGTCGTAGATGCCAATACAGGTTACATCTAATATGCTTGAAAGTTAAATAATACTTGTAAGAAACTAAAGAAATTATCCTTAATTTGTCTTAGTAGCTTCGAGAAGTAATAACAAAGCATGTAGCTATTAAAAATATCATAAAATGTTTATTTGGGAGAATTTAAGAATTCTAAAAAAGAATTTTAAGAAATTCTTGATTATCAGATAAAATTTTATTGAATTTTAATAAATAAATATTGTTAATTTTTCTAAACGTCGACTGTAAAATAGCATTGATTTTGTCTGAGTTTACGAGATACAAGAGACCAAATCGCATATATACAAGGAAGTACAATATATGTTTATATTCTCTAATGTGGAATACGTATTGCACGATTTAAAATAAACTTCCTTTCCCATTTTTCTTATGTTATTTATTAATTTGGCCAACGTTACTTTTGTATCGTCAATTTTACAACTTTCAGTATTGCACTAAAGTCTCGAAGCAGAGTGTACATATATGTACTGTACAGTAGTTGAGAATAACCACCTGTGGAGATAAGATTTCAAACAAATAGTTCGCTGGAAAAACTGAGTAATAAAGACAGAGAGGAAGATACAATAAGATAATAACAATGCGTAATATCGAGATAAAAGCGAAAATCAGTGATCCAGAGAACGTAATTAATTTAACTAAACAAATTACAGACTCTGACTGCAAAATCATAAAGCAGCATGACACGTATTTTAAAGTAACAGGAGGCCGGTTAAAATTGCGAGAGTTCGAAGTAAGTTAATATTTATTTTTCAACACACACTACTTTTTATTTTACTCATAATTATGCATACTACTTTTATTTTATTTATAATTGTATATACTACCTTTATTTTATTTACAATAATATGTACTGCTTCTATTTCATTTATGAATATAGAACACTGTAAACAGAAATGATGATTGTATATTGATTGAGTTTATGTATACTCTATTCAGTATAAAAGTTAAATATACTGAAGAAAATATATGTGTTATAGGATGGATCGGGTGAATTATTGTTCTACAGAAGATCTAATACGCTGGGCCCAAAGTTATGCGACTACATGAAAACAAGTTTAGATTTTGAGACCTGCACTCAAATTAGAAATACTTTAACCGAGTCAAATGGTTGTTTAGGCATTGTAAAAAAGACTAGAAAATTGTATATGGTTGGTCAGACCCGTGTGCACATTGACGAAGTCGAAGGCTTAGGAAGTTTTATGGAGTTGGAGGTACAAAGTAGCAGAATAATTTTAGCTGCTGTTCTTCTAAACTAAATCATGGACGTTAATTTATATTAATGGATTGCTAGACAATATTGTATTCTTGTGAATGTTTCAGGTTGTGTTGACCGATGATCAGGATAACGAGGCAGGAGAAAAAATTGCTGAGGATTTAATGACCAAATTGGACATACAGAAAGAAGATCTAATTGCAAATTCTTACATTGACCTGTTGCTCAGCAAGTAAATTTTGTAATTGCTGAAATATATATTTTCTATACTTGTATCCATAGTATCACTTTCCGCGATGGACTGGCATTGAGATTTCAGAAGTTTTACTTGTGAAATGTAAACTTTCACAACGAATAGAGAATTAGTTTTTGTATTGTAGCTATATTTTAATATCTTTTATGGAAAATTACTTTAAATATAAAATTCAGAATTATGTTACTATTCGAATGATCTAGAAAAATCTACTAAATTGATTTTCAAGAGTATGAAATGACCTTAAATAGATTTGAAAATTGTAGTAAAATCTGCTAAATGCCATTTTAAATTTTCTGATTGTATTTTTTCTATTTAATTTGAAGTCTAGGAAAACATTTTATATAATGTTGTTAAATAAAATTATTAGAATTAATCATTTTATCCGAAACTGATCTATTATGTTCTTTTTTTATCAGGAGTAAACGCGCTTTAATTAACCAATTAAATAAAAGGTTTGATATGTTGAAATTTAAGAGAGAAGAAGAAGGAAGGAAGATGCGAGAATGAAAAGGCAATGGTATTCTATTATCATAACCGGGATACGTTATAGTGATAACGCTGCCCACGCTTCTCTTCCTTCCTTTTCGTTGATCATATTCGCTAGTTACATTTCGCGTGTGCGAGATTTAATTTAACGCTGTCCACCATCCTTAAGGGCAGCGAACTGTAACTCCTTCGTTGCGAATTTTTGCGCATTTATTGCAAAAATGGTTGAGGGAGATATAAAACAGTATATAAAGATATTAAAAGAATTTATGAGTATTGTATTCATTTTACATTGTATTTATTTAAGAACAATTTTCAACTAATTCGAATTCTTAAGGGATGAAATATAAATTCTAATTTTATAAATTATGCTGTCTCTTGCAATCGATGCAGAACAATTTTATGTTGGTTATTAAAACATTGGGTATTGATTACTTTATGTGTACAACATTTAATTTATTTCCGAAGTGATCGTCTGGTGCAGCAACTGCAGACAGACGTTCCTGCATTTGACAGAAAATTTCCGAAATATTCCACGTCAATTGCCACCATAGAAAGGACCTTCGATTATGGTTTACGACCGAGGTAACCATGGTCAGTCTGAAAGGCGTGACATGCCTGCTGTAAACCATTCCGAAGGGAAACGTATACAAGTGTGCTGCACGTGTGACGAACGACCAGCTGGTTGTTTCAATGGACATTGTGCAGCTACAGCTTTCGAATATTCTGTGAGAAACTGTACATACAACAATATCTGAACATTTCTCAATCACCATTTTAAACATTTAATGTTCTTTCTCCTAATATAATTCTGCTTTCGTATCATGATTCAACTAGCCGTGAATCACCAATTTCAATCTACGAATTAGAACAATTGCTCTAACAAAAATTCTTCAATTCTTCGCTAATTCTTTCCTTTTTTCGCTCCTAATTTTTCAGACAAAATCATGGGATCTAAAATTTGTCAATGAAACATATTGTAACAATATTTTACGTCTGATCAGATATTTAAACAGCTACTGCTTGCCAATACTATTAATCTCTAAATAAAATGGAAGAAAACGACTAGATTTTTAATTTGATTAGTGTAATAAAGATTTCTCATAAGACGAGCAATCATGCTTTAAAATATAAGAAGCACGAGAATTAAAAAGCAAAGATCACTTTTCAAACGGTTACAGTCGCAGTTTAATGATCTTTCCAGCTTCCACCAGCCTGACCAGTGTATAAATTATACGATTACGAATGCTGATAACAATTAAACATTACAAAAAAAAAAAAAAAAAAAAGAAAAAGAAAAAAGAAAACAGAAAACAAAAATTCTTAGCCATTCTCAAGCTAGCAATAAGAAAACAAGACGGCAAGATCAACTTTCCGAAGTGTAACAAGTCCATATTTTATGGGACTGCGAAAGCTATGGACGTGAGGAATTTAACTAGCACTTATACATACTATAAAGAAATCCCTAGTCCTACTCTTAGCAAGACCGACATAAAAGTTGGAAATCCCAAGATATCGGGTCATCTAGCCAAGTGGTAAACGTAAACGGGAAAGCGGAGCGCAAGAATCGCAAGAATGAAACTGCGGATCGTCCGAAAATCTTTTCATAGCGTTCGCCCCCGCATCGTTCATTCGATTCCCCTTCTCCATGGTTCTGGTTGCCGGTACCTCTCCCCGTCGGCCCTCGGTCTGTATCAGCAGCCTGGTTCTCTCTAGAGAAGAAAGGAGCCTCATTCTACGTACGGCACTGGCCGTTTGCGGAGGTTCTCCTTACAGAGAGAAACTGTGCAAGGGACGCGTCACCAGGCGTCCGACGGCGTCGCTCTTGTTCAGTCTTGATCTCTTTCTCGTCCGATCTCGGTGATCGACAGTGCCCGTGGACCGTTCGATCAATCGGTTCTTTCTACCTGTGTTGGGATCCTCTTAGCAGTTGCGTCGCGAAAAATCTTCAATCTACCTTCGGGAGATACGTACACTGGGTTAGGTAAGGGACTATGATCTCGTCGCTTGCTCTCGAGACATTGCTATGCTCGTTTTGCATGATAGTGTCGGCTGCACGTCGTCGGGTGCACGGTGCATTTCGAGCGGATGCAGCCGGCGAAAAGTGCAACGGCGCGGCGCAACGTGCGAACGCGCTCTGATCGATCTTCAGGCTTGTCATTACTTTGACAACATACCGTGCGATTTCTGCGGTTAGGTTCGACGCGATCAATGTGATTTTTACTCGTTTAGAAGAATTTTTCATGAATAAACAAGCTGGATTATTTTCCGGATGGTTTTGGAATGGAGCAGCGTGGTTGGGGTCTGTCTCAGAGAGTCTGCAGATTTGGAGATGTTCTTGTGAAATATCAAATCGTAAAATAAATTGTATTCTTGCTTCTATTTATTTTTGTTTCAATTATTGTGTTCAGCGAAGTGTTCAGGGGAAGATTTATCTGTGGTGGTTTTTGTTATTTTTAGCCACTGTTATGAATGTGGAAACATTTATTTAGATTCAATCGCACGTTCAAAATAGATGTAGATCATTTATTGTAAATAATTGTTCAAGCGGTGGTTCGGGGGATAGCATTAAACGGAGCAGAAAACAACATTTTCAATACGGCTATAAAATTGATTTGTAACAAGAACACTTCTCTCCTTTGCAAATGCACTTAGCCATGTAATGCAATTAATAATTTTTATGTGAACCCTCGGAAAGTGAAATCTAGCAACACGTAAATTTATCAGCTTTTTAAACGTATTTTATCTAGACCTATTGACGATTTTATTTGATTCGTTCAAACAATGTCCAAATTAGATTAATTATCAGAAATCCACTGGCTAAATTTCGTTGAAATTGACTGGGTCAATATGGACCCCGGTACCGTCATCCGATCAGTGCTTTTCAAGTTGGCTGGCTGAACGTTTTTATGTTTTATGTAGAACAGTACTATTGACAACTAGATCGATAAACAGCAAGCGATAAACATTCGATAACAGTTAGGTGCGGCACGTTGTCGAGTATAAGAATAGAGAAGCAAACGATGCACGAAATATTATTATTTCCAGAAGTTGTTCTTAAACTTACAAGTCTGGTAAAATGCAATAGCTATAGATTCGATCATTTAAATAAAAATTAACTACGGCCACGGTTTTCTTTTTCGAGAGGTAATAAATAATGAGATAATAGGAAGCTTTTAAAGACTGAACCCTACCTTTCTTTGAAATGATTGCAAAATAGGGATCATTCAGTAGGGTCAATAAACCGGACAATGGCAACGGCTGCCTTTGTGACTCATTCACTTTGTGAAACAATAGTAAATCGTAGATCTTGAATTTATTTGTGGCAATTCATCGGCGTTAACGCAATTTAGCCGTTTACCTCGAGTCGTCTTAGGATTAGTTTGACGATTCATAAAGCACCGATGAGAATACGAATATTGGAACGAACGTATACTACTACTATTCATAAGATTAGAGCTTCTGTTTAAAATTGCGGTTGCATTTTTTTTTCAACTACGACCAGTACAAATTTTATTCTCTTTAGAAGTAGAAGATCATTTCACATTTTTCTTTGCTGAGAATTTTAACTAATAAATTTCAGAGGACTTGGACAATATATCTAACAAAATGGTATGTTTTCGCTTTCAGATGGAACATCACGTCCATGGCTGAGCTTCCGTCCGACAATTGAAACCGAGGGGAGGAGAATAAAATGGCTCAAATATTTTCTTGCGAGACGGTTCTCGCGGTACTTCTATTTTTATTAACTGTTGCATCCAGTAAGTGTATTGTTCTAATTTTATATCATCCGGTTTTCACGCGGTCTTCTAGTTATCTCTAATGTTACATCACTTGACCGTCTAGGACATTAATGTCTCAGACAAAAATTCAGTAGAACCGTTGAATATATGAGAACGATTAAAAAGATTTTTTAAAAGCACATAATGTACTCCGAAAAATTTAATGTAAGACGATGCTGCCATTTTGACAGAGTTTTTTTTTCAAAAATTCGCAACGCTTTTAAGTGTGCAAACATCAAGTACCTTCGAATTGGATGCTGCGAGAGGAAAGGAATTTCGTTGAAAGCGAACTAGCTAAGGCTCATCTATCGACGATCTCAACGTGCTTTCCATTCATTCCTCTTACGAGAAGACACTTTATCCATTACGATTAGATAGCGATTCGACCCCTCGACCTGCCTTTCTTCGGAACTCCTCGAGTTTATTTCGGTCTTCAAAATCTAAGCTCCTTAGAAACTTAAAACGCGAACACCGAGAAACCACGAAAAAACACTCCGTCATGAACCATAATATTTCTACGAAATTTTCGGAGCAAATTTCCAATTTGATCGAACAACTTTTCTACTCAAGTCAATCAAATTGTTCAATCTCCTCGATCTCTGAAGTTTCTTCGTCGTCGAAGTAATTAATATTTCAAACCTGTTGTCGAATTTTTTTCTCATTTCGCATGTGTATGGGATTTTTGTGAAATTTTCAGTTTTAGTAATTTCTGTCCAGTTTAGGGGTTTCCATTCATTTTAACGATTAGACCCAGAGACGTCACATCATAAACATCCGGTTGTTCTCGCGATAGTCTCTACCGGTAGAAGAACCGTGCTTGATAACTACACATTCTAGATTCGTTTAAAATTTTCATGAAACACAGTTTCCTAATTTTAAAAAAAAATGTTCAAATACTCTTGCCCGGAAACTGCTGGTTCTCGATCAATTTTATCTTTTCAACGAAAGGAGGGGACACATTCGAAAATATTTCTGAACGAATCAATTAAAATCCCGACTAAAATCCACCATAGAAAATTCGAAAAATCATTTCTGATACATCATACTCGTTCACAACGCACAGCTATTTCACACGGCTAGAATTCTGGACGACAATGAAATTCTTACAGTTCAATGAACATTTTAAACGCCTCTTTCGTCTCACTGGAAAAGTTTAACACATTTTCGCCAGGCCTCGGATAAGTGAACAGAATTTTATTTTTAGATACTGCGGAACCGCAACATGGCAGGGACAGACATCCCATCAGAGGTAAGTTACCTAATTGATCAATATCAAATAGAGACACGTGCGGTTTATATGCTGAAAAAATTATTACTAAACTGCGGATTTGATGTATTTATGACAAAAACGAGCAAGTGCAATTTAAAACGGTGGACACCTTAAAGAAATTCAAAAATTCTTTATGTTTCTACTATTCTTAACTTATTAAGATTTTCAAACAGGGAACGAATCTTCTATGTATACGGATACTGTTTCTTGGAATTGATGCAGACCATTTTTATTTCGCATAACGATCCGCAGTCTAATCATTACCTCCGACTTATTTGAGTTTACATTTTCCGTCGAACTAGCAGGTCCCATGGGCATATCTCTTTGAATCCCATGCCATTAGAATACGTAAGCCTATATATGTAGGTATGCGTGAGTAAGCATTCGAGATAAAAACGGGGGTGTTGTAGGATCAGTCCAGAGAGGAGATATGTCACCCATGGAGGTGACAGCAGAGCGCCATAATTGGCCAAGGCTGACCGTTCCTAGCCCAAGAGGTAGCATTCTCGTCGGTTCAATAAAAAATATCAATAAAAAAACCTGATAACGAGCATGACGATGTTACACGATATTAAAAAATTAATCCACCCTTTTCTTCTTCCGCTACGTGTGTTAACAATATTGCTCGAAAAGAAAAAATCGGTAGCTAAAATGTTTATTCCTCAGGAATGTTCGTCAAAGAACGCGTCTATTCTGTTTAACACTTGGACGGCGCGGCGGACGGCTCTATCGTAACTATATAGTTGACAATGCTTAGGACCGTTTACAGCTTTAATTATTAACTTTTTCGAATACATCGTTAAGGCTATTTCTTGTAGACACGCTAGTTTTTCCGTTATTCTCAACGTAACAGCTATTCATGTAGTTGAACACTATACCTACCACGACCGGTTTCATATATTTTATTCTAGAATTATTCAAATTATACAAATCCCCGTGGAGAATGGGAGAACACATTTTTCTATTCAAACAAGTAAATATTATAGTAAAAATCGTGCAAAATCTTGTGATTTTTCCAAGGCAACGCATGCCAGTTACTTTTACCGATCCGGTAGGTTTAGTGTTAATTGCCAGAAAATGAGTGGTGTAAATGACTATTATAATAGTTTGGATCAAGACAGACCCAGGCACCGCCGTCGGAGGGTTAATTGATTTAATGTGGTTGAGGTGGTGTCGATCGTGGTTTCTGAGAACTAACAACAGTCTCTGGACTGGTTTCGTTGACTGTTACACCAGTGTAAATAACAAAGATTCACCGCCGTAGCTGGTACTAGTAACAATACCGGAGCTGGCTGGAGGGAAAGGAGATAATCAACCGTGGCTAACTCGATCGTTACACCTAAGAACAGTTCTCTTAAATCGTTTCTCACGTTCCCTAGGTCCGAACATGAAGAGAAAGCATCCTTGCGAGCAGAGCTCTTGTTATCCAGCCACTGGGAATTTGTTAATCGGTCGGAAAAATCGATTAACGGCTTCGTCGACTTGCGGACTGAAGGAACCGGAAAGATACTGCATTGTGACGCATCTGAAGGACCGGAAGAAGTGCTTTTTCTGCGATGCGTCGCACCCGAAACAACAGCATAATATCGGGAACATCGTCAGCGGGTGAGCAATCATTCTTAAAAATATAATCATTCGATAAAAATCGCTGATTTTGATTGGTTTATACGAGGTAGCTGATTTCATATAATAATTGTAGTAAGACACAATTTCGGAAGATCTATTTGTTCTTTTCAATTTATTAAAACGATTAAAGAAAGAAAGTTTTCTATGTCTCATAAGTTTAAAAGGAACATACAAAGATTGACGAACGGTTAAACCAACAAGAAACAATTTTTCCAAGAAGGAAAAATTGATTCGTCTGTTTATGTTCCCAGGGAAACATAAACGCAAAGGTCATTGCACAATACACCAAAAAATGCATGTTTACTACGTTGATTGAACTTGAATAAAAATTTCAGGACATGGTGGCAATCAGAAAATGGCGTGGAGGACGTATCGATCCGTTTCGATCCCGAGTCGGAATTCCACATTACTCACATCATCATCAGCTTCCAAACATTCCGGCCAGCTGCGATGCTGATCGAGAGATCATACGACTTCGGCAAGACCTGGAATGTTTATCGATACTTCGCGCACAATTGCGAGCAATATTTCCCCGGTGTTTCAACGGAACCACCTCAGAGACTGACAGACGTTATCTGCGAGACGAGATACTCTGCCGTGGCGCCGTCAACCATGGGAGATGTTATCTTCAGGTATGTAAACTCTGATAAACACTGGTCAGCAGGCGTCAGTGCATAACCCAGGACCTGATCATCGACACCGTCATACTAATAACTGAGCTGTTCTTTGCTGACCTACTCTATGCTGGAGAACTGTCTGTCTTCGTATGTGTAGGGTTTTATGGGATCGTTGTACAGACGAGATCTCAATCTTGAAGTCTGTAGCAATTTAAGTTAAGGAAAATGCAGCTTGATAGCTAGCGTAAACGTACAGATAGAAAACAAAAAGAAAAACGAAAAAAAAAAAAATCGATTAAGTGGAATAGAAAGGTAAGATCTTTTTTACCCACGAAGTTATGGCAGTTTCAGTGGTGAGGTCATCTTGAGAGTGTTGGCTCTACATATGTAGAGTCATCTGGGCTCGTCTTTAGCCATTTCTTTTTCGAAACAAATGAAGTTAACAAAGAATTTCGAACGTGGTATTTGCTGTGCATGTTTCAGGGAACATTTGTGTACTTTTATTTTTCTTGTTTTTCCGAAATGGCCGAATTCTCTTCGTGTCTATCCTCATCGTAGTCCTCGCAAAAGAAGATTCTTGAACCTCTTAAGAACGGCGCGCTCGTCCGCAATTCTGTCTGCCGGGAACAGCGCGCCTGGCCGCAGATGGCACAAAAGCCGCTATAGTGGCGTTACCGTTCAAACCGATGCTTTCCAGGGAAGCCACTATAGTAGCGTACCATGCTTAAGAGGTTAATTATCTCGCAGGACCCCTCTAAAGTCCTCTGTCTATCTACCAGACGTAACTTTCCTCTTCATTTTTCCAGGGTGCTGCCCCAGAATTTGGAGATCGACAATCCCTACTCGAAAGAGGTGCAGAACCTGCTGAAGATAACGAATCTGCGTATCAACATGACAAGATTGCACACATTAGGAGACGATCTTCTAGACGATCGTCGCGAGATTCGCGAGAAGTATTACTACGCGATCCAGAATATGGTGATCCGAGGATCATGTTCCTGTTACGGGCACGCTTCGAAATGCGTCCCTCTACCTGGAGTCCCCCATGAAGACGGCATGGTGCACGGCAGATGCGAATGTACGCACAACACGACAGGTCTGAATTGCGAAAAATGTCAGGACTTTTATAATGATCTACCTTGGAAGCCAGCGGTGGGAAAATGGACGAACGCCTGCAGGCCCTGCAACTGCAACAATCACACAAACTCCTGCCACTTTGACGAGGCGGTCTACGAGCGATCTGGCAGAGTATCTGGCGGAGTCTGCGACAGCTGTCAGCACAATACCACTGGCCAAAATTGCGAGCAGTGCAAGCCTTTCTTCTACCACGATCCCAGCAAAGACATCTCCCACCCTGAGGCCTGCGTCCCCTGCGATTGTGACCTGGGAGGGACCTTGGACGACGGCATCTGCGACTCCTTCACCGATGCCCTAACCGGTGAAGAGCCAGGTCGCTGTCATTGTAAAAGCAACGTCGAAGGACGCCGCTGCGATCGCTGTAAAAATGGCTTCTGGGACTACGACCCTGAGAACCCTGAAGGCTGCAAGGCCTGTACTTGCAACACCCTCGGTACAGTTGACAATCGAGGATGCAACACGAACACTGGCGAATGCACCTGCAAGAGATTCGTCACCGCTCGGGACTGCAACCAGTGTCTACCAGAGTTTTGGGGACTCTCCGAAGATCCTGATGGCTGCAAGCCTTGCGATTGCGATCCAGGAGGCTCCTACGAGAACTCCTGCGATGTTGTGACAGGTCAATGTCGCTGCAGACCTCACATAAGCGGAAGAACTTGCAATCAGCCCGAACAGAACTATTATACCGGGTCCTTGGACTTCTTGATCTACGAAGGAGAGCTGTCGAGAGTCACCGACAATTGCCAGGTGGTCATCAGGGAGCCCTATCGCGATCGCAGGAACAGTACATGGACTGGAACCGGGTTCATGAAGGCTCTGGAAGGGTCTATGCTGAATTTCACTGTAGACGATGTCAGGAAGACCTTGTGGTACGAGGTGATCGTTAGGTACGAGCCTGTGCAGCCTGGACCCTGGGAGGATGTGCAGATTATTATTGAGAGGGATGGTCCCGTGGATCCTAATGGGCTCTGCAGGGATTGGAGACCTGAGAATGATCAACTGTGGGTACAGCTGCCTGTTAGGTCCAGGAGCGTTGTTGCTCAGCCTGCTATTTGTCTCGAGGCTGGCAAACGGTATAATATTATGATGCAGTTTAGGAAGTTTAATAATCACCTGGACACGCCCTCTGCGTCCATTTTGGTTGACTCGGTGAGTGGAAAGGCGGAGTTTCCGGTTTTGAAACGGTAGCTTGAAAACTTTGAGTGCCACGTCTATCAGCAATGGGAGACGGAATTATTTGCCAAGATTTGAAAATGAATTTTTGCGCTAGGCTATTGCGTGGGGCGGTTAAGATCTGCAAAATCTGAGAAGGATGAAAGAGAGTAGATTTGTTCTTTAACTTTTCGTTTTTGATTTTATTGAATAAATTATTCTAATCTTATGAAGTGTTTGAGACTCGTGGGTGGACACTCAAAGTGTTAATCGAACTTGTCTTATTTCTAGAAGGTTCATTTTTAGGGTAGGGAAACGTTTTTACGAATTTTTTATCTGGCTTGGAAATAGGTTTTTCTCGAATGTTTGTCGTTTTTCTAGATTGTACTGAGGCCGATGATAGAGGCCATTCCTTTCTTCAGCATGCCAGGTATCGGAGAACTTCGTCGCCAGGAATACGAACGCTATCGCTGCAGCGATTACTTTAATGACATCAATACTATGTGGCCCAACGTTCCTGATCTTTGTAAGAAGTACCAGAAAAGCATCGGGTACTACGCTTACGACGGAGCTCATTGTAAGTGGTTTCGAAGTTGAAGTGGTCCAACCTTCAAGATCCATTTCTTCAACACATTATCTACCGGTGATTATTTCCTAATGTTTGAAAGTTTATGTTCCATGGTTAACGATTTTTTAATAGCTCTTTCAATAGAGCAATAACTATTTCAATGATGAACCTACACCCCCATCCCCACTAACGTAATCTAATCATTTCTCTTAGGATTCTAATATATAAAATATGATTTTTAAGCTTCTTTATGGTACAGCACAATTATTGAAAATCCTATTAATAATCTTTCGGTAGATAAAGTGTTGATGCAGAACATTCAAATAATCAAATAATCGAATAATCAAACTCCATAATCAACTTCCAATGGATAGAATGCTTAATAACCAGCAACAATTGATTGCAGCTTGCGAGTGCAACCCAACAGGATCCCACAGTCTCCTCTGCGAGAACTATGGCGGCACGTGTCCTTGCAAGCCTAACGTAGTCGGAAGAAGATGCGAGCGTTGTGCACCAGGAATGTACGGTTTTGGTCCCGAGGGTTGCATCCCTTGCGATTGCGACAGCGTCGGTGCATTGGACAATTTCTGCGACGTAGAGACCGGTCGCTGTAAATGTCGTCCAAACACTTATGGCAGGACCTGCGGTCAATGCGAGCCTGGTTTCTGGAATTTCCCGCATTGTCAACGATGTGAGTGCAACGGTCATGCTGAGAGCTGCGACTCCAAGACTGGAGCTTGCATCAATTGCCGAAACTTTACCACTGGACACAACTGCGACCGATGTGTCGAGACTTACTATGGAGATCCCAGGATTGGCGTGGATATCCCGTGCAGGGCTTGTCCTTGTCCAGGTGAGAACATCTTGACGTCTTCTCAAAGGTGGGATATCGAGGACATCTTTCAAAGATTGCGATTAGAATAGATTCTAGAATTAGGGAATAGGATATAACTTCTGACATGTCTGGGACTAGGGTATCGACTAAAATTCGGAAGTAGGGGGGTGTCACCCCCCCCCACCTAAAAAATTTTTGAAAAATTGTGATCAGGGTCACCCAAAAATTTGAAGACTAGGCCATCTCGCGAAATTTGTGACTAGGGTCTCAACTTTTGCTTCACCTTCCAGGAACCCAAGACTCCGGCCACTCCTACGCCGACAGCTGTTCCCTAGACTCAGTGAGCCACGACGTAATCTGCGAGTGTTTCGAGGGCTACACCGGTCCTCGCTGCGAGAACTGCGCCGAGAACTACTTCGGCAACCCTGAAGTCCCCGGTGGAATCTGCGAGCCCTGCAACTGTAACAACAACACGGATCTACGAGCACCTGGAAACTGCGATCCTCACACCGGTCGCTGTCTCCAGTGTCTACACAACACGGACGGTGCTAACTGTCAGATCTGCAAAGCGGGATTCTACGGGAACGCGTTGAAACAGGACTGTCAAGAATGCGAATGCAATCCTCTGGGAACTGATAGCGAAGCTGGAACTTGCAACCATCGAAGCGGCCAGTGTCCTTGCTTGCCTCACGTGATTGGACAATTGTGTGACTCCTGCGAGGAGAACCATTGGAGGATCGCCAGTGGGAAAGGATGCGACGCTTGCGAGTGCGACGCTGTTGGAAGCGTTTCTGATAGGTAATCGTCTTTCAGTCATCTTGATTGTCAGTTGTTTCAATTTTTAAATGTTTCAACTTGCCGTTCATCGCGACTTTCAGCCTCTAACT
The DNA here is from genome assembly GCF_050948215.1 of Halictus rubicundus. Classification (NCBI taxonomy): domain Eukaryota; kingdom Metazoa; phylum Arthropoda; class Insecta; order Hymenoptera; family Halictidae; genus Halictus; species Halictus rubicundus. The sequence goes on along the minus strand of NC_135154.1, from coordinate 19,816,852 downwards.
TTAGATTAAAAAGAAGCGCCTTTTTAAAAGTGTCCGAATATTATTACGAGTGACTGTGGATCTAGATCAACAAACTCGTCGGTTCATTTTCCACCATGTTTCCAGGTGCAATCCGTACGACGGCACTTGCGAGTGCAAACCAGGCTTCGGCGGAAGGCAGTGCAACGAGTGTCAGACAAACCATTGGGGCAACCCTAACGTCGAGTGCTATCCTTGCGACTGCGACATGACCGGCTCCTCGAGCCAGCAGTGCAACAGAGAGACCGGGATGTGCGTATGTAAAGAAGGAATCGGCGGTGAAAAATGCGACCAGTGTTATCGGGGCTACTATGGCGACGCACCCCAATGCATTCCCTGTGGAGAGTGTTTCGATAATTGGGATCTAACGTTATCCGGCCTGAAGAACAAGACGAAACTGGTGATCGAGGAGGCGTCACGGATCCAGAAGGTCGGGACAACAGGGGTGTACAGCGAGGAGTTCGACGACATGGTCAGTTCGCTGGACCAGGTGCAGAGTCTGATCAACAGCACGTCCATCAGGACCCAGGACCTAGATGAACTCAGCGATTTAGCCACCACGATGACGAAGAACGTCTCCAACTCTGCGAAGCAGCTAGAGGAGGCTAACAATCTTTTGCAGGCTGTTAATCAAAGAGTGAATTTAGGAGACACTGCGCTGAAATATCTAAAGAATAAAACGAACAACTTGCATCAAGCTGCAGCGAATCTGAAAGAGAATGCGACCAGGCTGCAAGAGGAGAACGTCCTAGGAGCTCTGAACGTCACTCAGCAAATGGCGGAGCAGTCCAGGCAAGCAGAGAAAATGGCGAACGATACTAGCAACGTTTTAGCTGACGCAGAAAGGTTCAGGAAACACACGGAGAGTCTCCTGGCCAAGAACAGAGAATTCGTCGACGAGGTCCAGGAGGCTAATAAAGAATCCTTGGCTAAAATAAACGAGAAACTGAAGACGTTCAATAGCATCATGCCTGGGTTGAATCTCCAGATGTGCGGAGGCAACGTTACCGATTGCAGCAGCGTTTGCGGAGGAGCTGGCTGTGGATTCTGTGGAGGCTCATCTTGCGATGATGGAGCCGTGACCAGGGCCAATCAGGCGCTGGATGCTGCAAATCAACAAGCTGCTAAGATCAAGACTCATAAGGACGAGGCTGAGCAGCTGCTGCGCAATGTGAGTTCAATGTTTCTTGGTGGGAACGCGTCTTTTCACACTGGCTCTACGGAGCAATAACAGTGACTAGTTTACGTTGCTTCGTAAAAATAAGGAGAACGTGTCTGTTCAAATTTTTCGCGTCTGCTCACTTTTTAGAAGTGTGCGAGAACCCGAAAGTGTTGGGTCAGGGCGGGTCGAGAATTTTATTCGGGATCGGGACGGGCTCTGCGAAAATTTCGGGATTCTAGAATTGTTCGGGTTCCCTGAGCATTCGGGATTATACTTGTGAATTCCGATATACAGTGAATTCTCGATATATGTCAACAACACGGGTCTTGCCAGCGTCGTGTATCGTCCATATCGTCGAGACCTCTCGAGCTTCGTGGTCCCTCGCGGTAGTGGGGATAATCTCGCGACATTTATCATCCAGGTCTTGTTGACGTGTATAGAGAAATCACTGTACTCAACAAAGTCTTTACCGAGCGTCTGAACAAATAAAGCTTACCGATCACTAATAAACAAATGATTGTTATCTCCAGCTGGTCCAAGTGGCTCGGGACGGGGTCGCAGCAAGGTCGAACGCGCAGGACGCCTTCAACTTCGCCTGGAAGGCTCGCAACCTGTCGGACAACGTGACGAAGGACCTCTCCGACATCAACAAGCGCATCAAGAGCACGTTGGACGAGGATCAGCCAACCCCAGCGATGGTGAGAGACCTGGCGAACGAGGTTCTAGCGAAGAATATCCAGCTGAGACCTGACGAGATCAAACAGCTGGCGGAGAAGATCAACAGCATTGTCGGTTCGTTAACTGACCCTGAAAAAATCCTAGCGGACACTAGGGACGACCTTCACCGCGCTGTGCAGCTGAAAGAGAGAGCAGACAGAGCTAAGGAGTATGCTCTGGACAATCAAACGCAAGTTAACAACGTGATAGTGCTTTTGAACGACGCGCAGAAGGCGCTGGATCTGGCGCAGGTGGCGATCGATCAGGCAGAGAGGGACGTGAAGAAGTCGGAGAAGGATCTAGAGGAGATCGCTGAAGTGACCAGAGGAGCATTGATGCAGGCGAACAGCACCACCGATACCGTGGACAATCTGGAAGCTCGTTTAGGCACGCTGCAGAAGCAGCAGGTCAGGAACAACTTTGTCATGAACCAGGACATTAGCGACCAGGTCACGAAGGTCGTCGACAAGGCGAAGGATGTTGATGCGAAAACCAAGACACTCGCGGACGACTATCGCAAGGTGGATCAGTCCCTGGATCGCAGCGTGAACAAGAGCAAGGATAACATTCAAAGGGCCAAGAAACTCCTGCAGAGGGCCACGGAGCTGACTGTCGACACTTCTACCAAGTTCAAGGATCTTGATGGCATGGAGAGCGTTTACAGGGATAACGAGAGGATGCTGTCCGAATTGATGAAAGAGGTTGACAGTCTAATCGTGGAGATGAAGAATCATCTCACCAAGATTGATAAGAAGGCGCAGCTCTATCGACAGTGCACTTCTTGAACACCGGAGAAGTTTTCTTGATGGAAGATTTGGCTTTTTTTTTATTCGAATTCTTTTAACACGTTGACCGCCATATCATTCAATTATACAGGACTTTGAATAATGAGATTGAATCTGTAGAGCTCAGTGCAGTGATGATATATATTTTCTCATCTTAGATGATCGGCCTTGATTTCGGATGAAGCACCTTGTTACGATAAGTCACGTATACAGTGATTTCTTGATATATATGTCGTCAAGACCTGGATGATAAACGTCGCGGAATTGTCCCCACTACCGCGGAGTATGCCCCGTGAGGGACCACGAAGCTCGAGAGGCCTCGGTCACTGAGAAGTGTAAATGCAACATGGCTCGGGTATGTCTCCTGGATGATACACGACGCTGACAACGCCCGTGTTGTTGACATATATCGAGAATTCACTGTAATCGAAACGATTTAGTTAACGATACCGGAAAGCTGCGGAACTCAGCACACCGATCATTTATTTGATCCTTTTAGATTTTATTAGTTCTAACAAAATTCATTTTACGTCGCTATACTATACCTACAGAAATTATTTTTTAAAGATGAACAAAGACCTGTGTCAAGAAAAATCGTTTAAAGTGACACTAACTTAGATAATGGGACCATACGTGGACAATAAATTTAGATTAGTAGATGTTTCATTGGGAATGACAAAAGACGTAATATAATTAGGAGAAATATCTTCGAAAATGTTTCTAAAAAATAGATCTATTTAACTGTAAATGGTCCCAACAAATCCCAGCAAAATTCAAGTCATTCAATTAAATTCGAACAAAAGTTAGTATTCGCAGACTACAAACTGCGTCACTCGCATGAAACCACTATGGCAGTCAACGTGGTAATACAAGGGGTTGGTCAACCCCCAAATGTGTACATTAAAGAGCGTCGGTATTGTCGGTGCTGAGCTTACCATGGCGTAATCGTATTTCGATAGAGTAGGGATGATCGAATCTAGAAAGTAGGTAATTTAAAAGATGGTAATCGAATCGGCGACTTTAGATTGGACAGGGAGCAATTGCACAGTGCCATAATTGTAACCATGGGGCCACATAATTGTTAGAGCGTATATGTAGATATTTGTAACATTTTTACACAGACCGGAGGGGGTCGTTTTTTTCTTCTTTTTTTTTTTTGGAACTCTTTGAATATTATTACGGAACTCGATATATTAAGAGGATCAGCCTTGAAGATCTGCATTTATTACAGGTTAACGAGTGTCGCGTGGAGAATTTGGAGACCATTAAACATTTTTATAGCAATAAACGTGGAATTAGAATGACGATTCACACTTTGAGAACCGCTTCGGAAGCAGCCGGGAGAGGCGGACAAGTATCATTGATCTGATGAGTCAGAAAGATGCGTGTACAAAACGAATTGATAAGAGAACGACGAATGCCTTTCCATCGAAAGCGTGGCGTGTCGTTTAACCATAGAGACGATTTTGGTAGATTGTTGTTAAATAGCCGACAAATATATTTCAGCCCAGCAATGTTCAAAATAATTCGTAAGGATTTAGAGGTAGAATTATTCAATTGATCGATCGTCATCTTAATACGCAACAGTTCTCTTTTTAAATGATAACATGTCAGGAATTGATTCGAATGATTAGAATTTTATTCGAGGGTTTTTTAAACTGGTCTAATGACTGCTTACCGATTTATTTTCATGTAAGTTAACACTGCAGAATTGTTATACTACTCAAGAGAGATGACTGAACTTAGTTGTAGCACAGAGATAAGCCATGGGTATCGATACTAATTGCGCAATAGAGTTTCAATCGATGTATATGTTGCAAACTGAGTTTTTGTACTTATTCGATATGTTTACGATTCAGTTATTTTATTACACACGGTGCAATAGTTATTACGACAGAGTTTTTATCTTCGGTAGCCTGTAAATATACCGCTATGCCTTCTCATAATGTATTCTAAGATCATTCATAATTGCAGTAATTGTACGGTTTTTTTTTTATACATTCTAGAATGTTATTCGTTGATCGAATTTTCTTTCACAGTTCACCCAAGTTTGGTACAATGTCTGCAAAATAGTGACATTTTACATTTATTCCCTTTTTGTATGCATTTTTGATCATCGTGTTTTATAGGATCGCAAACAACAAGTCTTCGTAGACCTTAGTTATGCTGAACAATGTTGCACTTAATTCCCCATTGCTCTTCAAGAATGGTTACACACTATTTTCGTGTTGCAGTTCAATTTAAGCAACTCTGTTTTACAAATAACTTTGTATTTTAGACAAATATATATATATATATATATATATATATATATATATATATATATATCAAGCGATGAAACAGTCATAAAATTATAACAAATCTTACAGTATCTGATGCAGAAACCATAGTAAATGTTCACCTAAGGAGCCTTTGAGGGCTAATAAAAACGATTCTAGAGCGTATTTTTTAATAACGTGCGAGGTCTACGAACAGCATGGACAACTATAGTTTTTAAAAACAGAGATAATAAAAATTTGTAGCAGGAGGAGCAAGGGTAATTTTAGGGACGTAAAAAAGAGAATTGTTTAACGATTATAGTAATTTAAAGATTGATATATTAGACTACAATCGAGGCATTGATATTGTCAGCGGTGACCATTGCCGAAAAATGGCGCACTACAATAACCACACCAAAAGTTTTCAATTGTATTTAACGACTAGTTATGTTTATACGTTGATAGAGAATTATATATTAGATAAATAAATAAACTGAAACAGTTAACCGGCGAGTTATTTTCGTATATCTAACTCCATTCAAACCCTGAAGAAGAGGCATCTTATCGAAATGATAAAGTTTTGATAGTAAGAATATACTGCAACGAAATATCGTGGGTTTGGGTGTGATAACAATATTTCCTTAGTACGAGGTTTATCATTGGTAAAAAGACGGAAAGAGCTGGCCGGAAATATGGGAACAGGAATGATAAAGCGTTCATAAAACTAAGAACTTCCTGCTGAAAGCTGTTTTCAAGAAGATTGTTAACGGTCTTTCATCATTTTCGTACTTTTCACAATATTTGTGCGATAAAATTGGACCGAAAACAAACAGTTCGTAAGAAAATAAACAGTTTTATTGCACTGTGTGGCGGAACGTCGTCGCTAATGACTGAACTGCGAATTTCATGCAGTTTGATCTTTCAAACTCGCCCTAAAAAAATGTTGAGAAATCCTAGGAAAGCTAAGAAAATATTTTTCCGATTCCATTTTCTTCAACTTTTAATTTGTCTTTGAAATTTGTATCAATCTTTCCTACTGCCTTGGCCAATTGTCCATTAAATGAAAAATGGATCGAGGATAATGTTAAAAATATTAAAATGTTATTAAACGTCGAAGACATTTTCCAGGTATTGACACAAGGGTTATTGAACGTCGTAGACGATTTTAGATGTTGCTACAAGGATCAAATTAGCTCTGAAAAATTTATATTCAATAATGTTGTGTATCGAGATACATTTACGGTTAAAGATCAGTGATTTCGAAACACAGATAACGTCTTTTATAGACTGTCCGGTAATTCGAGTAGCAATTTGTCAAAAGAGGGAGAAGCTGCTCCACAGTGAAGGTATATTTTGTTTCAACCGAAACAGCTTCTGTAACAGCGCACCTTTATAAAAATAGTATTTATAGTTTATTATCGTAGAGTCTGGTTTCGATCTACACGTGCTCCCCATCGTTCTACATGCCCTTGTCAATAAAGCTTGGCGTGACCTGCACGACGGCATCAACTTCCTGAACTGGCTGCTGCGATCTATGGAGCAGAGATCTCCGGCTGATAGATCTGTCACAGTATTAATCATCGTACAAAAAAGTCCATTCGTTGACGTAAAACAAAACAAACTGTGTCTGGTAACTAAACATTTCTTGAAAACATAAAAGGGTTACACAATAATCATTAAAACACACAATTTTAGATTGCCCCCTTTAATTTGCAAATATTCAAGAAATAATTAGAAGATTTTGTTACATGCGTTGTTCTAAATCATATCGTCAATCTAAATTCGTTGAATCAATTCTTAATCCATTAAATCAACTCTTAATTCACTGAATCAAGTTTTAATTCGTTAAATTCATTCGCTTCATTCATTAAATTAACTCCTTAATTCTCAATTTATGTGAATTTTTGTTATTTAAACTTTGTCTTGAGATTTCGAAGCAAACCAAGTTACGTAAAACGAATATAAATTTCTGTAAAATACTTTATGCATTTTTACTCTGTACTCTTGCAAAAATCGAAGACTATAAATTGATGGCTCCTTAACCAATTTTAAGAAGTTCTCTTACGAAACGTGTACTGGTTTCTTTTGGGATTTTTATTCGGATGAAAATTGTGCAGCTTATCTTAGAAGACGTGACACAGCAATTCTAACAAGCTATTAACAAGCTTCCGTTAGGCAACAGAAGTTGAAGATCCCTGGGATCTCAAGGGAATTCGTTTTTACTTGTTACTTCACCTCGCCCTTAAGTCGCCCTTTTGGCTTTCAGTGCCATGTACAGACGCCGTAGGACTTCGTGAATAGACAGCACTGTTGAATCGAAATGGTGTATGGGCTCATGGGTCTATGCATAATGAGTTCATTCAGGACAGCAGGCAGTGGTTGTCCAACGAGTGACTTTGGTGCAACTAGAATTTCGGAGTAGATCACGTAAAAAAGAATAAGAGAACCGACACGTGGGGATCCTGAGAAAAATTCTCGAAGATCGGCAAATGACGGAAATAAACGCCGAAGAAAAGATATCTTTATGAACTGCTGTTAACAGTACCTGTTATAATGAAGCGTTTATGGGCATCTTTTATTAATTGGACCATAACGTGAGAAACATAAAGCTCCCTCGTTATTATTTATCGTTTTTCCATGCGTAATTCAAGGTCCTTATCTTTGCCTCGGCTGACCGGTGATATTTATTGCCGACGGCCATTTTTATTCGCCGAAGATTATGGTATCTGCTGGAGAAGTTTATTAATCGATTCAACTCGCGCCCTGATTTTTCGTCTTTCCGGCCGAAATGTAACACTATCGCGGAGGAAACTGCTAATTCAACATGTGTCGTTAACTGTCTCGCCCTGATTCTTATCGATAAAATTGAAGTACCCTTAATTTACCATCGAGAGAATGTTATATGGTTAGAAGTGAATCAATCTTTTAATCCTTTTATCCTCTTATTTAATCCTTTTTATTAGCCTCTTTTTCACACGGTTCCGGTACAATTGTGTTCAAACGTTCAAATTTTCATTAGAGCACGACGACGGTTTAGTGGCAGAAGAAATGTCTGCTACTGGCATGAACCGTGTAAAATTAACTGTATACAGTAAAATTATTCTATTTTTATTTCCCATTAAAAACTTCTTCCTATAGATTTCTTTCTATAAAATTCTTTCCTAGTATAAACTTTACTCTCTATTAAATTTCCTATTGAATATGATAAGAGTGAAGCTAAATATCACATTAGTTTTCTAACAAAGTTGAAGCAATTTATCAATCTAGCGAAACAGTGAGAAATTTGGAGGAAGTATGAAAGAAGAATTCCTCCGGAAGTGCAACAAAATTTGTTGAACATTTGTGCCCCAGGTTTGTAGACACGAAAACAACGTGGACCAAACAACCGAGCTATGTAAATCGAGGATTGTTTTCGAAGGAACAACCGGCAGATAACGAGACGAATTTTTCCTCGAAAAGATGAAATACTGCCGTGACGATTAGGCGACGAGGTAAAAGGGGCCCCTGTGTGCACAGTCCGATTACGCGAACCTTTCCTCCCAGGAAATGTTCAGGCCTCTGTTCTCCTGAAAACCGTCGGAAGAATGCTCTTCTTCTCACGGTGCATTCCTCTTTTCCACGAGCAGGTTACACGAACCGGTCCGAGACGGGGTTGGTTATGCAAAACATCTCGTTGTTGAACACTTTTGGGGCTCTTGGTGGAGTTAGAAATTTCCCTGTCACTTTGTAAAGGGACGTGAATTATTTCAGCACGGATGGCGACACGAGAAGTACCGAAGAAATACGAGCGATCTGCAAGGGTTCTGCAAAATAATCTGAAATTATTGAAATTATTATTAGTATTATGGTTAGTATTTGGTATTAGGATTATAGTTTTGGACGTAAACGACCCTGGTTAGAATATTAAGAGTACGCTTCTTCTTACTCAATAGTGGTTCATTCTAATTGTTCTTTGTGGGTTGTTGACGTGTTCCAAGAATTTTAGTAAAAATTGCTGGGCTCGGAGTGTCAGGGGCAAACAGAAAGCGAAAAGGATGAAATACCTTCGTCTTCTTCTTCTTGTTCTTCTTCAAATTACAGCAGGGTCGTTCATACCTCGAGATTACGTTTAATCGCAGGGTTGGAAGCCAGGTGAAACGTATCGTAGGGATGAAAAGGGGGACGAGTGCGGGGGGTGAGTTTTGTTTGTTGGACCGCTCCTTTCGATTGTTGGGTCCTGGCTTTGTGTCGGGACTTGCGACCACGCAGGCCAGCTGCTGGCAGCAGTCCTCTCTATGGCTATCTTTACAATTAACCATCGACAGGGGGTTGACTCGCATTCAGAATTATAATCTATGAAAAACGTCTCGCTATAATAGAACTTACCGTGGGCGACTAAAATCCCAATATGCAAACGTCTGCTTTGGAGATTGGTTAAAAATACGACAAACAATAATTCAAGTACGACCGTACACATTTAGTTGTTGACAGAAATTTCCAACAAGTGGTAGGTTTAGTGTTAAAATGATTAAAAAAGGAAACAAGCGTCCACGTACCTCCTACATCTTGCAATTATAATTTTCCATAAAAATCCGCAGTCTATTAATAAATATTACTGGCGCGGGATTCGGGATGGTCGTTGTTGCAAATAATTAATTTCCTGTTACCGAAAGGGGAACGTTCCCACTGGATTCACGTGATGCAGCCGTGTTAATTGTTAATCGATATCGAGGAAACAGTTCGATTGGCCGGCTAATTGAAGAATTAACGGATCGCAGGGAAAGAGACTCCGGTGAACGTGTAGATGTCTGTCTTCACCCCCTTCGCACCCTGTCGACGAACATTAATTCGAGCACGTGCCAATAGTGTTTCGACCACCGGGCCATCGACCATTTCCAGCATCGCTATTACTAGCGATAGTCTCGGAGGAACAGCCGGCAGTCGGCGGTGCGTGCGACACCGGGAAGGGCGTACCTGAAGAGTCGCAGGGTGCAGAATGCAGCTCCGAGTGCAGCTTGGCGGAACTTTCGAATATCGACATTGCCTGAGACGTGAAAATTAATCATTTCGCTTGGAGAATTTTTCCATCGACCATCAGAACAGGAGAAGTTGATGGGAGTGAATTTGGCTTCCGTATCGTTATCGTAAGCAATAGCATTATCACTAAAAATAGTTGTTTGTCTGCTTGACACGCAACGGTGCAAAGATATTTGCGAAGATATTCATTCTTTGCCTTGTTCATCCGTTACGTTAATTGTTTAATCTTGTCTTCCTTTAGTTTTTATTCGATTGAGAAAATGCGGGACGAATGGGGGTTGAGAAATAATTTAATGTTATTTTATTCTTCTGGTTCGATATACGTTTTCGAAATGTTTCTATCAGTCTTTTGAAACTGAGTCCTCCAGGATATAAATTCCATTTTATTTCTGCGAAGTTCGCATAGTTTCCTGTAATTCACTCCGGCAAACTGAGTAAACTAGATTATTTTTACTCGGCTAAAATCTTTAGAATATTTTATAATCTAATATCAACGACTACTCGGTCGTATAATGCGACCAACGTCTTTTATTCGGACCTTGGAAGATAAGAGGTCCGGGACAAATGGAAACCGCAATAAGACGTCGAGGAAGCGTTGAAAAGATGCGAAAGTTCTTACCGTGTTCGCACGGCGAACAGGAGTATCATTTCGGCCGATTACACTCGAGTCTCGTCCTAACAACGATCCTCTCAATCAGATTAATTAATTAGGATTCCTTGGTGGCCAGTGGTGCTTGAGAAGGTTGGATCAGGCGGCTGCTGATCGAGGCTTGTCGGCGGAATATGAAAGAGCTGAGAAAAAGGCAGTGGGAGAGGAAGCGGGACAGTTAAATCAAGAAGTGGCAGATAAGAAGGCTTCGTGTACGATCGTTGTAAAAGGGGAGCGAAAGATCGACGAGGAGAGTCCCGTCAGTCCCCGAGGAGCGCTCGTTGCGACAGCTAGTCCTACCGCGTCCTCCTAGAAAAATTGACAAGTATCCGAGTCACCTCGGACACTCCGACAAATATTCTGAATAACAATTGCACTCACAAAAAATTCTAAATACAGCTTTTCCTTTTTTTGTTTATTTTTTTTTCTTTTTTCTTTTTTCTTTTTTCTTTTTTCTTTTTTCTTTTTTCTTTTTTCTTTTTCTAAAGAAGTGCACGTTCCACGAATATTAGAAACATTAATCATGCGGTTCTTATGACGAAGTGGTCGTGGGATCAGCAAAGACGAGGAGAGAAGAAATTTTGAAGTTGTTTTGGAGATTTTTCTGTCAGGAATAAATTGGAGAAATTAACGAGGTAATTTGTCGCTGGTTCGTTATCGCAGTGCCTTTTTAAGTTCGATCGTTCGAATGTGCGCGAGGAGAAGTTGTTTCGGAGGATTTTTTGCTTGGGATAAATTAGAGAAATTAAAGAGATCATTCGTTTTTGGTTTCTTTTGTGATTTGATTCGTTTTCTGTGCGTCCAATGCAATAAGAGAAGTGATTTGATGACGGAAGATTCTGGGATAACGAGTTGCCGTATCAGTGAATAATTGTTGGAAATTCGGAAAACAATTGACGTAGCAAGGAACTGGAACGAGCGGATGATAAATTGCGAATTGAAACGTTTTTCAGAGCATCGCGAACAATCATGAGTGATTAATTAGTGTGCTGTGGTTGGTCAGGACACAGTGTTATGCTTTTTTCGTTCGTTCGTAAGTGAGTTAACAAGTAAATTTCCACGGGAAAGAATTAGAAGACAAGCGACTATTCACTTGGTAAATATTAAACGTCATCGATACGACTACCGTCGAGAAAAATTCTAATTAATGAACTGTACGAGCACTGTGCTAATTAAAGTAAATTTAACAAAAGAGCGGCATAGATGTAGATCCACATCCACACCATTCAGATTAAATGGGAGCCATTTTGGAACTACTAAAAATCAATTAACATGAATAAATAAAGGCCAAAATCATTCTATTAACAGAAATAAATGCAAACAACAAGGAAACATCCAGTCACTGTAGATTAAATTGGGGCCATTTTGGGGCCATTTTGGGACCACTAAAAATCAATTAATATTAATAAAGCCAGGACCAGAAGCTTTCTACTATCCAGAACAAAATTGAACAACGAGAAAACAGATCTAAACTGTACAGATCGAATTGGGAGATTTTGGGGCCACAAAGAATCAATTAATTTCAATGAAGCCGTGTCAAAGTTCATCACGCTCCTGATAATCCTGAGCCGGTAGATATCGCTCGAAGGTCCCAAATAGTTTTTCCGGAAGGTCAAACCCGTCGAGTGTTCGAAAGATTGCGAGGGAAATTTTTGGAGCGGAGAATGGGAGAGAGAGAGAGAGAGAGAGACAAGGCCAAAGGTCAGGATTTCCTGACTGGCGATTGTCGCAACAAGTTCAAAGCTCATTGCCCGATAGATAGCGTTTTTCGTCGCGGAAAGGTTCGACAAGAAGGGACTCTCGTCTCGAAGAGAAAGAGAGAGAGAGAGAGAGAGAGAGAGAGGAGAGAATCTTATGTTTTTTCGATGTCGCGGGAGACCGTGGTCGTCGCAAGAAAATCAGAGGAGGATAGACCGCTGCAGCCGCTAACGAACGGGCAAAAAGAAGAAACGGAGAGAGAATGAATTCAAGTGGCTCGCTGGATAAGGAACCCTCGTGTATTTAATCGTTCCAGACATTGCCAGGGATCGTCTGACAGACGGACGCATGTAAATCGCGAACGGTTCGCTCGCCAATAAAAGTTCGCGCGGCGTGCTGCTCGATTTTGCACGGCGGATTTGCGGAATTCGCTTCCCGGAACACCCGCGGTCGCTCTAATTATTTGAAATCGAGTAATTCGAGCTTGAAGATCCTTGATGGCGCGATGGTTAGGCTGGGTTAGATCGCACATTTATTTAGCTCGATTTCTTGAGGTTCTCCCGTAATCTTATCTCATCTCTACAATGTGTATGTGATTCGAAGTTCCAGGAACCGGGTGGTAGTGTCTTTGATTCTTGTTTGTTTCTGTGTTTAGGTATTGCTAATTTAACGGAGGACCACTGAGAAGGACATAGGAGGGAATCAATGTAGTCTTATTGAAAAGATTGATGTACTTGTGAGAGGGAGAATCCTAAATGAATAATTAATTTCAAGGATTTACACCATGATAGATGTTAGAAGGACGACGTAAGTAATCCATAATTTATTATTAAACTGCGGAGTTTATGCGTTTATGGTAAAAACGATTAGGTGCAATTTGAAGCCGGAGATGGACTAAAAGAATTTGAGAGCTTCAGTCTATCGAAGCATTTAAAAGCAAGAATGAAATTTCTGTTTCGATCCTGTTCATTGTAATCGATGCAAAGAATTTTTGTTACGCATAAAGATTATTCATTATACATATAATAGATTAATTCTTTTCAGACGATAAGTAGAACACAGTATGCAAGTTAATATTTTCATTAAACTGTCAATTGCATCTATTTGTCTATAAAGCATTATCAATCAAGATTAGTGGTGTGAAATTAATTTGCACCATTTGAATTTAATTTTCGAATTGGAGAACACAGTAGATTTTGGATGTTTGTACATTTCGCGCAACAGATTGATGATTCGTTTATTTTCATTGATGCCTTTGTACGAATAAAGATTGGAATGTTTTATGCGACGGCTAGAAGACGTAGTAAATAAGCTCTCGTTATTAAGCGCAGGTGTTCGTTAATGACGTTTCGTTTTCACGGAAGCGTGCCCGCCCCGTTTTGCATTTCACGTGCTGGAAACGAGCCGCGACGAAAGAGTGCGTAAACACTATAAAAATGGACGGATCGGTGACGAACGGCACGATTATCGGAGTCGCATTGGGAGGCGAGAGTGTGAAACACTTTCCTCGATGGGTCACCATCGTTGCAGCTGTTTGCGCGATCATTTTCAGCATTGTTGGAGTCGCGGGTAAATTTCTCATTTCAATTGAAACCAGTAAGATTGTTTGAAAAATGATCGCGTTCGTTTAGGGGAAGATATTCGGTATTCGATATCGAGGGTTCCGGAGACCCTCTGGTCTCTAGTTTCCTTCAGAATAGGCTATATTATTCATGATTCAGTCTATCAAGGAATTAGAGGACGCTTGTGTGTGCTCGCGATGGTTGATTCTTTAATTAAACGTTCCAATTCTGCGGTCAGACCAACTTCTGTTGACCCATGGCTATTCTTTGACGAGTTATGACTATTAACACCCTTAACTCGGGCCACGGAGTGTCATCAGGAATTGGGATTATTAATGTCTCCTTTTTTAATTATCCACTTGGGTGCATTTGTATGCATTTGTCTTCCAAGGTGCAGGCTACTCTTTATTCTTTGTGCGATCATCGAATTCGCTTATTAAGACAGAAATGTTGTAGATTTTATTCTCATAAAAATTTCAATTAATTTCAATAGTAACGCCTAACTGAATACTTCCAATTTAAGATTTTATGCAAATTACAGGTAATTTGGTGACAGTGATCGCGTTGCTAAAATACACAAGACTGAGAAGACACGCGACGACAGCCTTCGTGATCAGTCTGAGCATCTCCGATCTAATTTTCTCGGCAGTGAATCTCCCACTGACTGCGAGCAGATTTTTGCGAGAGGCCTGGGTGTTAGGCGAAACACTGTGCAAAATATTCCCGTTATTGTTTTACGGGAATGTCGCTGTCTCGTTGCTCAGTATGGTGGCGATCACGATCAACAGGTTCGTATGAATCTTACCGAGTTTAATAAGTATCGTGCAAGTGTTACGATCTAGTTTACTTTTAAATACGCTGACTGAAATCTATACGCAAGATCAATTACACAAACTCAGCATTCTGTTCCTCGGCGAGGAACCTAATCACCTTCTGCTCGTCCCAATAGTATCAAATGCGCGATGAATCAGGTTCGATGATGCGCGCCAATCGATCGTTCTTCCGATGATAAGCTGTGTCTTCGCGGAGGAGCAAGTTCTGCGACATTCTCGAACAATTTTTCATGTTTGCCGTGTTTTCTACTAATTTATTATGCCACTTGCCCCTAATACTCGCGTTTCTTTCAAATTGTTAATTACATCCGATCTTGTAATTATACAAACTCTTCGATCATTTCAAAGTTCCCAAGCAATTAAGGAACATCCTAGAAACGAACCATGCAAGCTCTTCACAAACTACTAATGATCAGTGATTAGACTGCTAATGATTTATGAGAAAAGCGTAGGAAAGAAACGCAAGAATTTTACAATATTGTCGTGTTATTTTTATCAGTTTATTTGATCAAAGATTCGCAGCCTACTGATGCCACCGTTTCATTTCAGGTACATCCTAATATCAAGGTCGGAGATGTACGCGCAATTGTACACAACAAAGCGCATAATAATCATGCTAATCACCATCTGGACCGTCAGTTTCTCGATCCTCCTTCCACCATTGGTGGGCATCTGGGGTCAAATGGGCCTAGACACGACAACCTTCTCTTGCACGATCCTGAAGAAAGATGGCCGCAGTCCGAAAAAGTTTCTCTTCGTTCTAGCGTTCCTCGTACCTTGCGTAGTGATCAGCGTGTCTTACCTATGCATCTACTGGCGTGTAAGGAAGAGCAGGAAGAACTTGGAAGCACACGGAGGCGTCTCTCGAAGAAAGACCAATGGTTTCCAGCGAAGAGAGGACTCCAGAGTAACGAGACTGATGCTGACCATTTTCCTGTGTTTCATTCTTTGCTTCATGCCTCTGATGCTGGTTAATGTGATCGACGACAAGATCCACGTGCCGATTCTGCATGTGATCGCCTCGATCCTCGCCTGGGCATCGTCTGTGATCAACCCTTTCATTTATGCAGGCACTAATAAATTGTATAGAGAGGCTTACAAGCAAGTTTTGTGTCCAGTGTCCAGCAAAACGCCGACCATCGGACCTAAACCCACCCATTCGCACTCGAGCAAGATCTCCTCGCCTCAGGCGACCTGAGATTGATCATCGTTGCAGGATCCGAGTGGTGAGAGGGTCGCTTTGTAAACGCGAACAACTGCTCCGCGAATTTTGAACGCTCCGAGACTTACGAACAGGTGTTCGAGGATTTTCGTGGAAACCGAACGTTTCGTTTAATTTACCGTAAACGGAGAATTGAAATTGGGACTCATGCCGTTTGTGGACGTATAAATCACGCTGTGGTCTTCTTCGGTGATCCTTGTGGAAGCTGAGAATGGTGCATTTAATTTAGCGTAAATGGAGGACTCGCATCGAGACTCGCATAGAGCTATTGATAGAGTGTGTTTGACCGAAAGCTTTGCGAATCGTAACGTGTTAATGAACGCGGTTCTAAATGTCACGGACAATTTTCAAGATTGAAAATGACAGAGGATAGCGAAGAAATGATGGTTCCTGATCAGACCTTTTTTGAGATCAATTCATCGTTTTTATATCGACGCGAAGAAACCTTGTCAGTTGCAATTGTTTATTGCAACTTGTCCAGTGCATTCCGTCAAGGCAATTATACAGATGTATGTATAAGATGAATAATAATGGTAAAAGACAAAGCCTGGAGACTTTAGAGTAATTACAGTTGTAAGCAGTTTATAAAGTTTGTAACAGTGACCACGAAGGGAAAATATGTAAATAATGTAAACCCTGTTGACTGCCGATGCTAATTACTCCGATTACAACGATCGGATGTCAAGTATATACGTTGTTTAGAGTATTTCAACGATAACTACGAGGACTGGATAGTCGAATCTTTATTAATTTATAGATCTGTTTTAAGTAGTGGATAAATAAACTTTTCTATTCGTCTTTACGGTACAATTATTCGAGAACTTCTCTAAAAAGGAGATACTATATACGTAATAAATGATCCCTAATTTGTTCAACTAGTGAAAATAGTACCAAAATTATAAGATTTAATATTTATTTTTATTTAAACCATCGTTTTATTTAGGCGCGGATGATTCGAGCCGCGAATCACGGAAGGTACCGTGTCCAATGCGGCACGAATCATCTGCTGCTGAAAATGTGAAAATAGCGCCACTGGACGTAGCGGCAAAACGCTCAAACTGTTAGCCAAATTTACCGATAGTCGATAATTCTTTTTTCCTTTTTATTAGGAAAAGTTTTAAATCTGTTCTGATGCATAAGCCATGTAATGTACATTCTTGAAGAAGACGGTGGAGCCCTCCGTGGCAAGCGGCTGAAGCTATTAGTATGTCGATACCTTAATAGGTGGCGCCGCTACGATACGTCTATTTTTAACGTATCGACGATGTTTATTTATCAATCTCACGATTCTGCCACAGATGGCGCCACCATCTTCTTCATGGAAATTTCCATCAGTCGGTAATTTTGTTTACAAGTTTGATCGTTTTTCCGCTACGTCAAGTGGCGCTATTTTCACATTTTCAGCAGCAGATGATTCGTGCCGCTTATACACGGTGTCCAATAGTATTCCCGGAACGATATAAACAATTAATTAACCCCGAACATAATGAAGGTATTAATCTCCTTAGTAATGATAATGACGCGTCGTGACTCTAAGGAATTATTTATCCAATTTATTCAATTCATACTTGTACGGTCTAGGCACAGATAAAAAAAGCGGAACAATGCACAGTTAAGACGGAAGCAGCGGAGGAATTAGATCAGAAAATGATTAAATTAGAAAGCGTCGCGAGGCCTTCGTGTCGGTGAACGCCTCCTTTATTTCGTACAGCGGATGCTTTCGTAATCTCGATGCTCTCCTATGAAAATTAATTAACGCTAACGAACGCCTGGTATCAATGATTAACGCGAGGATTTCTCCGAATCAGGGACACAAGTTCGATAACCAACCACGACCAATCCTTTTTTTTTTTTTTTCACGACTAATAATTAGCTCACTGTCAAAAAAGAACAATTTTTCGGTTAAATCACACACTTGGCACTTGACTATTTTAACCATTTTAGCGACCATTTAATAATCTTGAACGTACATTGTTCAGAATCATGGCAAACAATAACAATATTCATTACGGCAATATTCAGAGACTTCCAGTAGGTAAATCGTCAGAAATGCTAATAATTTAAATGGTTACTCAGAAACGATATACAAATTGTTACGAAGTGGTCGCTAATGACCGCAACGTTAATGCGACCGTTATAAACAAACCGTATAAAAAGAAATTGCTATGATGTCTGCAACTGTTACAATTTCTTTATATTTACGTTATTTAATAATATTCTTAATGTTTAATAATATTCTTATTTCCTTTATATTAATATTTTTTTATCCTTTATATTAATTATTGTTAGGTTTTAAACATTTGATTTTTCACGAAATCACTTTTTTAAACAAGAAATAACCGATTTGTCTTTCTATTGCTCCTTCGTTATTTGAAATTCTTTTCACTCTTTCTTGGTCATTTCAAGTGATTTCTCTTTACTCGCCGTTTGTCTGTCGAAATTCATATTTTTACGGCGAATGAGTTCGCTCTAGGATTCCGCGATCCGAGAGCGGAGTCCTCTCGCGATTGCATAACAATGATTCGTGCAAGACTTGCCAAATAAGTATGCCTACCTTCAATTACGAGTTCGGGTCACCGTAATGAGGCCGAACCACACCAATTATCCACGGCTTCCGCGAATCAGCTCGGAGAAAAAGCGCGATAATCCTGGATCGGAGAGACAGACGCGTTCTCGTTGCATTCTAATCGAAGCGTAACTCCGTACATGCACGCACACATCGGCACCTGCGCGGCGTTATAATTTGTGATATGAATTAAAATGAAGCCTTTGAACGGTGCTCCCAGTCTGCACCGAGGCTCGAACCGATCGCCAACGATTGTCGGACAGGTGAATCGGACATCCTGTGGACAGCGTGATTTCCGTGCGGCCAGGTGTCGATAGATAGATCACAGTTCGCAGATCACAAAACACAGTTCGTCGTCTGAAGCCTTTTATCGATCGTTGAATTATTTTTGTCTCATACTTCGAAGATCGGTGCTTCAGATTTTGTTCCAAGTGAGTTTTTTCGGAAGATATTCAATGGAAACAGTGTCCTCTTTATAGACTGTCTTCGTAGACTCGAGAAAATTATTCCAAAAGCTATTGTTTCGTAGGAATTTGTTCAGTAGAAGTACGTTAAGTGCGTCAGAAACCGCAGTCCGATCATTAGAGACCCGATCTTCGATCGTGATGAATAACAGTGTGTGTGTGTCAATAATTTATATTAATTCCCCTCGCAGTTTGAACACTTGCTACAGTCATGGCTACGAAGAAGCTATCGATGCCTTATCCATATTGTTTGGAGGAGATCCTGAAGAACAATCCGGAGATCAAAATGTCGGACATCGAGGTATTGAGGGAATGGTGCGAAAAACAGCCACATTTGCCGAAGATTGTCGATCTTCTTCTGGTGCTGTTTTTGCACAGCAATTACTATAGTATCGAAGCGGCAAAACACACCGTCGAGAACTTTTATACTCTTAGATCGCACGTGCCCGAGTTCTTTTCGAACAGAGATCCCTTGGGATCGAAGGAGCTTCGGCAAGCTTTCAATGTCGTGTAAGTGTGTCCATTCCACATTTTTAAACAAGTATTTTTTACTGATTTTTTTTAGGCGATTTTCTGCGAGATCGAAATTTTTCTGAAGCGATCGACAATGGAGTTGAAAATCGCCAATTTTAGATATTGCGTGTCACGACAGATGGTAGTCAAGCCACTTACCGTGTTAGTTTTAATTGCTTTAGAATCTGACTACTCCTTGCGGAAGAATAATGTTTACAGAATTATTGTCTAGCTTACTCAACGCTGATGGAAATACGTTGTCCGTGGTTCGTGTTATCGATTAAACATGAGATTAAAACCTGTTGTAGAGAAGATGAATAAGGTATAATAATCCGGTTGTAAAGAGGGGGAGTTTCTAATTACTTTGAGATGGACATAGAGGGATTGTATTAAAAAAAAAAAGAAAAAAGAAAAAATGACGTTGTCAACGGTGAAACATGATTGAAAATTAACAATATTTTTATTTTACTTTAATCACGAGGAATTTTTAAGTATACACGAATATATCATACCTTTATGAAAGAATGATATTATTTGTTTCTAATTCTGAAAAACTAATGCTGTGAAATTTGTTCTTATATAAAAATTTAAATTTAATTAGTGGCTAGAGGTTAAGACTTAAATATTGGAGTATAATGATCATCTTCTAGGACCACTGTTTAGCAGACTGTTGAGTTAACATGTTTTCTTTTTAAAAAATCGGTGAACGAATCATTTTATAAATTTGTCACACAGGGCCGCCATTGGACTGCCCCAGTTGTCGAAGCAAGGCTACAAAATACTGTTCGGGAAGCTGATCGATCCCGATCCATCTCGTTATTCATTTGACGATACTACCAAGTATTTCTTCATGGTGTCCGACCTGGTGGCCTTGCAGGCTCAAACTGTTGATGGATACATTTTTATTGGAGACGCAGCGAACGTATCTCTAGGTCATGTTGGCAGAATAAGTCCAATGGGGATGAAGAAATTAGTAACGTATGTCCAAGACGCCATACCGGTTCGATTGAAGCAGATCCACTTTATCAACACGCCGCCGGTAATGGATGTAATCATGAACATGGCGAAGCCTTTCATGACGAGAGATCTGTGGAGCTTGGTGAGAATCATTCTATTTACAGCAGCGTCCCGTTCAGCAAGCCTCGCGGCAAGCGGCAAGCAAGAGCGCTCGCCGCGCCGGTGCGAGCGTGGATTCCGGGGTAAAAGTTATCCTCTCTCTCCAGCACCGGAGTATGCACGACAGAGACGAAACGCGTCACCTGACCAGAGTTCTGCTAATTCAATTACACAATTGAAATACATTGTTTTTCAATTATATAGTAATTCAACTACGTCGTAACTGAATCGCACGATTGAAACCTTTCACATAATTCAATTACTAATATAATTCAAATACAGCTCTTCGAATTATAGCTCAGAACTTTGAAGAAGTGCGATATATTTTTATGTTTTTCTTTCATATACTCGTTTGTTGTCTATGCGGTGTATTTTCCATTCCTCGTCCTCATTCATAGTACGTAATGCTATTTTATGTAATTCAATTACAAAGTATTTTGTAATTGTACTCTAATTGCAATTACGAATTACATTGTAATTTAATTGAACGAAGATCAGAATTATAAATTACAATATGACTGAATTACTGATGTAATCGAATTACTTTGTAATTATAATTCCTGGAGCAATTCCATTGTAATTCTGCACAACTCTGCATGTGGTTGCCCGCCAAGTCGCTTATGCCCGGGGCAACAAGTTCTCTGCCCGCACGGGCGATAGCTGAACAGGACTGATTCACACGATCCACGCAGTTGCATTAGTTACCGGTGATGATTCTACGATTTCCTTACATCTTTGACTCCTACTGGAGGATTTCTTTTGTTTTAAACAGTATAATGGCAATTTCGATAGAAAACAAACAAGTTACCCCGTGGAGAAAACAACAAATGTCCCATCTTCGCTCAAGTGTTCACAATGAAACATCGATCACCGACTAGAATTCGTTGCCTAACAAATCTCTAATGAGCTTGTTTTTACAATCAAACATCTGTTACTTAGTATCGCTTCTAAACCGTCAAATCACGAATCATTTAACGATTGAACAACGCATAATTAGTGTTTCAACGGACCGTGTTTTTTCAGATACATTTGCATTCCTCGTTGGAATCACTGGAGGAATACGTTTCTCTCGACATTCTGCCAAGCGATATCGGCGGAAAAGCAGGACCATTGTCAAAATTCCACGAGGACCAAATAAAAGAGTTGGATAATAATCGCGACTGGTTCATCGAAGAGGAAACAGTGGCACGAGCCGACGAGTCTCAGCGTGTCGGCAAAAGCAAGACTGCGAACGATTTGTTTGGTGTCGAAGGAACGTTCAAGAAACTCGAAATCGATTGATAAATCATTTCCTCGGTCTACAATTTCATTTGGTAAACGGGTTAATTTTAAGCGACGTATTTATTCCAGCGTTCTGAAGTCCACCTTCACCAAAGTCTGGCAGATTTCCTACCGGAGGCAGGACTTTCACCACAGTTAAGAAATTCCGTTTTTGTGAGAACAAATTTACGTAAAAGCCGACCGAAATTTTTATTCCGTTCCCAAAATGGTGAAAACAGAATCTATTTTACTGTAAGTGGACGTACAGAAATATAAACTATTGTTAAGCGCATCTGGTAGACAATAAAATCGTACAGAGTTTGCTTAATTTGTGGTTTTGAGAATTTTTCGAATTACGGTCTCAATAATATTTGATTTGTTACTCAAGATTAACAGAATAAATTCGACAGAATTTTTCACCGCGCGAAATGCACTCTACTTTTTTTCATCACATTCCCTCGATTATTGCAATGTAAAAATTAGCATAGGTATGCAGTCACGTTTCTTTTTTCTTTTTTTTTTTTTTTTTTTCTTTTCTAATCGTTTTACGCAATCCGAACTGAAATAGCGCGGTAAAAGAGTATTTAATTGAATATGATTGGGCTCAATTAATCCGAACTTCGCGTGCTAATACCTTTCATACATTAATATGTATGATTCCTTCAAAATTACAGTGTGCCGTGGTTCTTTTTTACATAATACTTTTTTTTATAACGCGACATAAAAAATTTTTTTTCTTCACCATTATAATTGCCCCCTGCAATAGTGTCACTTTGTCCTCTGAAGTTTTCCGATAGGACTGTAAATACGAAAGATATTTAGGTGTTCCCATTTATGTGGGACACCCTGTATAATTATTGTGTCTCAATTTCACAACTTCCGAACAAGCAAGTAGCTCGGAGCAAGTTCACTTTTTCCAGGCTAAAAACGGGAAAAATGATCGACACTCGCGCAAACAAATAGCCTGACATAATTACGGGTTTTGTTTGCAAGAACATGCCACTTGTTTTTGTTCCTTGCGGAAGCCGCTATGTATAACTGGTGTAATACTCACGCGAGTTTCCGCTGGCTCAGGATGAGTAGAAGAAATCCGTTCTGAAAAAGTAGGTAGTATTGCTACACCGAACTGGTTTTGCCAATTTTATTTTATTGTTCTCGAAGCGTTTGTTGTTAATGTATTCTTTGAATGTCCCTCCTTTAATGAGTATTTTTAATGTCCCTTCTTTAAAGTCCCTTGCTTCTAATTTTTTAATTTTCCCACCGATCTGATAAACATTGATCTACTCGGTAAATACACTGCGAATTTCTATGTAAAATAAAAATGTTCTCGTAAGAATCTTAGTAAGTCGAAAGTAATGTCAAATAGAAATGCGTTCCTTCTCTTAACAATTTTAATAAGTTGAAAACAGTCACAAACAATATTCTTAAATTCTTTTCACTGTTCTACTTTCTTGAGTTTAATCAATGAAATTAATGTTGTCCTGAATGAATGAAATCCGCAATGTACCGACAAATTAGTTTAACATTAACAATTTGCACACATCGCACACGATTTAACAATTGCATTTTTTCCCCAGAATTGAATTGCGTGAGAACAAATTTTTAATTTAATTCTTAAGTTTTATTTATATCTTTTTTTTTTTAATTTTTGATTTAAATTAAACTTTTGAAAGTATCAATGTCTCAATTTCCTGAATAGTGCACAAGTCAATGTCTCAATGAGTTGGTTGCCGATGGTTTATAAATCGAAGTAGAAATCAGGGTGGAAGGAATGTGCAAAAATGGTATTACGATTGTTTCTTTTTTTTTTTTTTTGTGGCCATTGTGCGATTTTCATATCATCTTGGAATATGTAATTTGATGGCCGCTGGTCTGACGACCCAACTATGTAGTCACGCAATACGTGATTACATGATATTAGCTTGTCCCATCACATTTTAAGAGGACGATTGCGATTGAATGTCTGCGGGAGTCAGTACCATTCAAACTACCGACCAGATCGTCTACGAAATCAATCCTCTTTCGGTGCTCAACTGAACGAATCAGTTGCCTCTTCCGCCATTTGCTCTTTGAATTCTTAACATTAAACCTACCAAGCATTAAAGGTATGTGGTAAATATTGCCTCGTAACAATGGCATCAATAACTTTATTCGGATTGTCCGTAATTTTCAATACAATAGATGCTTGGACAAGGAAATTTATTCCATTATTTTCCTCAAGTGAATTTTTATAATTGCAATAGATGTGGAATAAAAAAACCGGTCATTCGACTGGTGGTGGGCTTGGTGTCAATTTTACTAGATAGAAATTTAACAAGACTCGCTCACGTTGTTAGGGTTGCTGTGATTAATTAATTAAGGATCGCAGAAGATGCTGTGATTGAAAGACCACCTCGTTCCCATTGTAAGACGTTATAGAAAATTGTTTAAAACTAAAGGAAATCAAGATGAAGCCAGTGACGTACGAGGAGGAGTTGAAGAGGAATCCAGATTTGAAGGAAGAGGAGATACAGGTATTGAGGGATTGGTTGAAGAAGCAGCCCCATTTGCCAAAAGTTAACGACGCCGAGCTAGCTTTGTTCTATCACAGTAATTACTATCGAATGGAGCCTACAAAGGCAACTATTGATACTTATTATACTGTGAGGTCCCATGTTCCGGAGTTTTTCTCGAATATAGACCCTCTGAGCTGTAAGGAGCTGAGGAAATCCTTTCAGACAATGTAAGTACACGCGTTAAGTCATTCAATTAAGTATTAGTTAAGTAGAACTTTCAAAGATACGATTTATTACTGATCAACAGTGTTGTTTCTGCAGAAAACGAGTCTCTAGAATGACTTGTTACATTTATTTTGATAAATGCATTATTTTATAGAGAAATCAAGTTGCATTACACCATTACAAGTGCACGAATCGCTCGCAAACGTTTGACGGACGTAATTCTCATTTTCGTTTTCTTCTATAGTCATCGTTCTACGTTCTTACGTCTCAATTATCCTCGTTACATGTTGCTCCAGCTACAATTGCATGCACGAATGAACACAACTCCTCGGTTGCTATGCACTCTTCGCGAAAGAATTCTTATTTCCCGGCCAAGTGAACACAATTTTCGTGGTCCACCACTCAACTTTACACCAACGATTTATTAATCAGTCAAATGTTCTATTTTAACGTTTCATTTATTTTTAATCATCATATCGAACACAAATTACACACATTTTTACGCTGCGAATGCAGATCAATTTAAAATTGCTCGAAAACATAGTGATCTAAAACAACTCTGCCATTTTTTAATAAGAACATACAATAAATTCTGAATACTGTAATGTAACAACTACAATTTTTAAGTTGAAAAATTAGGAACTGATATTGTCAGTTCTATTGTCCCAAAAATCTGAAATTACTGATCTTGTATTTCTGCTGCAAGATATTGCAATTTTAATCAAATATGATATAATATAACAACTATAATTTTTAGATAGAAAAATTAGGAGCTAACATTGTCGGTTCTATTGTTCCCAAAAATCTGCAAGTGGAGGTCTTGTATTTCCGTCGCAAAAATTGGCAATTTCAATCAAATCGATTGGGCCTAATGAATCGTAATTACGCGATTTGTACAAATTGTGTTCTCGCAGAACGATCCAGGTGTTGGATATGAGGACTCCCGAAGGATACGCGATTCTCTACGGCAGATTGATCGACATTGAGCCATCGCATTACGTCTACAACGACGGCATGAAGTTTCTCAGCATGGTGGTTGACCTATGGCTCGCCATAGAAGGCACAATGTCCGGTCACATAATTTTGTTCGACATGAAGAACGTTGTTCTTGGACATGCTGCCAGATTGAATCCTATGGGATTGAAGAAGTATCTGTATTACCTGCAAGAAGCACTTCCGGTCCGCCTAAAGGGATTCCATTTTATGAATATCACGGCCGTGATGGATGTGATCTTGAGCATGATGAAGCCGTTCATGAAGAAGGAGCTATTAGACATGGTAATGTACTGGGAATCATTGAAAATGAATCTATGGAAAAATAGAACAGTCTTTCGTATCAATCGAACCTACTGTCTGTTCACTTTAATTATTATTTCCATTTTGAAAGAATTTCAAGAAAGACGAACTGAAAAGAAAAATTACCGAATTGTAGATAGGGGAGAAAATACTGTAATTCTTTTATGAAAAAATGGCGAGAATTGTTTTCTCAGTTCGACAGATTAAGTGACAATGTTCTCTATTTTTTATTTAGCTTCATACACATACAAACTTGGACACACTGGCTAAATTCCTGCCCATAGAAGCATTGCCAAACGAGGCAGGTGGGAAAGCAGGCCCCCTACTCGAGCTGCACAAAAAAAGTGTAAAGCTACTTGAAGAGAACCGGGATTTCTTCGTCTATGATGAACAAAATAAAAGAGTGAACGAGGCGTTGAGGCCCGGAAAAGCAAAATCCGTGACCGACATCTTTGGCGTCGAAGGGAGCTTCAAGAAGCTTGAAATTGATTGATTTCAGTTCTACAGTTGCATATTCATTTATGGCGGAATAGCTAATTGATATTAGTTAACAATTTCGACGGACGAACACTGTGTAGATTGATATTAAATGTAACTCTTTAATATAGACCTAAGTCTTTTACCGAATCTGGATTGGACAGTATAAATTGTTGGTTTTCAATTATTTCTACGAATTAATTAATTTATGGATAATTTTTGATATTTTGGGAGCAAGCACAGATTTTATCAAGAATCGTTTGATCACAGACGAGGAGACGTCTGTGGTTTGATCTATAGATCGAAATTACTTATAGCGACACCCGTGGCAGAATGATCAAGTTACTTTCAAAAAGCATAGCGGAAGCTAGCGCCATGTAGACGGCTCACTTCTTAAGTATGTTCATACTTATCTCAGTCGATAAATTTATAAAATAATTATTTTCTAATGATAAGAAGCGTAAACAATTGTTTTCGCATTAATAGTTTGCAGAGTGAAAAAGGTATTGTATTTTTTAAAATATTTAATACTATGTTTGCCATTCGGGAATGTAAAAAATAATATTATAAAAATGTGAATCAATTAAAATTTGTCTTTCACTGCAGATCGTTGCAAGCTTTTGCACAATTTACAAAGCTGCAGATATCAAAAACTTGATTTCATCTATTCAGAACGCGTTATAATTTCCATTTCATCAAAAATCATTCTAATAATTTCTAATTGAATTATTAGCTATAAACGCGTGAAATTCGTTCAAGAACACTTGACAATCGATCTTCGAGAAAAATGTCAGCCATCAAATGTGATTAATTCGGAGGCTCAAAGTCAAAATTCCAAGTGCAATCATCATCTCTAATGAAAATCATCGGTTCAATAGTATGATCAATATCATAACTAACGGAAGGCATTTTTCCTAAAATTGCAAGTTCACCAAGAATTTTTGAGGCTATGTGGTTCCCAAATTCATGGAGGATATATTTGGTAAAACATGAACAGCTTCGTTGACAGTCCATTTTTATTTTTCGTGGATAACGCGCCGCCTATTTTCGCTGACAATCCCGGCGAGGATCAGAGGAAGATCATTGAAATCTCTGACGTGGGCTGCGATGCCATAACACCGACTATGACTTTACAAAATAAGAGCCAGCATCCTCCTACGAGAACCACCACTGCGAAAAATAGCAGACCGAGGTACGAAGAGAAATCAACGAACAACTATTACAGGGAGAAATGGCGACAGAACGAGGAAGTCGCGAAAAATCTTGGGAAAACATTTTCCACCCCTAAACAAGTTGGAAATGTTCATCGCCAGAGCATCGATGAGGTAAATAAAAGAGCACAAATTCCTATCGATCAGAAATGGACATTTTAATTATTCTGGATCTTGTTGTCTTAGGAAAATTAAAAAATAGAACTTCTTTCAACACCTGCGCGTTGTTTCAATTATTTTTTGTCTAAGAAATCTGTATGTGACATATTTATTTATAGATTTTGTATATTCTAGATGTAAATTACCATTTGTTTTAATTTTCACTCGCTCCCATGGTAAAAGTATAAATTCAAATTAACGAGGTAAATTAAAAAATCGTACTTTCTCCAACCCGTGTGCATTATTTCGACTATTTCAGATTTCCTTGTCTTGGAAATCTGCATGTAACATTTTTATTACCAAATTTTTGTATATCTGAGACACAAATTATCACCGTACGTGAAACAAAAATACAGAAATGACAGAATTAAAGTTAGCGTTGCCCGTGCAAAATATATTTTCTGTTTCACGTGGCACAGTTTTATGTCGAACAATGTAAGTGTGCATTAGATAATGAAACTACCATTATCTAATACCTTCTTGCGGTTTTTGTATCGATCTTGCAGCATCGTTGGAAAAAGCCGACCGCCGACAACGAAGTGATCGACATCCCCACAGCGAAGAAGTCTCCAAACACGAAAGACATCAAAACGAGTCCAAGAATGCCGGCAGAAAGACCCAGATTGAATCGATGGAACAGAGGAAACGTTCACGAAAATCTCCTGGATCTTCCATACGATCATGCAGCAGCAAATTCTGAGAGAAGACCAATGAGTTGTCCAACACGAAAGAGACCAATGACTCTGCAGTCACCCACTCCCAAAACCGAACTCAAAACCGAACCCAAAATCGATTTCCCCCTTAAATCGATCGTCCCGAAAGTTGAGGAGAAATTAATCTTCGATAAGAGGAACACTATGGTGGCTCTAGAACCAGATTACCCAGAAGTCTTCGACCGCAGCGTCTCCAAAGATCGTTGGCAGAATCTAAGAACACCAACATCCAGAAACCTGAAAAACCTGTTCGATGAAACCCTGCAGAAGACTGAAAGGCCATCGAGATATCAGAAAACCACAAAAATCCCTCCAGCGCCAGCGAAGGCAAACAACCCTGAACAAACCATCGAAGATAAAAAATCCGATTCTCGTAAAATCCGATCCAGAACGCGATCTCCGCCCAGCGATCGACAGAAGAGGACTCAATCCCTCCCCAAATCCTCTCGGAAAGATCTGGAACAAGTGGAGAATCAGCAGAATCCTGAAACCATCGAAGATCCGAAATCTCCGGTGCGTCATTTTGATTCCGATCAATCTGGAAGCCTGGATTGTGCTCGATCCATCGAGAAAATCCGGAAGTTCGTGGATCGTGGAGTGGACAGGGACAGCATATGCGACATATTGAAGGTGTCTACATCCACAGATGCAACCTCGATCGACACTGGGAAGAGCGAGAAGATCATCGGTTTCTGGGAGTTCGTTCCGCTGGAAGATGAGAACGATGCACGACGCAAGATCGCTGAAAATAGGAAGACTAGGTGCTTGCTGGATCGTAGAATGTTTCGAGACAATGATTACCATCCTCTGAGAAGACAACTTGGCAACGAAGACGATTATCAAGGGAGTGTCGAGAAAAGCACGGATCCGGATCGACATTTCGTCTCAGAGAACTTGAGGTTACGAAATCCTGCAGATCCAGGAACGATGAAGGAGGATACTGACTCGTCCAGTGATGTTTATAGACGCGAAGAGTCTGCTAGATCGGTGGAAGTTCTTGACAGAATCAGACTAAATTCGAAAACAGAGGTGAACAAAGGATACAGCAGAGAGAAACTGTGCTCGTATTACGACACAGTTGCGAACGAAGGAAACTACGATGAAAATGAGCATGATCAGAGCTGGGGAGAGCCCAAGCACCAACCTAAGCCCGCTCACATGGTAGGTTTTGGGTGGCCAGGCAAGAATCGACACCTGAAAAGAGAGAATGATGCGAAACATGGAGATGGGTGCGAGAAGAAGAAGAAGTTACAGAACGAAGAGAAGATAAGCGGACAAAAGCTGATAGAAAAGACTGCTGCGTGTTTGAAGAGGAAGCTGGAAGGCTCCCAGAAGGAAGGGGTAGTGGAGAAGTCCTGGGGGTTGAATATCGAGAAGAAGATTCGATCTGAAGTGACCACGAATTCGAAATTGCCGATTAGGATTGGCAAACGTCTCAAGTCGAAGAATCCCGTTGCCTCGAAGTTTAGAGACAGTTTGAAAAGCAAATTGCCTGACAAGGAAGACGACAAAGGTCCCGAGTACATCAACGCAGTTAGATCTAGGACCAAACCCAGGATAAAACCTAGCGTAGAGCTTCATAGGATCGTTATAGACTCTGATGACACTCCTGCTTGTCCTATGTCTGTGGACAATGTTAGAACAGCTGGAAGAGTCGAGGATCAGTCTACCGATGGAAGGGGTGAGAAGTTAGGGGAACATTTGAAGTATGCGGAGCAAGATTCGCGGAGGAAGGAGTTTGCAAATCGGTTTTACGCGAGAGGTGGTCAAGGCAATGGTACGATAGACAGAATGGATACCGATGCCTCGAGAAATATTGGGTTTAAGGAGAAATGTTTCTTCCACGTGCATGATCAGGAGAATAGGATTTGTAACCAGTATTGCAAGGGAATGCCTTGCGAGAAGGTGTGCCAATAAACTGGAAATTGAGGGAATATGGTAAAGCCCAATTTTTTCGTTCTTGATATTAATAAATTTTAATGAAATCAATCGAAACGATATAGGCTTAGATAACTGAAATTGATGGTATTCTCGCAACAAATAGACATTCTAACTGACAATTATTCTCACAATATTCATGATTTCCGAATGAAAAAGCAAGTATCGATAAAATAGGACTTATCGAAAAATATTTCTAATATTGCACTTTGCTGGTTTCTGTTTTGTCCAAATTTCTAAAACAAATGTACAATATTTCGAGAAAGTGCACGGTAAGTATTCGTCACAGAAGAAATGGTCAGAGCTAAACATTGATTGGAAGCGACGTATAGCATTCGGTTATGTTCTATTTTGTGGCGGAACGAATTACAGATTTTGTTCCTCGATCACGTTCAAAGTTTCCCCGAAGGGTTCGCTCGGTTTCGCACTCAAACTTTTCCAAGGAAGGTCCGCCGAAAGAGGAGGTTCTGATGCGAAATCTCCAGGGTGTTCAAAGACGAAAATGGCAAAGGACTTACAAATGGCAATCACAGGGCTAAGTGCTAACCCAATCAGGCAACCAGCTCCTCTCTGTTCCTCTATCTTCCGTTCGAAGAGGGGTTACGATTCGACCTGCTCGTCACGATTGTTTTCACGCAGCTACAATAAAATCCTCAATTTATGATTTCGAAGACACACATTCTTACACTGTCTCCTACACTCTTAAAAATACCAATCGAAAATCCAATTTTCTAAATCTGCATCGAACCTCCACATCTAACGTAACGTGTGCGTTTTACTTTTTTTTTTTTTTCAATAGTAGCATCTAGTCACAGTAAATACTCAAACTAATATTAATTTATTAACAAATTCAACGGGAAAATGTTAGTTCTACCGGGCTATTATACATTGTATACTAAAATGAATTTAATGCATTTATTATCTACAAAAATGAGGTGAAAATGAGTTCTGAACATTACTATACGATAATTAAAAGCAATGTCTACATTGCTGTATGCCTGTGTGTTTAATAAATTGCCAAACGAGCGAGTGTGATACGAACAAATATACATTACTTCGTATGGACAAAATCGAACAGGTCGTATATAACGAAAATATTTTATAGCGAATAAAATGAGTGAATTCTGCAGGCAGAATAGCTTCGAGTACAAAGGGTTAAAATTATTAGAAGAGGAACTGTACATTCCTTTAACACCGAACCCTACCACAATCGGTCAGTTGACCGGTTTCAGATTTTTCATTTGACAATTATCGAAGTTACAAAGATGGCTCCATGGGAATTGATGCGATAGATTTCTTTATTCGAGTATATGTTGTAATAAAAATCACACAAAGTCTAAATAAATCTTGTTATTTTCATAAGAAAATACATTCTAGCCAGTTTTATTGCTCGGTAGGTTCAGAGTTAACTTCTGTTTGTCAGAACGGAGTTGGAGAATTTTTATTTTGCAAAAAATTTGTCTGGCCATTATTCATTGGAACAACGTCTAGAACAAATCGTTTGCAGTCCGATCGGAATTTTATCCTGGCAGAACAAGCACAGAAAAGAAGGAAGAGACGGTCTCGATCGTCATTATAGTACCGTGGCTATAATCCCGCGATAGTGACGGGGCTTAAAGCTCGCCGCAGGCCATAAGTCATTCAGTCGGCGAACCGAGGAGAGAAAAATAGGAAGAGTGAGAAAGAAAAAGAGAGAAAGAGAGAAAAGAGGGATAGATCTCGAAACTCGGTGAATCCGAGGGACCCGGTTCTCTCTCACGGATATCCAGAGAGAGAGAAAGAGAGAGAGAGAGAGAGAGAGAGAGAGAGAGAGAGAGAGAGAGAGAGAGAAGTGTCCCCGAAAATCGTGAAACCCACGCGGCCCCTGGGTCGGGTTAATATATTTCATCTAGTGGGATATATCCTCCGGAGGTGCTGGCTTTTATACACCGTGTACGGTATTTATGTGTCGCCGCCTTGCCTAAGCGTTTGATATATGAACTATGAAAGGACGAGAGAACGGAATCGAAGATATCCGACACCGAGGGAACCGAAGAAAGACAGAGA
This sequence comes from Halictus rubicundus, assembly GCF_050948215.1. Classification (NCBI taxonomy): domain Eukaryota; kingdom Metazoa; phylum Arthropoda; class Insecta; order Hymenoptera; family Halictidae; genus Halictus; species Halictus rubicundus. The sequence goes on along the minus strand of NC_135154.1, from coordinate 19,784,453 downwards.
CGTTCGCGTTTCGCTTCTTCGGAGAGTGAAAAGCGGCGAAAACAGACCAAAACGATCTTTGAAAGATGCTAGATCGAGCAACGAACTGGAATAGTGTCCGGCAAAAGAGTATGGCTCCGGACGTCTGGCTAGAATTATTTTCGAAATTAATTTACTATAGAGTGGCCGAATGAAAGTAAAGTAAAAATTGGGGTAGAGGATGTGACTCGATGAAAATTAAATGTTTCTTGACTAATCCTTCTTAAATTGGATGAAATGAAAAAGTTATCTGTGATCTAGGTGGCGATTAAAATGAAAGAAGAAATTATCCTTGTACGTGTTCCTTGACTACTTCTTTGACCTTCTTGTGATTCCTATAGAGAAACAGAATAAATGAGCTACGTGGATGAGATAAAAAAATGTTTAAAAAGGTTTTGAATTTATTCGCTGAAACATTAGGATAAAATATAATTCATGCTGTAACAAGATTCAAGCATAATTCAGTCATAATTTTAAAACGTAAGTTAAATAGAGTTCAATGAAATTCAATGTACTCGCAATGAGAATTGCATCATAATCAAGATTTTACAAACAAATTCCAGTTGTCGAATGGAAAACTGTTTTATACATTTGTACATCCATATTCATAGTGAGAAATGTATAATCAAGACTCTCTTCGGACAAACAAACTGAAACTCGTCTATACAGACAGTTTTGGGGATCGATGATAGATGGGGTCATCGATGAAAATAGGGAAACTGAATTAGGAGCTGAGAGAAGAAAGGGAAATTGGAGGAAAATCCAGCATGTTCCGCGAGGCAGCGAAATGAACTTAACAGGAGAAACAGAATCGAGAGGGCACAGTTTCCGCTAACAGCGTTTGATCTCGGTTTGTCCCTCGGGGGACACTAACAATGCCTTATGCCAGTTCTGCCAGTTCTGCCAGTTCTGCCAGTTCTGGCAGCGTGCGAGAAGTTCGCGAGAAGTGTGTGTCTGTTCCCCGTTCTCTGCCCAAGGAGTTTCCAGGATAATCCGATCACTAGCCAGCTCCCTGCCGACTTGGAGCCTCATTGTCGCGTTTAGTATGGCGTGCGCCGGCATTTGTCGGTATTATGGTTGCAAACGATACAAACGATCCGATTCCGAGGGAGTCGTCAATTTTCCGGATTCGCGGGAATCTCATTCGATCCGCTGCCTTAGGCGATCTTTGTCGTTCCCTTTCTCTAACATCGTTGTTAACAACCATTAGCGTTCACTAGACGCTGGCACATATTCGCAGGGACCAAAAACAACAGTTATTCGAAAATGTTCTACGATAAAAATCATTGATAAAAAATTGATTATTATTGAAATTTAAGATCATCTGCACGAAATGTAAAGAAAAAAAACTACTCGAAGAACAAAATAATTAAAAAATGTCGATTTTTATAATTTTTCGTTACAAATAACAGTTATTAGTGCCCAAAAAATTGGATCCTCCTCGATAACTGTTATCGATGAAGGAAAACCGTTTCGATTGCTCAAAGCAATTATCGATGCATTGCTCAAAGCAGTTATCGATCGCCAACAAGAGAGAAAATTTTCGGTTACTTATAATCCTTATTTGTGACCAATACGATATTGGTCGGTGAAATACTTGTTATTTATTCGATGACTTTTTTCCTTTTTGATTATAACAGTTATGGTCCCCGCTTATTCAATATTACAGTAGAATGCGTTACAGGCATCAAAATTTATACAGCCCCCGGGTAAAGTTGGAAAAAAAGAGGAATTTCGATAGGCGTCAGATAAAATAAATAGGCTGCGGATTTTATGCATTTATATAAAAAATAAGTGGAATTTAATGCAGTGGACGAATTAAATGAATCTGAAAATATCAATGTGCCGGTTTAAGCTGATTTAATTCATTCGAAAGTGAGATTTCCATTCGGCGTCTGTGTGTACAATTTGTAAAGACAATTTTTATTTTGCACAAAGACCCGCAAGTCTATTGATAAAAGTGGAAGAATATTTATATATTCTCTAATTATTTATACTTCTGACGAGTTAAACAATCGTTCCGGGTAGCAGGTGCAAGTGGGAAGATTGTTTAAGGATATCCGAAGCGTCATCAGGTATACATACGTGTATGTACCAGTATCTCCGAGATAACAAGTTCTCGAATTCCGTGAGATCCCGATGGCTCAGGGCCCGAAGCAGCAATTAAAACCGTTTGTCGTTGCATCTTCGGAGATAAATTCATAAGTGCAAGTTGTGTGCAGTTGGTCTCTTGGTTTAGCGACTGCATTTGCCGGTAGCCAAGATAGAAGCGTAGGAAGAAGAGGATCGAAAACTGGCGAGGAACGGCCGCTCGAATGATTTACATATCTGTACCGCTCGGCGCACTCTCTTAAGAATCACTATAAATATGCCGAGAGTGGTTTAATATGCGGTAGCCCTTTAATTTATAACAACTTATTAAATAAGGGCCCGCGGCCATTTACGCGCTCGCAGTGCAACCGCTGGGCCCGGCCGGCGTCCATCGATCGCAATAAATATCCCTTTGGAAATCCTGGATCTCGATCTCGATGTGCTCTCGATCCCCGTGCAAGCTCATTGAAAAATGTTTACAGCTTTATTTATAACGGAACCCGGTCAGAACACAGATTAAATTAGATCACACATTGTGCTCCAGGATTCAATTTTTAAATCGATTGTTGTTTATTCATTATTTTGTTGTTATTGCTCCTGTAACTTTTGCAATATCTTGTCTCACGTATGTGGTGCAGAATATGCGCGTGTGCGTATGTTCTGAGACGAGGATTAGATTTATTTATATCGATGAAATAATCGTTTACAATTTATTTGTATCGTTGCTTTAGTTTGCACAATTTTTGCTTCTTTTGCTACTTCTCTTGCTTCCGGGGTTCGCTACTTTTCCCGGAGGAGAATTTGTATTTCTTAATTACAGTGGTTTCAGTTTTGCGGGGCTTAATCGTTTTTACATTGAGGATTAAACCGTCTGCATTGAATGTAAAGATCGGTGCCACGGTGGTTGGCAAAGAAAATAAATAAACGGCGAAATCCGATGTGCCGCGCGTGTCCGCTTCGTGGAGCGGAATGCTCCTATTAAAAGACGCAGCCACACGTCAAGATAAAAGATCCTGGGGGACGTTTAATAGTTTCCTATAGCCGCAGGCAGTGCACGATTGTACAAATGATTGTGCATCGGTCCGTCGTAGGACAACGGGATATGGGACGTTCTCACGTTCCGACGTGGAAAACGTCACTTTTGACGCGTGTGCCGTTTTATTAACCCTCCGGTGACCGATAGGGTCGCTGGATCCCTATAATCTGACTTTGCCTCGCTTTAGAACTCGCCCATTCTCGTATAAAACCATTCACAGTACTATTCTATTTTTATTATCATATAAAGCCGTCCATTTGGCGCGTTTTGCCATTAGACTGCGAATTTTGCGCATTTATGAGCAAAATGAGCAATTTCAAATTGTTCAATAAGTAAAAGAACGCTAATATATTATTTTTAAGTTCTTCAGATCATTAAATACCGGAAAGAATCTTCTATATGTTCACTGCCTCTTCCAATCGACGTGGACAATTTTGATTTCGTAAGATCCGCAGTCTAATCATTTTCTACTGCCTGAACAAGCACAAAAATCAGTCATACCTACGGAAAAAATTTTTGGTAGCGTTTCTTTACAAATAATAGTTTCGTTTGTAATAGTACTCGTTTGAAACTGTAAATGTACACACGGTAAAATTACGTCACAGATGAAACGTCCTATGGAAACAGTTTATTCGAATAAAAATAAGACTGATTCGATATAATTTACCGAGACATCCCCTATATTATATAAATATAAATATAATGGCTCCGCGATGCTTTTTGGTTTCCAACGAAATGAACAAATCAAAAGTGGGATAAAGGGGTGAAAAGGCTGTGTCGAGTTGTATCTCGAAGCAATACACCCGAGGTCCCTGAAAAATGTGGTTTGTACGTATAAGGTGCATCGTCGAGGTTCGAGGAATTACGCGTGGATTAATTTTCCGTATGTCGATGCCGAAATGCCTCGGGGTGCAACCCTTTTGACGCTTAATTGGCTGGCGCGTACGTACTCTATGTGTGTACAGTTTCTCGCTCGTTTCGCGCGTGATCTACACGCCTGGCGCTTTGTGTACATAGTGTGCAAACACACGAGTCGCGCCGTTCAACAAGAAGAAGATGGTGTTGCCTGGCAACTGAAAGTTTGCGACAATAACTCCACGAAACAGCCATAACGAGATCTCAGAAAATCAATTAATCCCTTAAAAATGTATATTCGATATAAATATATATATATATTTTTTTTTTCATACACTGTCTTCAATGTTATTCGTTGCATACGAATATTATGCGCATATTGCACAGGGCGAATCGCAAGAAAATCATTGAATTGTAAATTCTTTTATAATATTCTTTAGAAGAATTTAACATTAATTTTCAATATTTCCATTAAATTTCAATAACTATAAACGCGTCTATAATGTGAAAATTCCGTTCCTCCATTTTTCATGATTTACCCTGTATACCTAGTGCTCCTAGTATTGTCAGAAGCGGTGAAACTTATGTTGGTGCATCGACGTCCAATCTTTTCCCTAATTCGTTTGATAAACGTCACTCTGAGCGTAAATTAACACGATTCTTGCACATTGTGCCGCGTGCACGTGCATCCTATGTACCTTACCCACCTTGCACACGTCCGAAGTCTCGGGGTAGGTCGCATCTAACCTACTGCACGTGTCACTGCAGAATGTGGGGTGTGGATTTATGTGTATGCGCACACCCACACCGTCGAGGAGCGGCATAATAGTATCACCCTCTTAGTTAACATCTTTGTGTGCTTTGTGCGAGGCTCCTCGTACCACCGAAGAACTCCCTTTGCTATTTCCATGTGCAATCTAATAGATCGGGAACAACAAAATTGAATGAACGCTCCTTTTATTCCTGTAGCTTCAAGCTTACCATCGCTTCGAACCTTTTATACTACTTTCTATCTATTATTTCTTTTCCTTTTTGGGCGCCGTAAACAATTTTCATCCGAATTATATCGACGAAATTGAACAAATGCTCCTTTCATTCGTCACATTTCAAGGTTACCGTATCTTGGCACTTGTTCTAGCACAGTTTCTACAGTTTCTTCTTGTTTTTTGTGTGACACGTTTGAAACCATTTTTAGTCGCTTAATCTTTAGAAATTCTGCAAGCGAAAAAGAATAGAATATTTAGATTTGTTACAACAAAGATGAACCTGCTAGGGATGTATCTTTTTACGACCCTTGGTAATCCTAAAATTTAATTTCAGTCGTCTCAATGATTTTTAATCGTTCCACAGAAATGTTATAAGCAAGAAAATTGAAGTGTTTAGCAGTAAATAATTTTGCTAACAGTTCTACACACCCCTTCCTGAGAAACTGGCAAACTTTCTCGAAGGCTCTCGGATCGAATAAATTTTCGAATCTTTTTCTAAGAAAGATACGTCCGTGGATGGAACCTGCGCAACATCATTTTGAAGGAATTCGAAGATTCCGCTGTCGGATGAAGAGATTCAAGGATCAGGGACGCCTCGGGACACACGGAGGTCGCCTTTAATGTCAGATACATCTAACCCCCTTTACACGTGTCAACCCCGGGGTTCCGAGGGCGTGAACTCACGTCCACGCACGCCCACGCACGGAGGGAAGATAACTGTTCCGGGGTCACTCGACACGACGAGGTTCTCGCACAATCTTCCCCTACCCCTGTGTCGACGCGACGGTACGATGTGTAACAACCCTTACCGACACGACTGGCTCCCTCTGTTGGGGTTGCACAATCGCGGCCTGATTGATAATTTATACGGTGCGTGCAGGTTATTTGATTATCTGCTCCTCCCCAGCCGGTGTCCGCTCTCTTCTTCTGCTCTCGTCTCCTTTCTTGCACCACGCCACCGTCGATTCTCTTGCCTTTTGTCCTCCCAGTATCGCCCACTGTTTTCCTGTTTCCCGAAATTCCTGCCAAAAACGAGCCCGACTAAATCTGGCTACTGGTCGCTGGTTTCCGCACATTTGTTCTAGGAATTTTTAGTGAACGAATTCAATGAACGTTTAGCTGAAACTGTGCGGCATAAGTTTCGCTAAAATGTTTTTAGTCAGTGTCTAGCTGAAACCGTTTAGGGGTTATTTAGCTAAGATGTATTTAGTGGAAATGTAGCTAAAACTGTGTTTTTCTATATACATATGTCGGCAAGGCCTGGATGATAAACGTTTCGGAATTATCCCCACTACCGCGGGGCGTATCCCATGAAGGGGCACGAAGCACAAGAGGCCCTGGATGCCGAGAAGTGTAAACATAACACGGCTCGGTTATGTCTCCTGGACGATACACGACGCTGGCAAGACCCGTGTTCTTGACACATATCGAGAATTCCCTGTACTTTCTTTAACCTTTCCTTATGCCGATTGATTTGGAGATACTAGGTGTCACATTTTTCTTGAGAACGGTTGATAGCATAGTTTCCACGGTCGGTGCAGCGACGGCAGATTGGCAAAAGTGCGTCGAGGCTCCTACATATGGAGCAGGCGTGCGTACGAGGGTGCTGTTCTATGGGTTACCTCGAAAGAAGATTCCGAATGATACCAATTATGTCATCACCGTGCCATACAGCCCCCCGGTTGCGTTCCCTGTCGTGCCACGGATTTCAACCGCATGTCAACCCCTGCCTGTGTCTTCACCCTCGTATTCTTCGACGAGTATTATACGCCACAGCCTCTGCGGGGATCGGCACAATCTCAGGATCAGAAGGAAAATATGTGATTGTCCTCGTTTATGGTCTGCGGAAAGCGAGGCATAAACAGGAGACCAGATAACGCCATAAAACTCAACGCAACATCCAAACATAATCCATTTTATCGTCAAGTACCTCCCAGTTCATTAGGAAATATTTTTATGCATTTACAATACCACAAATGTGTCGACGACAGCTTCTAGTGTGTTTTAAAGACATTTTCGTACTATCGTATCGACAATATTAATTTTTTACTGAAATACATTATTGTATTATTAATATATTAGATATTACCGCATTGCAGTTGCAAAAGATTCATGGTGTGCCAGAGCCAGCCTGATAATTAAATAAGGGTTGAACCACGCAGGAAAAATGTTCACTGTAGAAACTAACATCGTATCGAAGAAACTGTTAATGACGAAGAGGACTCACAAAATCTTTAATTAAAAATGACGCGGGAGTATGATTACCCCTAAACGAACAGCAAAACCAAACTCATTACATGTTTCATACGCACTCCGCTAATTTTTATTCGACGACAAAATCGATCGGAGATTTTATCTCTCTCGTTAATGATCGCCTCGTGATTTTCTGTTGTCCTTTAAGGACATTCTCCGCCATTTTCCAAGAAACTCTCAGCACCGAACAGGCTCGTGAAGGCGTCAGACTTAAATGACCAATCTTCGGAGGACCGTAGCAACGATCGCGGTTTCGTAATCAACTATGCAAACGATCCGAAGCCCAATAAAAATCGCAGTGTCTATAATGGCGTCAGCGGTGGTTTTTGCTCGTAAACGTTTCCCGTGAAATACGCGCTAATAACGGGTCGAAAACGTTGCCGGGTAAATATACCTGACCCCGGTACTCGCATGGAACTGTGTGCGTTCAGATGTAGCTCGCTTGTTTCGAACAGTGGCCTGTCCACGAACCAGTCTCTTGGCATTATAGACAGTGCACTTTCGAGCACGTTACGACCGCTAATGATAATTACGGTGTTCGAGAAAGAACCTCGAATAAATGTTTTGATCGTCTCTACTCGGAAACGGACGCGGCTGGTACTTCGTCAAATGATCCAGGAATGTGCGATCCTGCATTTCACACTAACGGTTCAACGCTCATTCGTCAACCATATTGTTCACAAGAATTTGGAGTATTCGCTAAAGTTCTTAAAAAATAGGCACTACTTCCAAAACCACTAGAAACGTTGTTTAACTGTATTGGAGAAGTTTGGATAAAATCGTGAGATGTTCTTGAAAATTCAAGTTGTTTGTAAATTTTTCTGACATTTGTATGCTCGTTGACAATGTAATTACAAAACAATTAAGAAGATCAAAGATTATAAAACTGTCGCATGTTTGTAATTTCTGTCGATCAGGCTCTACAAACAGGCCTACCGATACATGCATGTATATTCAATTGTGGTGAACATTTTTTAACGAAAAAATTGACACTTGTTCATCGAATATGAGACAAAATATCATGAAAATTTCAAAAAGAACCGTTGCGTAGTTTCTTAAGTAAAAAACTGCAAAGTTTCCTCATTATTAACGACCTGAATGGAGCTCATCCCTCGAGTAATCGTTGAAGTGCTAGGATTTCGAAATTATTTACTTCCGTACGTTGTAAACAATATATAAACATAAACAGACATATAATTGAGCATTTCTATAATAAAATAATAATCCCTAAAAATACTGTGTGACTTTGGGGACGTTACCTACCAACTGACTACAATAAATAATATTGTAGAAAAGAATGCATCGCAGACTTCAAAAGATCCTTTGCTTCTAAAGTCCGTAATAATAGCAAAATAAACTTCTGCTCATCAAATATCCTCATTGAAAAAATCAATTCCATGCCAAACGATTAAACTAATTCCTAAATGCTCCGAACGAACTATAAAAATAAATGGACAGGTGATTACGCGTTCCCGCAGCACAACGACGATTCCCGAACAGAATGCACGATTATCGAGAGCGTATCGGCAGATTACAATAAAACAAAAAAAAAAAGAAAAAAAAGAAAAAAACAGCGCAGATAATGCGAATAGGAGTGAGCCTCTTGCATAGATTTCAGGGAAGATACTCACGAGCAAGTGGTCCGCGTAAATAGAGTTTGTTACCGAGATAAGAACGTTCGTTTGCGAGCCGATCGCTATTGTATCTGCCCGTACACCGATTACTCGAGCGTAGGGCACTTGTCGCCGATAATTTTGGCCCTCGATCCCTCGAAGCCGAACCGAAAAATGTCATCGATTTGGTCCGACAAAGGGGACGAGCCGGCACGAGTGTCCCACGAGTGCGCACTTCGAAAGCAAATTGTAACACCCCCATTTGAAAATCAGCGGGACGCTAATTGCGGCGGCTGGAAACCCACGGTAACACTTTATTGGTCGCCTTGGAGATCGTCTGTGGTAATGTTTACACCGTATCTGCGGGGAAACGTGCAATTTTCATTCCCATTTGTGCAATCTCCGTCCTTGAATCGAGATTACAACTGCGTCAGGCAAAATGAGGAATAAGTCTTTGTGGAAATTTTTTGACGGGGTGGGAAACAATAGATTGACTCATCTTGTATGCACTAAATATTTTTCATTATTCATTTTAACGCGAGAGGATTTTAAATAGTTGATGCATGCTTCTGTGAGAAAAATGATAGCGAGTGAGACGTAAGATAACGAAATTGTCAAAAGAATTTAAGAATGCTGTTAGATCGTTGTTAAAATGATTAAGATTGTTAAGAGAGGATGTATATGGATGTAAACAGATGTAAGACATTTTTATTTTGTATAAAGATGCATAAGATACTATTCATTGTAACATTCAGCTTGAGGTGATGCAAAATACATAGATATTTTTAACGATGTACACACAAAAAGACGTATGAAATAAATTTTGCAACTGTGCATAAATAATGTTTTACCTCTCCTTTCAACAATAAACCAATTATTATTAATTATAATCGATGTAAGTGATATTCAATAAATACTTGCAGCAATAAAAATGTCTCAAATAAAATCACCCTTAAATTTTCATGTTTGGATGGATTAATTGAATTTCAGGGAACGAAAGCACACTGTCGGCATTTCTCAGAGGACTGGCAAGTATAATGAACGATCGAGGAAATGATGGCGAGCCGTAGATCCCGAATGATCCCTAAAAATCAGACTTTTATAGACAAACGATCTACGAAGGTTTATTAGGCGAGGCCATTACGATCGCGACGACGACGGATCTCGGCGCCCGTGACATTTTGAATTTTAATGTGGCAATTAAAATATGTTAAACAGCTACTTAATACCGTGCTCGTACAAGCATCGTTCTATCTGTGTGTACCTGTTAGAGGAGTGTGTGCGTCCACGGTCCGGACTTGGACAGCAGTATTTCATATTTAACGCGAAACCGTAACTCGCCGCGGTTGCCGCTTCTTGTTGCCGTTGTTCCTCCTTTTTTCGATTCATAATTTATTACTGGCCGCCATTGTCGGGCCACCGAATGCGGCACGAATACATCCTCGAACGAGAGAGTGCATCGATACAGGCCGCACGCATATAAATCGGAACGAGCGCTAAAATTCTCCGAGCCTTCGACCTTGTCCCGGGAAATTTGTTTATTGGATCGCTGTCGCGGGACTGTAGATAATTTCGTCCATAAACCTTACGCTTCAGCACTCACAGAAGTATACAGGATGCCTCTATTTATATTATCTTTTTGCTAGATGAATTTTAATTGCCGGGAAACGTCCATTCTCCTGCATCTTTAGCAGATTCCAATGTTTCATTTAAATCTGTGGTTCAAATTATATTTTTCATGACTATTTGCTAGTGGTCGATAGAATGGTAGAGTCAATGTGAAATACAGCAAACATACAACAGAAATAAATAAATAAGAATAGAGTGTGAGAACACTTCAACCGTCTGAAGGTGAACAAATTTCAACCCCCCGAGAGTTTATTTTTATTTAATTAATTGTGTCCCTACATACATTTATTTGCGAGTTCCAATAACTTTTAGAAATCAGTTTGGACATTTCTCTACAAGATGCAATTTATTTTTCGATGATTGAATAATTTTTTATGGAACTGTGACAATTTGAAGTGAAACCGTAACAGTGAAAGTGCAATTTTATAAAGCTGCGTTGACTGTGACATTATCGAAGGTTTTTATTTAAGATCGTGTAATGTTGGATAAAGTATGGCGTTTGCATGGTGTGCGGGTGTCTGTGAAAGATGCTCGCGGTCGAAGAACATTTTTCTTTTACCTGACACGTCTCGGTGATTACGATTTTATTCTTCCACCCGAAATCGTAACGTTTTGAAGCTAGACGTGTTTTAGAGGCTTCCAAAATGGGACCACCGAACCATTAAACGGACCTTATTAATATTCTAATTTCCTTTTAATACACGTAAATCTAAGATCAGGACAAGGCCACCGTGAAGACTGTTTTATGGGGTCTCAGTTTTTATAGAATCTTTGATGCAGCGGTTCCTAGAGAACCTTCTAAAATCTTCTGTGGTATAACCTTCTTGAAACATCTCGTCCTGAAACGATCCCATAAACAATGTGCTCCACAAACCTTTAATTGAACGTAGCATCGAGTAAATTAATATCTCATCATTCCAACCTCTATATTTTCCATTTGACATTGAACTTATCTTATTTTTGATCTTTTGTGCCTTGAATCGACTGCTGAATCTCACTGAGAAGAGAATCTCACTGCTGCTTTTGTCCTAGGCACTCGGTTAAAGATTGTTTAAGATAGTGCACATAGGTTATGTGTAAATATTTGTATACCGATTACAGTAAATTTTTTTGAATTTTAGTACAAATTTAGGTTCATTTAATTCACAGTACCATTTTTGGAGTCGTGGTAGTTTTAAGAAGACTCCAAAGGGTTGAATTTCACAAATCGCTTACTTAAATCTTCTCATCCTTTTCAGAAATGATCGGGAAGTACTCTAAAAATGGTTAACAACATCTACAATCATTTCTACATTTCCAAAATATTAGATAGAGTAAACGTCCCAGTGGCTGACCATGTCCCGGTATCCGGACAGTAATACAAATTGCATTTATGTTTTACCTTACTTGTTAATATAATGAAAAATAAAAATTATTAGCATAAAGTAGAAACACTCATTAATATAAATGAAAATAATCATTCTTTGAAATTAAAACTTATTAGTTAAAAATTATTATTTTGAAACATGTGTCATATCTATAACAAATCTTGAAGAATTTCTTAAGCTTTTACTAAGAAATCTCGCTAATTTATTAAAGGACTATTTCACTATATCTGATATTTTATGTTGCGAGAATGAATTAATGAAATCAATATACTTTAATATGTAAACCAGTAGGGGACCGTCGCGTCGCGTCGCGTCGCGTCGCGTCGCGTCGCGTCGCGTCACGTCGTGTTGTACCAGTAATTGACCGATCAGCGCGTGGCTGCTGCACGTTGCACAGGTGAGTTTTCATGTGAAAATATTGAGGATTTCATTATGTTATACAGTAAATTATAATAAATAGTGTTTATTTCTGACATCTGTGTATTTTCGAAGTAAGTATATGTACAATATTTTGTACGTAACCTTAAAATTTGAGACTCGTATAAACTTAAACTTTATCTTTTTTCTTTTATAAATTAAGCATGGCAGAAACGAAAATACAAAAATATACACAAGATCAATTAAAACAAAACTAACTTTTGAAGCTGTATTGGAAGAGGTAACAGGTAATGTCGTACATATTATGTGTTCGGTTAATGGGACAATGTAATTCAGGTACTGGAGCATGCACTCTTAGGTTGTCTGCTAACTGGGACATTGTACCTTCTCGTATAATCGTTAAAATAAATACGCCTAACATGATTTAGAGGTGTGACTGTCCTAACTTTTAGCAATTACATTGTACTAGCTTCGAAATTAAACAAAACTTGTTTAATTCTATGGTGGTGTTCCCTAAGCGTCCGGATACTGGGACGTTTACCTTACCACCCCCTCACGAAATCCTACTTCCTCAATCTTCGCCAAAGAAATAAAGAAACCCAGTTTTCTCGAGAGCAACCTTTCCGGTAAAAATCGCGCAATCCTCCACGGATCAGCGGTCTCCAATGTACCCGTTCACTCTGTGCTTACACCCGTGACCAATCGCCCTGTTGAGTTCGCTATTCGCCAATTCCTCCGACAAGAGTAAACAGAATTCTGTTATAAAATAATCCGTAAGTTCATTATCGCGAGGGCTCGAGGATTGGTAACGAAGGATTCTGCGTCGCTGTCAATTCCCTCAGTACGGTGAAAAGGACACCGTCGTTATTAATGCTCTCTCCGCACCCTCTCACCGTTTCTCTCTCTCTCTCTCTCTCTCTCTCTCTCTCTCCCTCTCTCTCTCTCTCTCCACGTAGCTAACGATTATTTACCTGGAAATATTTATACCGTATCTCCATACATACCCATTATCGTGGGTGTATGATAAATGCCCGGTATGAAAAATCGATTTTATTGTCGGAACAGGCCCCGGCCACGGTGCAGCCCGTGCATTCCATCGGTGTCTGTCCATCCGTCCGTCCGTCCGTCCGTCCGTTTTCTCCTCCTCGTGTGTGTCTCGTCTCTTCGCCGCGGTGAATATACATATGCATACATATGTGTTCGCCTCTGCGATGGTTGAAACCGTTCGTAACCGTTTCGAACGCGGCGCGGGCTCGTTTCGACACACGGGGCTCTCTCCCCCCATATACTTGTGCGTATGGTGGTCCATCGGTGATGGATACGCCTACTTTTGATATTTCGGTGATCAATAACGTTCCTCGGTGCCATTCGCGCCGAAGGAAGATCCATTATTCACCCGCAGTCGCCGGTGAATAAATAATTTACCACGTCATACCAGCACCATCAGCGACCGACTTCGCGCCGCTAACTCTGCCGATGATACGAGATATCTGTGTTCGTTAGTTGAACCTGTGCTGCACGGATCGACGATACCTCGCGACCCTCTGCTTTGTAAATCACGTTCATACCCCCTTTTTTACGTTTTCTTTACCCTTTCTACTTTTTCGTTCTCGATTACTTCATTCCTGGCAAATTCTACGTTCTAATAAGAACGTAGAGGGGTTCTTGGAGATCGCAGATACGGCACTGGAGGTTGCGATAATATTACACGATTGTTGTACACACTGTCTGTTAGCTACATTCAATTGTTAGACCCGTGGGCTGACTAGAAGTTCATATATGTTCGACATTGATGCTGTTGGTTGTTTTAGTTACATTGTAATGAATGATTTTTTTTTTTAATTATTAATCGAGGAGTAAAAAATTTGAAAACATTATGCGATATAGAGTAAAGGTATAGCTATTTTTTGCTTTTTGTTTCGTACAAATATCTTAAGGGGTTGTCGAGATAATTGATTGTAAAGTTAGGGGTAGTTTTCTCCCCCTTACGTAACCTATAGCGACAGGATCTGATATAGTTGATATACGTCACGATCATTACCGGTACAGTTTATGCAAAAATGTTTACAGTTTATGTAAAAAATATTTTTAACCCTCCTGTGGTCAATTTAAATGCATAAATAATTCTAAAGGTTTAGAATTCAAGATTATTTAAAAAAAATGGATCTCTAGATTTCGTGATATTTTCAGCCAGCAAAAAATTGTTGTAAAAGGTACATGGGTGAAAGGAGAATAATGTGGTTTACCACCTACCTGGTTTATCACAGAAGGTTTCACCATTTTGACAGTCAAACGATATTGTATCGTATTCGTTTGGTCCGTGAACAACAGTGTTTGCTATTTTATTAGAACTTTCCACCAAACCATTCAGTGTTTTCAATATGAATAATTTGCTGGCAACCACGATTTCGACCGAACGGTTTCCGGCAGTGCCGTGCTCGTCGATAATGACGCCCGTGACAAATCAGCGTCGATTAATCTCCCTCGGACACGTACGTAACCGGTGGGGAACGTGCCCGTTTTGTTTATTAGGATCGGTAGACAACCGGGGCCGTTTACAAGGTGTAACTATGTGGCCAGGTGGTCGATCGTGGTCGAACTACTCGGCCAATGAAAACCTTACGTCAGGAATGACCCCCAGCTGGGAATTCCTCTGGGTCTTCGTCTTGTTGCTTTTTTTATTTTCTCGCCTCCTACGGCGTTACCTCTTCATCTTCGGTCTTTTACACGGGCGCGCGGCCCGATGGGACGGTGTTTCGGGGGTGCCACGGAGGATTCGGAGATAATTACACGATCGATATGCTAAATATCTCGCGCCTCAATCACGTGGATAAACGGGGGCGCATTGGTAAATTGGATCAGTCGCGAGATTACCGAACTGACCCCCCCGAAATCACCCCCTCGACAATGTTTGCTTTTACAGGAACGTGTTTTTGGCCAGTCCTGGGAAATCGATCCTGGACTCTGATCGATCTCCCTGGAATTCAATTTTTATAGAGAATAGAAGCCGTTGCTATTTATGATTGTTGATCGTTGTTCTTCGGAGCATTTCACAGAATTGTTGCGAACACGTTAATCCTTTTGTTTTTGGCGTGCTTGTGCAGCAGAGCTGTACATTTAATTAATTCGCCAGAAACCGAACGATTCAATGAAAAGCTGTGTCACATTGAATAGGGTTTACTTTGAAGGAAACCGTTTCAATTTAACAAGAATAGTTACGTAACTTCTGAGATAAGGAACAATTGGACGAGCTTCTCGATCAGGACGACACACGAACACCTTTATCGCGGTCTCGATAAAAGTTCTCGAAAAAATAGAAGGCTAATGTTCCGGAACGAGCACGCAAGATGAAAAATACGCGAGCAGTATGGTTACTCGGTACGGAACGGACTCGTGAAAAATGGCCGGGGAGTTTATCGTGTGGCACGTTCGCCGACAGTGGTTTTCGCGTTTCCACAGGCGCAGGTCGCGGCTCTGCGTAGAACGCTTATTCGCGTATGTATACGGCGAATATAATAAATAACAATACGAGGCTGCCTACAGGTACCGGGGGCCCCGCATAGCTTTCGCCCTATACCTGAACCGCCGCGGCGCGTCATTAAAATTATTTATGGGGAAATAAGAATCCGAAGCCTTTAAGTCCACCTCTGCGGTTTGCAGGGATAACCCAGCGCCGTCCACTCGGTATCTCTTATCCTCGATCCCCTTTAGTCCGAAACCGTCTGTCCGAGCTTATGGGTTAGTAGATTAAACTCACGCTCCTCGCATGTTCCACTGCATAAGTTTGCACGCGATTTATCCGAAACCCGTAACGCACCATGGACCGTCCACCATCGATAGATGGACCTGTTTGATATTTTACTATTTCTCAGCCGACTCATTTTCTATGGGAAATTGACGATGCGCACGATCTGCTGTCATTGTGGTTTAAAAAACAAAAGTTACCGCCTCTTGCTATCAAAATCAGACTGTAATCTTTCTTTCGCGACGAACACAAAGAGTTGGGATCTTGAATGATTTTGTGAAATTTTTATAAAAACCGCATGAAAATTCTTAGCATAACGTATACACAAAAAATTTCAATTTTAACCGTATAAATATTTTTTGAAATCAGGAAGGTAATTTACTCGAATCCAGATAAAAATTCACCTCTGTACGAACGGCAAAATTGAAAAAAATTCTCTTCGATAAAAATATATATTCTATGTCCTCCAAACTTGAAGAAAAATTCATTTTTGTTAACCATCGGGTTAATGCTCCTCTCGGACTCCAAAGGATCAACGTAAACAAATAAAATTCCTAGAGTGCCCTATCAATGCATACAAAAAATTCACTAGACAGTCCCGTATCGCTTCGTATACAAAATTCACCTCTGCATAAACAGCAAAATTAAAAATTCCCTCGAACAGTCGAAGAAAAATTCAATTCTTGTCCAACCTCAGGATATTACCACCATCTTCCAAGGGAGCAATAAGACTTCCCATCATCGATGCCAGTAAAAAATCCACCCCTTGTAGCGTCGAGGAACCCAGGTCTCGAACAGAAGACAGAAAACGTCGAGTGTATCCGCGCGATTCCATATTTCGAAAACGAAGTTCCAAACTGCGGGAACATCTCATTGAAAGCTATCGGGACGTGTTGTACAATTACGCCGGGGCTATCTCCGTCTAGGGAGAAAGATCTTCGAGAATGATCCTGGTGCGAGTGGCGACCAATCGAGGAAGAGTGGCGCTGTCAGAGTAGAGGGGTTGATGATCGCGCGCGCGCGCTCTGTATCGCGTGGCAGCGCCACATTCGTTCGAATGGGCGGGGCCGAAGCGGGCCAATGGTGTGCAGCGTGATCCTAGTCCGGCCCTGAAACGTTTCGGCCACGCCCACCGGCTCGACGGAGCACTCGGCTTCGCGTTCTTCGTGGATTGTGTCCATGAGCGTACCCCGCTCGGGAATTACGTTATTATACCGTCGAGCGCACCGAGTCTCGAGCCATGCTGCGCTCCTCGGGCGTAGCTGTCGCTTGTTCGCAAGCCCCGTGAATCCGTTTATCTTCCGCGCGGTTCGACGCGATGCGCTTGGGATTCCGGATTACGTTCCTGTGATCGATACTGCGAGGAATATCGCTGGCCGTCCGACCGAACTACTGTACTTGCATCCCCTGGAATCATGAAGGTAAGTGCACCCCCGTAAACTGCTGTCCCGAGTCTTGATTTTATGGTGGAATTTGTCGATGGTTGTGTGGATGGATAGTTGGTCCGTGAGAATGGGTAAGTACACGATTCTCAGTGTTGTTTTCGGGCTATCCGTCTTACCCGATAGACATTTCGAGCGAACCGTGATTCAACAACCCCTGAGATTGCAGCTCTCGGTATCAGTCTGTGGATTCTGTTGGCGATTAAGGGGACGATGACCGAGTCTGCGGGGATGTGTAGCGATCGAGAGGATACTGGGTTGGTCTGTGGAAACGAATAGAATTGCAAATGCTTGTTGTTTCGTCTGCCTAGAACTCCGATCTGGTCTCTCGTGAATTTTTGTGGTAGATTATGCTCCCCTTAAATTACAGCCCCTACAGTTACAATCCCAAATATCAGACTTTCGATTCTGTTGGCAATTGAGTGGCTGACGAGTTAGTTTGTGGAAACGAACAGTCCCGCAGTTCTTAGTAATATTTTTTCGCTGTCGGTCTGTCCTGGTCTCTGATAGCGTTAAGTGTAGACTATAATTTATCAGCCCCTAAAAATGCAGCGCCTAGCATCGCACTTTGGATTATTGCCGAATAATTTCGTAATTCCTAGTAATATTTTTGGTTGTCGGAATAACCCAGACTTTTATGAAGTTTTGTAGTAGATTATGCTCCAGCAACCCCTAAAATTGCAGCCCCCAGTTTGATGCGTTAGATCGTATTAATATCGAATCGAGTAAGTTGAACTCACTCGGATAATGTCGCCGGTAATTATTTCCCACTTCCAAGGATTTTATACTTTGTCCAAGACACTCTGATGCGATGAAGTTCGAGTTTCGTTTGCTACTGCTAGGATTTGTTTAACCATACAAGAAGTGCACAGCGCGTGTACAACAGGAGTCACAATCGATCACCTTAGAAAACCGTAGAAAACCCTTAGAGAAGGCTCCGACGAGTCTGAACATTCGCGACTCATTGCTTACAAATCTTTAGATGAGCAACCAACGATGATGAATAGTCAGAAATATGCAATGTCATCCTCGTAATGTCCATAGCGAGCGATAAAACTTTTTCATAAAACTTTTCTTCGTGCATGACCGAGACACACTTCCAAAGATTGGATTAGAAACTTGTGCTTATAAACCCTCTACTTAAGATTATGAGACTTCTGAGAAGATTATCTTAGCTTTCCAAGTGACAGTATAGTGTTTCCCATTAGACAGTTTGCCACTGTCACTGTCTTGGACATGTAGACAATAGCTACTCGGATTACTTTGCTATCGAAGCTACAGAAAGCACAGAAGGATCTTTTATCGCAGTGATTCCACTCTTTCCATCCTCCTGATCTTACAAATTCTAATAAAATGTCTGTTCATTCCAATATGTTGAAGACGAACAAAGTATTTGGTTGTTGCAAATGAAATGGCAAATGAATTGAATCGTTAACGTTGACATCGATGCAATTCTTCCATCGTGATACAAGTGCCCGAATGGCTTTCTCGTAGAAATGTGATAAACCTGAGGCAATAGATTTATCAAATTCAGTTTTTACAGCACGTTCTTCTTTGAATATTTTTCCATTCAAAAAATCATCTAGATGCTTGAAAAAATGGTGATCGGTAAGTGACAGGTCAATTACCAACATAGCAATTGACACGGCAAACTTTGCAACTCGGACCTATGCACTCAACTCGTATGCAACGCGTACAACTATCAAATTAAATCGCATACTTCCGTAAGAAAAGTGCCAATTGGAACGAAAGGTTTGCTTTGGCTGAAATTGACTACTGCTGTACACGATGATTGAATTAAAAAATTAGAATCCCACTGCCAAATCCTTGAAGCACCAAGCAAAAGGGCCAACGACACATCCTATCTCTGCAAGTTCCTCAAGAAGCAAGATCCCTAGATCCGTCTCGACCAGGCTTGATGAGGTTGATGAGCGTTGGTGGACAGCTCGCGTCTCCCTGCCGCGATACCACTCTGCAAAAATAAAAAAGGAACAGTGTGAACGGATGGGAATCCTCGAAGCAAAACGGATAAGACGAGACTGACGCCCTCGATGCATAAGGCGCGGTCGTCGCGTCGGGATGCAGCTTCGCGAAATAGGGGTGGCGGATTACGCTCGATCGCTATGTGCGATTGTCTTGTCGGGATGTCGATCGTGTGTCCTTTCGACTAACCCTCTGTATGCTAAATATCCTCGAATCCCTCGAATACATGCGTGCTTCTCTGCGTTGTCACCGGCGCTTTGATAGTTATCGCTGCGGCAATCTTAATGTCCATCTCACAGTCGGACTGCAATCTCTAATCATTCTGATTATTCAAGAGTGGATTCAATCACTGTTCTCGGAGCTTGCACAAAATGACAATATTTAGACTGCGGATTTTATGCATTTATGACAAAAGTGAATAGTTAAAATTCAAAACGGTACAAATTTTATTGCAAAAATACTCCAGCTTTCGCTTAAATTCTAGCGTAGAAAAATGCGTTGAAAAATTATTCCTCTGCTTTCCCCACCTTCCAATCCAATGAATAAAATTAATATAATGTAACAAACATTTCACTCGACGCAACAACTGTCGAAAAAAATATGCTCGTACTAAATAATACCGTTTAGCCTACTTGCTTATTCCAGCTTTGTCTCCTTAGTCTACAGAGGACCCATTCTAAATTTCCTTGAACACCAATGGAAGAACCGGCGAAAATTTGTTACGATTAATTAGAAAGGGCATTTTGTGATGCTCTAGGGCAGTATTTTCCCCAATCAAGAGTCCGATTCACTTGAACAGGTCGGCGGCTTCAGCCACGCGAATCCTCTCTCTCTCTCTCTCTCTCTCTCTCTCTCTCCCGGCTGTTTCTCTGTGTATTCGGTCCTCGTTCTCTAAAAACGGAGTCATATAACTCCGGATCAGGCTGATGCGGCATTTTGCGCCTTACGACGACAATTTACTGGACCACACACGCACCGGGCACCATCCAGAAGGCTGTTTTCTGCTCCCGAGCCCTTTTCGCGTGGGCCGCCGCGCACAGTGGCCCGTCCCGATTTTGATCGTACAGCTATTTACGATTTCTGCTGCTGTCTTTGCGTAGGTATATCTCACGGATATCCTTGTCCTGCTCGCCGCAGGATCCTTGAAACATCCTCAACGTAATTCCTTATATTGTACCTCGGGCTGTTGCACGGGAACTTACGGATTTCGCGGGGCTGATGCATCGGTACTTTGCGACGCGATTTCATGAATGAAAATCATCGACCATTGTCAGCTGCGGTACCTTAAATTGTAGTGCGAACTCTCTAGTTTACGAACATCCATTTGTTTCCTGGATTACGCTCAGTGGAAGTTCTCAAATCTTACGCCGTTCCGAGTTAGGGGACGTTTTGATGCTTGAAGCTGCCTATTTAATAGCACTGCTTTGTTCTGGAAGTTCTCGTAAGAAAATTATGTTTGCTGGCTCGAAGTGTACCTCATTGGGTGGTGTAGTGGTTCAACGAAAATTTTGGCAATTTTTTTTGCCCAGGAGATTTTTATTTTCTTTTATTTTAGGCGAGATTGTCTTCGTTAAGGTGCCATTCAGTTCTTCCACGTTATTACCCTTTGTATATTTTTTATTCCACAGCTTTAGAAATTATCTTAAAATAATTTTAGTCTACACTATCATATACTGCAACGATTGAATATAAATTTTGTAAAATAATTTTCCCAAGGGGATTTATTCTTTCCTTTTATCTTAGATACCATTCTCTTATCTAGCTAGCATTGGTTCTAGTGACTTTGAAAATTTTTTAAAAATTATTTTCGAATACTCAATATTCATTTATGATTATAAAGACTCGATGAATTACAAAATAGCGACCCTGCTGATAAAATCGTCTTCAGCTGAAGCGTCTTTTATGCTCTCGCTAGGCTGTTTCAAGCGATTCTTGTTTTACAATCTGTCCCGGATATCAAACATTTGTTTTACGCAAACTTTTGCACACGGTTTGAGAAGATTGTCTACTTAATAGTGCAAAATGTTAGGCTACCTACTTCAAAGTCCCCGACAGAGCTGGAGGACGTCGTCGGACGTCTCAGCGATCCCATAGATCGTAACTCCGGATGATCCGTTTCACGCAAGATACGAACAAGATCTGCGTGCCCTTTCACATCATTAATCTTCACTGATCTCTCGGAATCCCCGCGTTAATTCTGCTTTATCGATCCCGTTCGTGTCACACGCAGCAAACTACCGTTTCCGAGTCACTGCTCATGTTTATCGGTCGCTTGCGATGCTTCACAAAACAGCTACATAATTAATATCGAGTGACGAAACGAACAACGCAGGCTTTTTGTTAAACAATATCATGGAAAGCTACTAATCTTAAGGAGGAAACTTTTCTGAATTGATGCATGGACGAATAATAACGAATGTGTACGCAAAAATTATTCTTTTATCGATTGACTCTCACTATCTGTGCGAATATTTGATTTAGATATAGAAGATAGACTTTGATAGGAGGTCTATGTGTGTGAGCAAATATTTCTCCTAAGCAAAGAGCTGTAGCCACTGGAAAATTTTGATTTCAGTGAGCTCTAGTTGATAAAAGTTGCTATGAACGTACAACAGTGTCGATCGAAAGTACCTAAGAGAGAGATTTGAAGTTGATTATTTTATTACGCTCGGGCTAACTATCACAAAATAATTTTTCTAGGTAAACGGTAGTGTTAAATTGACCAATTTTAAATGTAAATATTTCAATACAAATATTATGTTAGCGATCTAATAGAATTTGCTGTAAACTTTCAATAGTGTCAATTGATTTTCGTTAACGGTTCTAAAATAAATTGCTTCGAATAAGTAGTTAAAAATTGTACAGATTGTTGACACTGTTAAATTGCACAGGATCATGGTTCACCGTAACTGGGCAAGGTCTGCATGGTAATCGGTGAATCAAGTATTCATCGACATCGGCCGACATATAAACTAATAAATTCCTCTAACGAGAACTTGTGAATACAGATAAGTCTTCTGTTGGACGGTGACCTTCTCGAATCGCGGGAGCCCCCTGTACAAAGTGTTCGTTTCTAATTGGCTCGCGTGTTTGTTTCCTAGCTGAAACGGATTTACGCCTCGTGTTCGTGGAATACAGAGAATCCGCGCGGGGGAAAGTAGCAGCCCCGCGCACACTGGCTACGTGTAAACCATGGAGAATCGATGTGGCATTAAACAAACTGGGACGTTGCATCGATGTTTCAACTTTATTCGATCGGCGTCGCGAACTGATTTCTAAAACCATCAGGCTCTTTAATTTAACTTAAAAAAAAAAACATGAATTCGGGATCACAGGGATTCTGATCGAATTCGACATTTCTCGTGAAACCTGGGATTATGAGTTATTTGAATAAATTATGTACACATTGAAACGTCTACTCCAATAGTCAAATAAAAATTGTGACACACGATTCGTCAGATTTATTCACAGTTAGATAGCTCTAAATTTAGCATTGTTCGGTGGTCCGTATTTGAATAATCACAACATTCGAAGAATATTGTATAAAAATGACATTAACGCCTAGCAAAATTGTCGAGGAATTTTTTCTCAAAGGATTACCGTGACAATTTGTCCATTTTCGTCACCATCGGTATATTTTTCACGAGTAACACCGTATAATCGACTCTTTGACCAATGTTAACGTCGCTCGGGTGATTCATCAGTGTAATCCTCAGCCGCTAGTAAATTTATCAATCTATCAGCGACTACATCGATTTCCGCTAGCCGAACGTCTATTAAGCGTGTCAAATATCAACGAGATATAGCCGTGTCGTTAATTAACCTCGCGCCTCCACCCTCGTCAATTCGAGTCCCTACTCTAGCCAGGAATATGCAAGATCGTGATCAGGACTATGAACTTTAGGCTTTCGCGTAACACTTAAGTCGCTCAGCATGGTCACGTGCGACGGGCAAGCGACCTCGATCGCTATAATTATTCTATGCTCGACTATTTGATCCGTTTTCGAACTTTCGTCTTCAACAACCATCTCTGAATCATTCGACTATCATTTTTACGAAATTTGCTCGGTGACAACTCTATCGAATCACTCAAAATTCTGTGACACTCTAAGACGATCTGCAGCGATACTACACGAGCATGGGCCTATCGATTACTCCAAATTCTGCAGAGGATCAAAGACAATTTGCAGCTGTGCGACTGCAGTCGCAAACGAGATTGATGTATATTCCTGCATAATAATAACAGTTTATTCAGATTATTCACAGGATTTTTTGAGCAACAATATTACTATAGCTTCGCGAACTGTAAACGATAAAATCCGTCATTTTGACGGTAGTCCAAGCGTTTAAACGCAAAACGAGAAATCGAGAGGGGCATGGGACTCTTCGAGAGTTCGTTGCCGAAGAAAGAAAGAAACAAAAAATAAAAAGGAGGCGAAGAACATCTCCAGGAAGAGTAGAGTCAAGACTTCCTGGTGCGAACAAGAACGAGACTCGTTCCCTTCTACCCGAGGGGCCTTTCGTTCGTTTCCTTTCGCGTTTTCGGGGCCCAGGTGACAAGTTGACAAAGTGGCCCGCTACAGGCATCCCTCTTTCGCTCGCCCTTTCAACCGATACTCCACCACTTTCTCGAGAAAGAGGGGAGAGAGAGAGAGAGAGATAGAGAGAGAGAGAGAGAGAGGGAGGGGTGGTGGACGAGGAAGAGGATGCTACAGGCAAATAATGCTCGTCTGGTTTTTGTGTGTTTCGAGCGGCTTTTCGAGTGGCACCGGACAGAAAAAGGGCACGAGCCTCTCTTCACGCCTTCGTAGAAATATCTTTTGCCATCGATCCCACCCCCCCCCCACCGATCCCTTAGGTCGCCGCTGCTGGAGGCTGCCTATAAAGAAGAAACGATCCCCCGTCGACACAATGGACAGTCTGCTCCGTTCAAGGAGCCGACTAGCCACTCGAAATCCATTTAAATCGCCATCCGATTTCTGGTTTCGCGCGACACCATTGTCGATCGCTCGGCTAATGCGCTGAATGGCTTCGGACGGATTCGACTCGCCATTAGATACACTAACACAGTCTACTACAATGATGCCGCATCGTTCTGCACGGCTGTCGCTGAATCCGGCAAGACGTAAACCTAATTAGAATTCAAAGAGAACGCTCGATTTATTAGCGTTTGGGAATCATTTAATGGACGTGCGGTTCGTTGGGTGCTCGATCGCCCTTCGGACTCCGAAGGCTTGGGCATTGTTCGAGACTTGTGTCTAATGTTTTTTTCCTGACGTTTTGGAGCCCTTTCTTTGCGATAGTTTCCTTAATTTTGACATTTTCACGAAGGCTTCTATAAAGAAAATTCGTGAAACTCACTTTTCACTTCAGTCTTCTGTAGTGAAAAGAATGTAATTAAGAATGTTTTAACCAAAGCACGTTTGGTTTGGATGTTTTAACCAAAGCACTATAATAAAATCGATTTTAGCAAAAGTACCAGGACATAAGGTACAAAATAAATTAGCTTCATCGCCAAGAACGCGTATTAAAATCCTCGGGCTCGTCTGCGGAACCAGTTACGCATATTTAAACATTGAAAACAAATCAATTCAGCAGGACTAATAATTAAGATTCCTGAGGAATCAAGCATGCGTGCGTCCTCCCCATCGTCGCACGAAATCGCAGATCGAACGGTAGAATCGAGGAACCCCGGATCTAGATAATAAATTGATTCAGCTGATAGCGGAAACCCGTCACATTAACATATGTTTGCATTTTATTAATAGAGTGCCAGAAGTGTGGCTCTCGATTCGTTTTGCTTCCACGGGGCTATCGCGATATATTATCTCGTATCTTCGTCTTTCCCGCGGGAATTCACGGAATACGCAGTTTGTCATCGAACGCGGCGACGTTTCTTCGCGTTCCTCGTCCCTTCTACCCGGAATAAAATCGTTCCCCCAATTAGCATAACCACCGCGCTCGACTATAGCGCGTATGCGAGCATAAGAACCACGGGGCGAAGGTGTATCGTTCCCATTATTATTCCGGGACCGTCCGAGAAAGGGTTCGTGATCAAAAAGACGGACGCGATCGGTCGTTTGCATTTCGCACCCCTAGTGCCCCACCAAAAAATCGCATACTCCGGAAACACCGTGATCACGCTCCTCTTTGCGCAGTCTCGTTGCAATTACAAATTAACCCCTTGCCCTACAATATCGAGTGATACTCGTGATGAAGATTCTGAACAGAGTCTCGTAAATATGTATGTTATTAATTTCCTCTAAACCGAAATAAAATTCTATTTTGTTGGAGTATATATATATATATATATATATATATATATATATATATATATATATATATATATATCCTTTGGAAAAAACATAGGCACACAATAAATACAATATAAACTACCTTTGTTTTCCATGAAATTCTGAACGACGAAGAATTGATTATAATGATTAGATCACGAAATAAATAGTAGTGCAAGTGGTTAATAAAAACATAGTCACGAGTCAAGTTCAATTTGCCAAAAATTAGCTTCTCGTCAGGCTGCAGGTTCAAGGGCAAGGTATAGGTTTCGAGAATCCTTGAAGCCGTTGTTGGCATTGTAGGTAGCATTATCGTTATTACCGGTGGTGGCCGGGTCCCCATAGGCATCGTAGACGAGAAAGAAGTATCGGTTTCGATGGGACACCGTGTCGCGGACCGGAAAGTGACACGGAGCCGGCGCGGCGCGGCGCGAGAACACCGCACCATAGGAAAAGGGCTCGCCAGTATCCCCGTAGGACCTCCCGTCGACAGGCTTTCAAGGTTTGAAAGTCATACCCGGGGTGGTGGCTGTCCGTCGACAAGCGGACCGAAATCGAAACCACTCGAGAGCCCAAGAATGGGGCCTCATGGCCGTCTTGAATAGAGGCGTGTACAAACCCCGTGTACACCAGTCCTCTCTCTATGGGTTTTGCGTCCTCTCTCCGCGGACCGTTCACCGATCCACCTTTGTGTAAATAAGGTAATAAGGCGGACGAACAGCCGGGGTTATTCCCCGGCTAAGTCCGCAGATCGGATTATGACTCTCGAGTGGCCGAGACAGGATCGATTCTGACGCCAAATATTTTTGAATGGACCAACACGCTCCAAAATGCCCGGTTTTCCACGCGAAAATCTGTCACTTTTATTGGTTCGGCCAAGTACCCAGTTCCTCTACGAGAATCCGTATGTTTCAGTGTACTGTACTTGTGATCAGGAAATTTTTTTATGGGTTCTAACATTTTCAACAGTAACCTTTTACCACGTTTTTATTAACTCGCTTCCTCGTCTGCCTGTTTGTCTGTTCGGTACAAATTTTCCAATTGATTTTAAACTAACTTGAATCTTTAAACATAGCTCAGAGCTGGATGACAACACACACACACACACACACACACAAAAGACTATAAAGCAGAAAATAAATATTTAAATAAAAAGAAATTTTTAATATACCCCGTTTTTAAGGCGGACTAAAAAGTATAAAATAATTTTTCCTAGCCCCATACAGATAGTCCTGAAAATTTGTGATTGTGAATTTTTAATAGCTATGAGAATACTCGTAAGACTTAAAACGAAAAACATGGGGCGAAAGATAATAGTAAGGAGTGTAGAGAGTAGCTGCCGTTGGGAAAACTCACACAACAATTCATATCATTTGTAGTGCAATAAAATTGTTAGTGACTTAGGTGAACTATTCATGTATCAATTATCTATTCATCAATTTTATGATTATTATATCCCAGTCTCTCTAATATGTCAAAATTCGGAATTTGTGGAATAGTTGCGATCGTGGTGCAATAATGGCAGATAAATTCGGGGAAAAAGAGTTTCCAGGATACACAAAGCGGCGCGGCCGAACGGTTCCTGCGACAGTGTCAGAGGCCGGGTTTCTATTCTCGCGTATCATTCTCATAATAAACTCCGAAAATCACGCCTCTGACAGGCCGTGCGACCGCAGCCCGCAACCGTAGAGGAGTCAGGGGGTCCGAGTACAAATGGGAGGGTACATCGTTCACCATAACTCATGGGGCTGGTCCTATGACGAGGTCTCTCTCTCTCTCTCTCTCTCTCTCTCTCTCTCTCTCTCCCTCTATTCGTGATAGTCAATACAGAGACCTTACGACACACATACACATACGAACGTTAAGTGTTAGGTGTAGGTATAGACGCGGTACCTACGGCTTGCAGGTATTACGTTACAATGCCATTATGTAACTCCCGTGCGCCACCATTGTGTGCGGCTCCCCGTGTCGTATGGTTAACCACCAACCATAACCAACCAAATGTTCGCACATCCTAACCATACACCAGTCCCGTGTTGCGTCGATGCGATCGCATCGGTACTCGAGATGTCCTGAGCTGCTCGGTGCTGACGATCTTATGGCAGATGGGGGGTGGTTCTAGGTGTGCAATTTATAAACTGGCATTTATAGGGCTGTAGCGGTTGATTTTCCAATATTAAAATTTGAGCTGTGCTCTTGCAAGCGGCACGTGATAAATTGTTGAAACTGCTCTTGCAGACTCTTCTATACTTTCTGAACTAGCAGATTTCCAAGTATTACATTTACGAATATTCCACTCGCAAGGATTTTATTCACAGGGATTTTACTCTCATACAATTATAACATTCTACTCACGCGGATTCTGTTCCCTTACAAATGTTCTATTCGCAAGGATTCTGCTCGTTAAAATGTTCTACCGATAAGAATTCTACTCGCAAATATTCTATTCTGAAATTACTTTACAGTCTGCGGTAGAATCGCGACTCTGGAATAGTAGACGAGTTTCATCGAGATTTATACTATCCAAGTGAGTCCTATATCGGTCGTTAATCTCCGATCTTCGAGTCTTTTCTTCCGTCGTAATAAATCCGCCGCTAAAATATCGCCGTGGTGCACACAGACCTGCGCACACCCACATTATACCATGTATAGAAGTTGGTCCAGGAGAGAGTTATAGGTGACAATAACGGGGCCCGGTTGCATGCGGGACGGGATCATAAAACGACGGATTAGACTGCTTTCGGCTATTAGTCTAATATATGCGCGTCTGCGGATATCAAAAAGCAAAAACGTTCAAACGCTCCGCCGGGCACTTTTAAGAACCGTCCTCCATTTTGTACGGACATAGGAACATCTCACCATAACTTATGTACAGTTTACAATCAACCGAGAAGCACCGAATATACACAAAATCTAGAAACAACAATAAAGACAGCTCTATTGTTGAAGTGTATCAAATAGACTAGCAAATACAATCGATTGCACTGCGTTTAATCAAATGAACAATAACCATTTCTCTATCGTATCACCCAAATAATAATTAATTCTATTATCCAAACTCTCTAAAACCTCATCCATCAACCACTCCACAAACAGAGGCTTCAGGAGGTTTCCAAATTTATTTGCTCACAATCTTCTCCATCCAGGAACAAATTAATTTATAGCTTTCTTTGTATTTCATGTACAAACAAAAAATTGTTTAAGCAAGCCTCGTAGAATAAAGTAGTCAAAATCCTACACCCCACAGAAAAATTGCTGATTCTCCACTCACGGGTGCCGAAGTTTATTTACCCGGCACGCCCCCCTCGTTCGAAAATCATTTAGAGGTCGCATCATTCTAGCTCCGGTGAATCTAACCATGATCCGACACGAGTTGCCGTAACAAGGCCGCCGACACAATGACAGAGATGTTCGGAGGCGGCTGGATGCCGGGGGTTGCCTATTTACGCGTCCCATTGGCAGCCCCCATGAAATCCTCTCTCTTTCTCTCTCTCTCTCTCTCTCTCTCTCTCTCTCTCTCTCTCTCTCACTCCTTTCTCCCTCTTCTGAGGGGGATGTTACGGGGTGGGCCCGATCACATACATTGCACTGGTGTGGCGGAGTACAACGACTTTGCGTGGCACAACAAAGCCACCCCGTGTACAAGGAGGCATGCGTGTCACCGAGGACTGAAAGGGAACATCAGCCACTCGCATACCTTCCTAGGACACCTCCTAGCCTACGCGCGGTTAGGTATGTTATGCTGGCGACGTGTAACGTTCGCCATGGGGCGCCTTTTCGCTTGACCAGCTGCCGACCGGATCGTTTACAGAACCGATCTCGACACGTTCGCCGTGTAAACTATTGTAAACGCGGAATTAGCGGGGACTTCGGACCCCTCTGGGACTTTCTGGGACCTTGTCGGACTCTCCGAGGACTTGGAGGACTTTCGGAGACTTTCAGAGACTTCCAGGGACTCGCTGGGAGTAGAGGTGAATTTTTAATCGAAAGCCGTTGAGGTTTTTCTTTTGGGAATCGTTGAAACGATGGTGCACTTTCAAAAGTAGCTCGTGTATCTTGTGGTGGGACTTGAATTTAGCGAAACTCAATATAATCGATTGTTTAAGACGTGTATCAACGTAACTCGATTGCCTGAGCAGAGTTGAAGCTGTTTTACTACAGATTTTTGTTTGTTACAAATACAGATTAGAAACGCGTAAAAAGATTTCGTTTCTGGAGCTATACCGTTCGAACGAATTGTTAACCCTCGATTTTTGCACCGACTTTCCGCGATGTCTTCATCGAAGTTTTAGGTGTTCGAATGTGTTTTGCGACGGTGTCGAGCGTAAAAAAGACCTGAATAATGTATAGAATGTAGCATCGTGGGACGGATCGAAAAGACGCGAAAGGATACACCCGAATAGCAGCCGTAGCGAAGCGCGATGAAACAGATTGATCGGAACAGACGCATCCATCAAACGCGCCTGTGCTCTCGTGACAGGAACATCCGATAGTTCGCTGGCAGAATTTTGTATGCGACTCGGTGAGTGACACGGTACAGTGCGTTGGAAACCCTGCAGCTAAACGTTGACCTCCTAGCAAAACGATAATACATTAAACAATTCAGAAAGAGGCACAGAATCAGCCTCCTTACAATCAGACAACTTCAAAATAGACACTTCTATTTTGTGTTACTTAATACCTCTACCATCTTTTTCCTGTTCGAAACACAAAATTCGTTCTCTTACGCAGATGTGAAAACATGTTCTTTACAATCTACACAAACAAAATCAAAATTGCTATACCTTGACCACAATTTACAAAGAAAAAATGCCACTTTGGTTCAGTCTCCTAGATCGAACGCGAAGTACCATTTTTTTCCTGTTAAAAATACAAGATTCGTTCCGTCACACAGGTGATAAAATGTGTTCTTGAATTCTTCTCTTTTCAACGAAGAAAGAATAATTTAAGAAGTGTGTCTCGATGACTCACGTGGTCCGAGTGCTCTCTAGAAGCGACGATGAGGTTTCTCTTTGGTGTTACAGACGGAAGTGGAGGACATGACGAGTGACAGCGTCTGCGAAGGCACCGGTTCGAGCCTCGGTGCCCCTGAAACCACTGGCGGTCTGATAGGACCGGAAATGTCCCCGAGTGTGATGGAGTGTGGCGGCTGCGGGGAACGTGTCCGTGAACGTACCGTTCTCTGCGTCGGCGGTCGAACTTGGCACTCGAGGTGTCTTCGATGCTGCGCCTGTGCCAGGCCTCTACACGATCAACACTCCTGCTTTCTGAAGGGAATGCGACTCTACTGCAAGCACGACTATGCGCTGTAAGAGAACATTACGATTTTTACCATTTCTTTTACCCATCCGGAAACCTCGACTTTCCAAGTGTTCCAAATCCGAAGGTTAGGACATTAATCCTTGGGATAAAAAGCGGACCAAGTTAAAGACTTGCAGTTCTTTCTGACGGTCCAGTATCTGTTGAAATCTGTCCCCTAGACTTTTTACCATCTTTTTACCGTCTGTTATTGTTTTATTCTCTGATATTCTTCGGATTTTTACTATTTTATTTTCTATCGTTTTACGATTTTATTTTCACTGACCTACTCTTCCTCGTGAAAATGCATTGCAGGCTCTTCTACCGTTGGATGATCTCCCAGCTGCTTCGGTAATTGTCCTGACACGCCTCCAAATCGTTGCCTTATAGAAAGGCTATGTTATCTTCTAGATTTTCTAGTATTTTCTATTTCTCTTCCATTTAATCCTGTCATTAAAATATATTCTCCACCGTTGCTTGATCCACATAGCTGCTTCAATAATTGTCCTGACGCGCCCCCATGTCTATACCTTGTACACAGGTAATGATGTAGTCTGTATAGATTCTTTATGCTTCACGGTGTGGATATGGTATATTTTAAATTTTCTATTATTTTATAATTGTCTTGAACGTCTACGATTCTTGAGAAAATCGCACTCTGCTTATTATTGGCTTTTCTTCCGTCTGCTTCGATAATTATCACGATACTCCCCCAAACCTTACCTTATAGTACCTTCTGATTCGATCATAATGTTAAAACAAAATTTAATACTTCGCGAACAAGAATATTACAAAGCACAGTAAAAATCGCTAAATCTGCTAAATCCGAAAGTACTTCGTTTTCAATTGACGATAAATATGCATAGCTCGGAGCAAATCGCGTCCAATATGTTAATAAACCGGCGAATAATAAAAATTCCCGGAGACCAGTTCATAGACACGTTAACGTTAATTTACGACCACTGATTGAAAAATCCCGGACAGGTTGTCACAGCGGCGCAATCCGTCGTTTCAGTCTTATTAATCAGAGAATGGACTTTTACAGTCTAATCCCTTGTGACCGCTATGCTATCGTATTTACTCGTATCACATCGATAACGTATAAACACGGTAGCCCTAGTTTTACAATGCTTTATCATTACGACCGATCGATCTAGTATAGTGTTAATAAATATGAAGTTTGTTCACTTTCTCGTTCGTGGTTTATCAGGTTAATCGAATCTGTTTCGATCTGGTAGACCGTGGTCAGAGAAAACGTAGATCTTTGACGACACAGTGGCAATTACCACGAGTGCGTTGCCGTAGAATTTATGCATCTCATTCCTTGCTGGCACCTCGCTGCAATTGCTGCCGGCTCGAGTTGCAACTAGGTGCGTTAATTATGATACTGGGGCGCTCTTCCTGCTTCTGTCGCGATGCAAAACGATTTCTGGGTAATTTGTAATGTTTAAACAGTGGCGACAAATTGTCCGTAATGGTGGGTTTTCTGCTGGAACATGGAAAAGATTCTGTTAGGGTCGATAATGTTCAAGATGATCGTTTCGTTCATCGATCATTCTCCGAAGGTAACAGTTATGGCAATATTTAAGAACATCCTCGAGAAACCTGTATAATCTCGTGGTTAGAGAAGAAAAATTTACTCCAGTAAAATATTAAACGTAATCACCAAATTTTTTAAGAAACGTAACTTCTTTAGTTTAGAAGCTACTTAAACGGTGCAATTAATTATTTACTCGATAAAATAAAGACAAACCAATAAATATGTAACTTGTAACATGTAATGCACTTTTAGTTGTGCATACAAATTTTTCTTATATCAATTATTTACCAATAATATGCTAAAACAGAATATTAAGCACAGCAGAGATTCTTAAAGTGCCTATAGTAGACAGTGTATCTTTACGCAAATATAAAATTGTTAATAGCTAATCCATAGAAGCAAAATGAAAATCAATGCTCCGCAGAAGACGAACAACTTGTCAGACATCTTTAAAAATTATTCTGTGCTCGTTCTTAGAAGTTCAAAGTGTATAAATACTACTCGAAACGATTAGTTTACTTATTAGGAGGCCTAATATCGGATGAATCGCGACCAGAGGAATGTTATTAATTAAATCACATTGTACGAGACGATCGAATGGAAGGGATGCGTGTCCAAGCGATGTCCCCGTTTCCTCGCGAGTCCCTTTGGGACCGGTGAGTATGGTTGCCGATCATTTATCACGGAAGGCAGGGGAGCGTAGATCGAAAAGGTGGCTTCGGTTCTTTCGGAGTCGGTTGTCGACGAGTCTACGGGTCGTGGATCCTGTCGACCGGGTCATCGTAAGCCAGCATTACGAGGCGAAAAGCATGAGTCAAAAAAATTACGCGGCGGATTCCTGTAGACCTCCCGCATACACGACTTTGACTCCTCAAAGACAGGCCCCTGAAGAAATCCGGCAAGTGTCTTCACAGGAGAACGCCGACTTCGCTTGCGAAATTCCATGGACGGACCTTGTAAAAAAAAAAAAAATAAAAAAAAAACTCTCCGTTGCCTTTCAATACATCCGTGATAATTATTTCCATTGTCCCGGAAAATCTCGATACTTGTATGACATCCACGGTTACCCTTTCGCCAGGACGTTGGTACCACCATTCGGTTCCAGAGACGAGAAAAGACATCAAAATCCTTAAAGAACGCAATAAATACAATTATCAAGGTGACCGCTAAATCTCATTTAGTCATAAAAAAATTATCGCTACTCTATTCAACTCTAGAATACTCTATTCAACAAAACAGGCACCATTGAGAACATATTCCGGCAATGAATTCAAATTTTCTTAATTATGTTGCAGCAAAAATTGAATTTTTTGTTCATTTACAAGCTTGTCGTCTCAATAGAATTTCTTCACCAAAATGCACCATACCATTTGCATTCTAAAATCGGACATTTCATATCGTGTACAACAGTTAGCCAATTTAATGCACATTTCATAGATACAGTGCTGGAATGATATTTGCAATGTGTACGATTAATTGCTGCCAGAAGGTTTTCGTTTTACGATTTCGAGATTATTTTCTGCAGAAATGTTGGTTCCTTGGCACAAATTTTGAATCGCAAAGGGCAATATGAGGTAAACGGGATTCTACGGTGTTCTCGTATGGGGAACATTGATTTCCGCGTTCGATAATGTAGACAGATCGCGTTTCACGATCGGATATCACGATACGTGATTTAGACAGGCCGGTGCAACAGCCAGGTGACCGGTCCACGTTTTGATTGACAGTTGGATAAACACGTCGGAAAGACTTCGACTTCGACTCTGCCTGTGTGCCATAATCGACGAGTCACTTCGTGTGGCTTCTTTAGCTCTTCGATCATCTGTACGTACGCTTTCGTGGCCTTCTTCTCTATGAAAATATCCGAGCCTCCACACCATTTGTAACAACACCCCTTTGGGAAAATATTCGATAGACGATTATTAAATTCAATTAGCGTGCATCCACATAAAATAGCCCAACCATTTTCATTTCAATCTCATCAATTTTTAAACGGGGATTCGAGATGCAGCGCTGGGTTATTGGAAAAGGGGAAACAAATCGAGAAGGACATATGTTTCATCCGATCGAACAAGAATAGGAAATTTTTAGTGATTTATTATTGTTTAAGGATTTTCTGGTTTTTTAGTTGGAGAGAATTGTTGTAGGAACTATGCTCTTTGTACTTTTAATATGCTCATATCAACCAGTCAGCTACCGCTATTTATAATAAAAACTATAAGATATGGTGAGAAACAAAAATTTTTATATAATCTTGAATCATGTACGAACTCATTCCAAAAAAGTTTACACCTGTATATCATCTAGTTTTCTTGCAATAAATTCCTAGAAATGACCTCTTTATGTACAATCTGACGAAGAGCAGCCCTTAAACGAAGTTTGGCATTTTAAAGAAATATATATAATAATATAATAAAAATATGAAAACAATACATATATTGAAGCATTGTTTGTCTCTAAAGGGACAAGATGTAAAATATTATTTTTCGCACTACTTCTTGATTTCTCACGAGTATTATCGACGTTCTCCGGCGTCGGCCATTTTCATTTATTTCTCCGAACATTTTGCGCCCGTCTCGCAGCTGCCACTGCTCTCCTCTCTCTCTCTCTCTCTCTCTCTCTCTCTCTCTCTCTCTCTCTCTCTCTCTCTCTCTCTCTCTCTCTCTCTCTCTCTCTCTCTCTCTCTCTCCCTCTCTCTCTCCCTCTTTCTTCTCTTCCGTTGCTTTTCTTCCACTTCTCTCTTATCGCAGTCCGTTTCTCCTCTTTGCATCCGCGAGTCTCGTTTCTTTTTCTTCTTCTTATTCGTGGCGCATCCCTCTCTTGGAGCGACGCACTCCGCGGGTTTACGTACACGCAAACATACTCTTCGGAGTTACAGCTCGCGCTTCGGGGTCCTCGACTCATTTATTTGTCGCAACGGCGACCGGTATACCCCTCGCCACCTTCCAGGTAAACGCGCGTTCGTGCGCGACGCCTTATCTAACTCTGCAAAGTGCTCTCCCGGTCGAAGTACGAATTATTTCTGCGACCATTCACGCGAACACGGCTGTGATCATGCTCCGCGCGCGGTGAGAAACAAACGCCAGCTTGGAGATCGATAAACTACCCTTTCCGATAACTGGAATAGACTACTGTGCAGTTTATGAGGGTCGAAAGCAATTAATACGGTCGCGTTGACTCCTCGATCCTTCGAAACCAATTTTAATGGGTGGAAAATAGTCTTTATCGTTGTATGAATTAGTGGAATTTCTGTGAACATCAATCTATGATACACCGGCAATTTTTTAAGTAGCATAAGATACTTTTGTATTTCATGAGGGTTGAAAGCAATTTAAAAAATCTCGTTTCTCCCTCGACCCTCAAAACTGAAACTAATTTTATTAGTTGAAAAAATAATATCATTGTTGTAGGAATTAGTAGAATTGTCATGAATATCTATCTATAAAACAAACCATCTGTTTGTTTACTTGAATAAACTACCGAAAGCAAACTACTTAAAACTTCAATTAATATTATTTGTTCGAGAGTAGACATTATTGTTGTACTAACAATAGGATGGTTCACGATCCGGTCCATTCTGACCCAGGGTTACAAGCATTTCGTGTAAATTCTAATTTTTTGGTAACCCAAACTATTACCTGTTTAGTAAATTCAGAAATCTATCAAAGAAAATGGAAGTCAGAGATCAACAAGATTAGAGTGATGGAAGCAGAAATAAAAATGTGACAGGAATTTCGAAAATAAGTGGACAATACTTATCAGAGATGGATGTGAAGATTAGCATTTTGTATTTTCTATGAGATTATTATTTGCGTGGCAGTTCTCTAGGATTCTTTTATCGCGGTGATTTCGCCCAGGGTTCGCTTTCGCAACACAATTCCAAGGCAGTCGTTTAAAAGACGCGACAACGAAGAACAACCGAGAGAAGAAACGAACAATGAAGGAGACGAAGAATTCTATTATAATAGAAAGTGCCCGCAGAGGAAGGGAGGAAAGTCCAGGGAAGAGAAACTTGGCTCTCTCGTCTTGGAAAGTGATCTCCAGTGGCGCATGTTATACTCAGCCTGTTAGGTCCTTCCGTA
This sequence comes from Halictus rubicundus, assembly GCF_050948215.1. Lineage (NCBI taxonomy): Eukaryota > Metazoa > Arthropoda > Insecta > Hymenoptera > Halictidae > Halictus > Halictus rubicundus. Next base: position 19,747,844 of record NC_135154.1, on the reverse strand, counting down.
CTCTCCCACTATCTCTTCGCGCGATAGTACCTATGATCGAAATCTGTGATCGTATTCTATCATTTTAATATATTCCCTCCATTCATCATTCTATCGGACAATACTCTATTCTCATCTACCTCTTCCGTAACCAGTCAATGCAATTCTAATCTAGTTATGAAACTCACGACAATTAGGCATCCGCTAAGAATTAAACGAAACGATCGTTGTTATAGATACTAGATTGCACGAAGAATCGTGTTCAATGTTTTTTTTTTTTGTTTTTTTCAAATGTTTATATTCTTTTGCTTCGAACAACGAATCGGTGTGTCAGCAAGAAGAAATATAATTGTCTCTGCATCGCGCTTCCCTGTCGTGATTTTCAGTGACAGACAATAATTTGTAGACTGCGGATCTTTATGAATTCATAGTATGTGCAGATTCTTAAAATACAAGAAAACACGTGTAGTAACAAACATTAATGATACCTCTGCTGTATGGTTACCATAAGGAATTTTCAAATTGATAAATTGCACTTGCTCCTCATCCTGGTTTTTATAAAACAAACCAGGAAATTCAGCATTTGCGTAAAGATCCGTTGTAATAATTATTAGACCGACGAGTTCGGTTTCGCATCCCCTAAAATCATTTGGTAAAAATGAAGATGAGAGAAGCTTTGAATGGTCTAAGAATTCTAATTCGCTGAAATTCTCGCTGAAAGTCCAACAAGTTCCACTTCTTCGTGGGTGAAAGGGCCCGAAGGGACGAGAGGATAAGGGGCTCGAGGGGCCCGGAGAGGTTCCGTCTAAAAATCTTCCGGAGCTACGCCTTTACGGTGTAAACAGTAGCCGTGTAGCGGGTAGGACACGAGCAGGGTACACGACACACGCACGCACGGGCCAGATGAATGGCTGGAAAGGTGGGTGTTACGGGTGCACCGAGAGCCCCTGCGCCCTGGTAACTGCATCCGAGTGCATCGACAAGCCCCGGGGGCCCCCAGGGGCCGAAAGGGGCCGAAAGGGGCCCAGGGGACGGTGACTCCGAGAGGTTGTGGTCCGGTGTGGTCGGTTGTGTGCGCAGCGGCCCGGTAATTAAACAACGACTAGTGGCCATTAGCCCATTATCATATTCATGAACACGGAAAGTGCATCCCGATTCCTCGTCCGGTTCCTCTGGCGACGATCCAGCTAGGCTGTTTATACGGGCTGTGTTCGCGGGGCCCCATAGCTCCCCTCCCTCTTCCTCCTCCGGCAAGTCGCTGAATCGAGGATATCTTATGGGGCCACGCGACTACCCCGGTGGCCCCACCACCCCATTGCATCGCGCAGAAACCATGGCCCGCGTAGAATCACGGAATTGTCGCATTTCCCGCGACAACCACCGATTGAGAGAACATTCCGAGACCGATCTTTGCTACCCGAGAGCTATCGCCGATGCTAATGGCGTTGATTGTGCGCGACAAAGTTGAGAAATTAGGTGGCACCACCTTTTGAAAGCGTTAATGCCACACCCCTCGAGCCCCGAGGACGAAGGTTATTCGATTTTTAGTTCGACCTGGAACGAAGCTTTCTGGTGCTGAAGAGTGCATCATTCTAGAGGGTGGTGTCCCTACTGACTCTACTGGATTCAATCTTTATTGTAGCTCCAGAAAAATTCCGGAACAAATTTTTGATGTCATTTTTTGAGTTTCTTAATCTCTTGCACTACGATTTATTTTACGGTTGCAGTGATTCAAATTTCTTGGTCGTTCATGAATTTCTGGAAGAAGAACTTTGTATTTATTGTACGTCTATGTACGTGCTCTCTATATCGATAGCGACAAAGAGAAATTTTATTTGGATTCGCAGGAAATTAACCCTTTGCACCCGAAGCTATTCTGACTGCAAATCGAAACATTCTTCCTACCTAGAATATTTCCCTTCTATATATTTTTTTTTTTTCATGTTAGACATACGAAAATGGTGGAATTTACTCGTACAACACTGAAATCTTTAGTAACTGATCAAATACAAACAAATTTAATGACGTAAAAAACATTTTGAATAATGATATAGCAATTTTTAGTAACGACTTATAGTCGCCATTCGAGCGTTAAGGGTCAATGACATATACATTTGGTAGATTCTGTTCGAAATCTTCGTCACTCGATGTTGTAGTGCAAGGGATTAATGGTACGATACTTGTCGCCTTCCTGCAAAAATGTAGTTTTCATTCTCAGCTGAGCATGAACATTGAATGTCAGTTTTCATCGGTGAGTAGACGTACAATTCTTTCGTCTCCGTTCTTTAGAGCCGTTACAACAGTCAGATCGTGTAAGATAGCAGGTTTTATTCATCCTCAACGCGGAGACAATGACACGACTGTAGATAAGAAGCTTCCCGCAGGGATAATACTCCGTTGCTTTCGAGACGAACGCATCTTTCGTGTCTCCTCGCGGACGAGATGCTAAAAGAATTTTACAATTGACGTCTGCCCGCTTCAAATTCTAATCCCGACCTAGACTTCGTGGGCGTTAATCGCGAGGAATCGCCACCCTGCTAAGAAACAATGGGATTAACGATATCGTAGTCGCTGCGTAAAATAAAAATCTTTTGGCATCCGTGCCTCCCAACAATTTTCAACCAAAAAATGAAATACAAAGTTCAACAGTATTCAACACAGTTTTAACTTACTTTTTATCTGTCAGAGAAGTCCTATAAAAATTCCAATTTCTTTTCCGTGAAAATTTCACTGAAAATTGCAATTGCACTTGTTCCTTCACAGTTTTTATTCAAAAAGTACATGAATAATTGTATGAATTACTGCGTTTTTCAATAGTCCCCCCTCGAACAATTTCATAAAAAATTGCAATTCGCAAACCAGCCATACAGACAAGATGTTACAACTCCATTTACCTATACGAACGGCAACTAGATTTCTCCATAGAATCCTCTCCACAACGACTCCCCCAAAAAATCGCAATTTGCGAATCGGTCGCAGCCCACAGACAAGATTAGATCAATTTGTGCGAGCCGCGCGTGCATTTCTGGATTTTCTTTTACACGGTGCAAGTGGCGTATCGGACGTGCGGTATACCTTCTCCGAGGCTCTAACAATTAATATCGCGGTTCTGCACGCGATGGTTCTCTATCCGCAATCGTTAATGGCGGCCATGAATAAATTCCATCAGGAAATCGGCGCGAGTTTTCCGGCTGTGTAGGAGAAGTTTCTCGACGCGAAAAGAAGTCGATACTTGGCTTCTTATCGACACCCCGAACACGAAGAGAGGCCAACGGGGAATCGTCGTCGGCACTTTGCCGGATACATTCGTTAGGAAGTGAGACGTCCTGGAAGCTAAATCCTTCGGCGAGCTTCCATCGTGGAATTTATGACCGCCATTGCCGCAGGTGGCCGCGTGCTGCGTGCGTGCGGATTCTTTACGATCGCTTCTGATTTTCCTGCATGAGACCGCGTCGTTTGTCATCGGACTACTCTGGAAAAACTCCAGAATTCCTTTAGGTTTACGAAAATAATCCCTGAAACAGAAATCGAAAAGTGAAATTCAAAAAGAGCTGTTTTCTGTTGCGCATTCGACATTTTCCATGCGACACACAGTGATGCACATAAAAATTATATTTTTTGTTTGTTGTGTTGCTTCTATACATAAACAATTTTGAACATGGAGATCTTGTTCCACTTCTCTTCTAAATATATCTATGTACATGTCAAAATAAAAAGTTTCTATCATACGTTTTAAAATTTGTTAGGAACATTTCAAGATGATCAGACAGTGCATTTATTTTGACTCTAACAGCTAGACTGCTGAATTCACAAGTGTGTCTAGCCAAATAAAATGATCGGAACGTTCGGCCTAGAACGGTTGGTTAAACGTTACACAGCCAAAGTGGTGACCGATTTTCTAAGGTTACTGATAGGTATGTTCGCGTGTGTTTACATTTACAGAACGTTTGGCGCAAAGTGTGCGAAGTGTGGGCGTAGTGTGGGAGCTGGTGATTGGGTAAGAAGAGCTCGAGAAAGGGTGTACCATTTAGCCTGCTTCGCTTGCGACGCCTGTTCCCGTCAACTTTCCACAGGTGAACAGTTCGCTCTCTTGGATGCCAGGTTGCTCTGTAAGGCTCACTATCTGGACGTCGTCGAAGGCAACAACACTTCCTCCGATGGTGAGACTATGCGTACCCTTGTTGCATCCGAGACCGTGATCGATTCATTAGAAAACACCCACGTCAAACAATTGCAAACGTTTCATTAAAGACGTTCTAAATCGATGCTGTCCACGTTTTAAGAAACAGTTCCATGATTTCACCAAGTAAATTTTTATTTCAAATTCTTGTGTGGAAGGATGGCTAAATCAATCTAATCCAATCGACTAATCCATTTTTTCGTTCTATTCGATTATGTATTGGAGAAGACAGTATTAAAAATTACAATCGGGGACCAAAAATAACAGTTATTCTAAAATTTTCTACGATAAAAATCATGAATAACAAGTTGATCGTTATTGAAATTTAAGATAATCTACACAAACTATGAAGGAAAAAATTCGTCGAACCAAATGATTAAAAAATATCGATTTTTCTACTTTTTGGTTAGAAGTAACAGTTATTGGTGTGCAAAAGATTGGATCCTCCGCGATAACTGTTATCGACGAAGGAAAACTGTCATATAATAACTAAACTATCATAACGATTGTAATTAGACGCAAAGCGGTAGCCCGCCGCCGGGCCGGCTTCGCACTAGACGATTTGCCCGCGTTGCGTAACGGTGCGAATCAAAAGATAGAGATCCGCGATGGTGGGACACCCCTAATTGCTACTTTCGCAGAAGGCGGTGACTCCGAAAGCGGCCACAAGAGCGGTAACAAGGCGAAGAGGGTGAGGACCACCTTCACCGAGGAGCAGCTCTCGGTTCTACAAGCGAACTTCCAATTGGACAGCAACCCCGACGGCCAAGACCTCGAGAGGATAGCGCATGTGACGGGGCTCAGCAAAAGAGTTACGCAGGTTTGGTTCCAGAATTCTAGGGCGAGGCAGAAGAAGCATCTGCACACGGGCAAAATGAAAGGGCAACATGGTACTTCTTGCGTTTGTTTTCTTTCAGCTTTCTAACACTCGACTCGTACGCGGTTAGTCCGATCTGTGCAGGCTAGTATAGCGAAAGAACAGAAATTTCGATCGAGTTCAGTGAATTTGAAGCAGCGAGGAAAGTAGACTCGTTCTAGATATTTCATTTTCGGACAAATTGATCTACACAGACGAAATTATTCAATTTTGTTCGAGTAACATAGTAAAATTTATGCTTCGACCAGACAAAGTTTCTAAGTTGAATAAAAACGGTTGTTCGAAGTCGGAACGAGTTGGTCCGAGTATAGGATACACATAGCGTTCGGAGCTTTCTAAAAATGAAACAAATGATTTTTCACGACAGGCCGAATATCACGAAATATTGGAAGTTACGACAGTCCGGTGTTAAGCATCGGCATTTACTGTTACAGTTCATCAATCACCTCCGAATTCCACCGCGTCTACGGGCGATTTCGGCCGGCACATCAATTTACATCTGACTTATTCCTTTCAACATCAACAGCAACACCATCACGGCCAGCAGCAACCGCAGCTCAGCCCTGCTACGTGCAAGAGTCCCACGCCTTCGATTTATCATAATCATGGTAAGGGAATCATCTCTTTACTTTCGATTTCGATCCCCTTCCATACGATTCGGAACGATTTTCTTGATATTTTCTGAAAACATGAACGTATATTTATTCTTCAAAGTGAACACGTCTTAAAAAATGCTTCGATTACGAAACAAATAAAAACAATTAAACACGCGAACGAATCGAAATCAACCCTTACAGATATTTTAATGGAACGGAGTAGCATTCGCAAAATTGATTCCTTTCTGTTCTTCGAAACCATCAACGTAATTCGGCAGTCATTTTAAAAATGCCTTTATTAAACAGTCTGCAAAAAGAATTAATTTGGGCGAAAGGTATGAACAGTTGTCTTTACTAAGACGTCGTATACCTTGATAAGATGCGCTCGAAGCAACAGTGAAATGATTTTAGCAAACTAAGAATAATAATTAGCAAAGAACGTTCGCAAAAATTGTGTTTAAACCGAGATCTATCTAAACCGATTAAGAACGGCAATCGATCAGGCAATAGTATACGAAATGGAACCGAAAATTCTGCTTTGAAAAGGTCTACTATCAATCGCAACCCCGTCAACTCTGTCTTCAGGCTCGGAACAGTCGATGGACGAGCTCTCGCAGGATTCGATGATGTTGTCGATGCCGAACGAGGTCTAATCGCCGCTGTCGACCTAGCAGCATTGTAAATATTCGCATAATCGCGTTAGAATCTCCGCCAAGCCGGTGAAAGCGTCGGCCCCTTTCGTTTAATTTAATTTATCGACGAAACTCTAGCGCCAGCTGCTAGCGAACCTTCGGATCTTAAACCGCGCGAGCTTTTTCTTCTTAAAATTTAGATCTTAACCAATTTTTCTTTCGGTGCACCGAGCATTTGATGCACAAATCAAAAAGCTCGCGTTGAAACGCGATGCGCGGTTCAAGGTTCAAAGTTTTAATTTAAGACACGTTTCTGAAACGTTAATTTTCGCGTATTTTAATTAGGTTGTCCCATGGGTTGATCGAATTTTCTTTTTCTTTCTGGAAGGTGTAGCGCAAGAACATTGGCATAGTTATTGACACGTTGACCGTCGAACCTCGATATCCAAAAATTCGCACAAAATTAATATAAAAGTGCTTCGACTCTTTGGTAACATAGAAATTTAATTTACTAGAGTATGTCACGATAAGAAATTATTTATAAAAACTACTTGGAGATTAGTGTCACTCAAGTATATGACCGATGTATTGCAGTCAACGTGTTAATACGTTTTATATAGAATTTTATAGGTTGTAGAAAATGAGGAAGAATATAGAAAATGCTAATGGACGAGATTGAATTTTTTAGTTTGTAAAAAACGAAGGAAAATTTGAGTTAATTGTGGGATGATTTAATAGTCTGTTCCCTGCTATCGTACTTAATCGGTGAATTAATTCTTTGAAGGGTTGTTCGCGCAAGAAACGAACGATCACTGTTGATTATTGAATGAAATTTATTAGATAGAACGCTTTGAAGAATTAATTTCTGAATGTTTCACAGCTATTTCGCATTCTCCCCGTAGCACGTAAGCAACGTCGCTGAAGTATGCACGATGTTTTCTATGGTTTAGAACGAAATCCGCCCAGAATGTTGTTAATCGATGATGTCAGCTGGAAAATAGTAGACGGCGCCAACTTTTAAGACTGGAAATGGCGGCACAGCTCTCTCGCACTCGGTGTCAAGCTTATTATAAATAAGTGATATACAAGTTAACGTTACGTGTTAAGCGCGAATTCGTCCGCCGCGATGGAAGTGAGATGCTAATGAAACTATTATGCCGAAGCAACACTAATTTTCGCTTTCGATTTATTGTACAACTTTATATTTAACAATTCGTCCTGTTCATATTCTTCGATGATATTCCGTTTACTCATTCCCATATAATAATAATAATAATAATAATAATAATAATAATAATAATAATAATAAAGGAAAAGACGGTTCGATTCACCAATAAGTTGATCATGGTGTAAAATCAAAATATTCGACACAAATAGGAGGAAGCAAAAATTAATTTGATAGAATCAAGTCTTTTTTCTGTTTTGTAAATACATAAAATCCGTAGTTAAGCAACAAACAATTGCAAAAAAAAATGAAAGTTTACTTCCCGAGAACCGTCAGTGATTAATTAGACCGATGGAGAAGGCTATGAAAGTTTAGAGGAAGCAATAAACGTGATTTATCTATCTTTCAACAGGAAGAAAGTGTTTTTATTCTCGCTTCCATCATTCCGCGGAGTTGCCTGATGTAATCAGGCAGTCGTTTTAATAAAACGCGCGCGGTCGTGTAGCGTGAATCAGTGTGGCTGAAACGTCACCGGAAGTTCCGTAGAACTTCGATTCCGTAGAATCTCGAGCCCAAGGGATATCTCAGTGTACATCCGAAAGCAATGCTCCGAATGAAAGTATCTTTTACAGTATCTAGGTAATTGTGTACTCCGTAAAAGAACCATAATTTAATATACATGTATTGTGATGTAAATATTGTAAACTAACTATATACAATATAAAATGTTGCTCATACCTGCGGTGTTCCTTTCCTCGACTCTCTGGAATTTATACTGTACCAAAATACGCTGAACCGCTAAATCGAAAATTGGGGAGGTTGGGGAAATTTCTGGTTCTATAAAATATTATGGAAAAATTATAGGAAGGTTACAACTGTATTTTATAGTTTACAAGATTATAGGGATTGCGATTTTTAAGGGTTTTTAAGGGGTTGTCATTTTTGGGGGGATATTTTCAACGAGAAAGAAAATTGGTTAATACGAAAATTCGAAAATTTGGAATTTGGGAAATTGAGACTTTAAGAAATTAGGAAATCACTGATTCTACATAGAAATTATAGAAAAATTACAGGAGAATTAAAACTGTATATTTTATACCGTAGTTTACAGGATTATAGAGATTGTAGTGTCGAAGGGAAATGGGGGTTGTAATTCTTAGGGGGATGTTTCCGAACATAGAATAGTTTAACAGTAAAAGACACTTTTATTAATAACAGTACGGTTTACAATATTGCGGGAATTATTGTGTACAACGCAAGCGCAATATCAAATACTCATGCACAAGTTTGGGTTTATATACAAAAGCTACAGGGTAGATCTATGTACAATTTTCTTGTCGGAAATTAAAATATTCTATAGGATACGCGTATAGTAAGGATCGAGAGAATACTAGTGAGCGCCATGTTGCAATGATTCACTATTCGAAAAATAGTGAAAGTACTATTACTCTAAACAATTTCTTCAATTAAAATTCGCCTGACCTCGAAAACAATTGTGTAAAAACAATTTCAATCGAGTCTCACTGACAATAAGATAAAAGAAAATGACCAAAAGAAGTGCTCACTGTTTTTCAGTATATGCAGAAAATGTTCAATCTTAAAAAATACCTCGATTATAGCATTGCACATGTATGGCCAACACATTCGTCACGCAAAAATGTCTATAAATACAAGCTACAGACTGTCGTAACCAAGACGAAATAAATAATGATAATTTTACCTATCTAGAATCTAGAATCCTCACCACGAAATCCTATCCTAATCGTATTATCACTTTTACTCTTCCTTCGACCGTTCTTCGTCAATATATACAAAAAAAAAAAAAAAGATGAAGATCATCCGACATTAACAATCTTCTAGAAGACAGTCTCCAAGATACTTTTACCATAAAAATAACCTTCAGAAGTCTCACTGCAATCCTTCTTCGCTACAGGATCACTATGAACCACCAGTCAAGTCTCTTCGAGGCAACATTCACACTTTCATCGCTGCATATTTTCGTCAGTCATCAACTAGAATGATCTTGTCGTGAAAAAGTCCTTCCAAAGAGGATGGAGAATATTCAATAAATTCCCAGAAGTTTCACCGGTTTCACATGGTTTCACGTAATGTTGTCTTTAGCCTACTCCAAAAGAGTTACCCAGCCTGATGACAGAATTGAGCTTGAAGATGGTTGGGCGTTGTTGGGGTGAGTGGTGTCAAAGGGGTGAGTGGTGTCATGGGGCTGCCTGGACTTTCACTTCCGGCGCTGCCACCCTGGTAGCCACCCAAGTAGGCGCCCACCATGCTAACCCCTGACGAGTACAGGTCCCCTGGGTGGTGCTGCATCGGGGGTGAATGGTGCACTGAACAATCCAAACGAGGAAATCATTTATTAAGTCCTTGTAGAAAATCCTCATTGAGTGACTGGCACTTTTGCTTCATCCCCCAAGAGATTTCTACAAAACTATATGTATATCAGCTCTTGCCGAAGTGTTCAATAAAACTGAACATCCTCTAAAGTGTTCAACATTAGTCTATTAGGTATTTAAAATATCTTTGCTACAGTTAGGTCTCTTAAACTTTATCATTTTTGTTAATCCTCTGTTGCTTTTTCCAACCTGTCTAGCTATTTTGTCCATCTTTAGTTACCTTATCGCTTGAAAATGAATTTTGATTAGCATCCTTTAGGGAACGAATGAGGGTGAACAAAAATGAATAACATTTTTACTGTAATGACCAGACCGCGGATTTTTCAAAATAAAAATTGTCTGCATTAATACCAAGAGATACGTAAACGTTTATTTATTTTCTTATTAATTGGAAACAGTTGAAAATAATACGAATGCTTGTACTGTTTTGCGTTTGATCTACTCATTGTTATCACAGATGCATAAAATCCGCAGTCTAGCAACTATGAAAATCAGCATAAAGATCCACAGTCTATCGATCAAAGACTCGAGCCACTCACTCTGCGTCTTGATCTTCCCACTGTGCTTTTTCTGCCTGGCCCGGGAGTTCTGGAACCAGACTTGCGTGACCCTTTTGCTCAATCCCGTCACGTGAGCTATCCTCTCGAGGTCCTGGCCGTCAGGGTTGCTGTCCAGCTGGAAATTCGCTTGCAGAACAGAAAGCTGTTCCTCGGTGAAGGTCGTCCTAACCCTTTTCGTCTTGCTGCCCTTGCCACCGTGTTCAGAGTCGCAGTCCTCCGAGGACGAGGTATTGTTACCTTCGACCACATCGAGATAGTGAGCCTTGCAGAGCAGCCTAGCGTCTAAAAGGGCGAATTGCTCCCCCGTAGACAGTTGTCGGGAACAGGCATCGCAAGCGAAACAGGCCAAATGATAAACCCTTTCCCTTGCCCTTCTCACCCAGTCGCCGGCTCCAACACTGCGCCCACATTTCGCGCACTTTGCTCCGAAGGTCCTGCAATTAGAAAATAGACCATTGATCGATTGTTGTGGATCTGCGGGATTCTTATTACTACACTGCGGATCTTTATGCGAAATAAAAATGTCTTATATTAGTTGCAGGAAACCACAGTTAGAAGTAAATGAATTTGTTCGGTTAATAATTGTAATAAATCGTAAGGAATATTACGATTCTTACGGTTCTTTAATTCTTCTAACATCGTCACTGTTTTTCTACCCTGAAACAGTTGGCACCAGGAACGTTGAACTCTTCTGTCGAAAGGATAGTTTTTGACAGTATGTCTGGTATAATTGGTTGTTATCGGATCTCGGTTTCCGTCTGAAATTAGCGGACGTATTCCGCTAAGGTTTCTCTCTCTCTCTCTCTCTCTCTCTCTCTCTCTCTCTCTCTCTCGATCGATCGATCGATCGAGAGGCTGGCTAGAGAGGCCGGAGAGGGACAAGGGGCTATTTTGGTCGGGGCTGCAGGTTCATTCAGGACCTCCGTGCACGAGAATCCGATGGCCCTGTCCTCATTAACATACTACTCCGCCACTCGATGTCCCTCGGAGTGGAGGGCGTCAGAAGCGCGAGGCTCCACGGTTTCAGGATCGGGGCGTCCTCTCTTTCTCGCGATACGACCGGCAGATTACGTCGAGATTATCTCGACATCTCAGTCCCGCGGCTTCCCCTCGCCCTACAAATGATTCGAACCCTTTGAGCATAGACCGACGAACACCAGGAAACGGGCGACACGCCCTAGAGTCTCTCTCGGACCTGAATATATGAGCGACGAGTTGCTGCTAATTAGTGGCTGCGTCATTGGACACCGTCGATTAACGGGCTCGATGAAAAATGGCGAGCCGGAGCCTCTGGAATTGAATCTTTGCACGGATCTGCGCAGAACCTGTCGTCTAGCTTATCGTGATGAAAGTGTGGATCTCCGAGTGCAAGTCCCTTGGGCATGAGTTTAGTGCACACATTTGGGAGTGAGGATCGCTTTAAATGTTGATAATGTTCGTGTAAAAGGTCGTTTAATATTTGTATGAATTCAGACAATTTAATAAAGCGTAGCTTTTGTGCAATTTTAGGGAAGAACGTCATTTCTATCGAGTTGTGCGAAGCTTTTATCGTTTAGACGATATTGTAAAAATACATATAAGTTAGCATCCTCATTTGGGTGAAGAGAATTTTATGTGTTCGTTTGAATGTTTACAGTAGAATTGTAAAATCCACTGGAATAGATGAAAAGATTGCGAAAGTACAAATTGAATTACGAAGAATCTCTATGCTACTCGAAGTCAGGAAATGTCTAAAGCGGTTTTTATTTTTGCTTCGAAAAAACCTAAAAAGGAAAAGAAGAATACGTAGGGGGTGAAAGGGAAGAATGCTCGATCGACCAAAGGTTTATTGTATGGAAAAATATGGTAAGCTACGGAAGGATTAGTCTGACAACGAATCGTATAGTCATCGTCGCATCGATTATATTTTCGGGCATTATTGGTTATGGTGATCATGCACAGGGCACGCCTAGAAGCACACAGTCCCCTCAGACATCGAGTTGCATTTCTAAATTTCTTTGTTGCCTTTCTGACATTTGGCCCTTCGAGAAATCAACCGTACACGATTATTATAAATCATTTTTAATTCTGAAACATTGTTACATGATTAGAGACATTGCTGAATAAAAATATATACTTGTTTCAGTAGACTACCAACAAAACATTCTTGACAAAATCTATTCATTTTCACACCCTTAACATTCACATCAGCTAAATCATTTATAATTACTAGACTACGAAATCCTACGTGTATTTTACTGTACAAACGAGTAAACATAAAACACTGGGGTAATTACTAGCATTGTCTCATAACCAAACCCTAATGCTATACATTAATTATAATGAACATTATGAACGCCATTCCAAGCCTACATCTGTGTAGTATACCCAATCCACAAATTTCAAAGATAATTAAATTCTCTCCGAAGATCGCGAAGTTCCACTTTCAAATTTATTCACAATTAAAATATGTCAAACTCCTCCGACCCTTATGAATCGTAAGTTAAGCCCCAGAGGGCGGGGCTGGGGTCCATTTTGACCCAATGTTGCACACTCTTCGTCAAACGTTAATCGAATCTTGAATATTCACGTAACAAGAGGCTTAATCTCGATTCTAAAGATGTTCAAAAATGCCAAAAAAGAAAACAATAAATAAATGATTGAAAAGATCCACCTACAGCTACCATGAAATCCTGAAGCCAACGTCTCCAATATTAATTAACTCATAAAACCCATCGAATACTCTCCAAAGGGGTGCGCAACAAGAACACATACCGAAACTCTTTAAAAAACGAAAGCCAATACGCAAAGAATCGAAGAGGCCCACCCATGACAACCATGAAATTCTGAAACCAACAACTTGACAAGTACTGATTAGCACATTCGGCCCGCGAAGAAGTCTCCGAGGGGGTACGAATAAGAAAACAAGCTTAAACTCCATAAAATTCGAACAGTTTTATTGAAACTGCTTGGAGACCAGTCTCCGGACATCTTATGGTCTCCCGTAACCAGGAAAGTAACCAGCAATAGTTGACACGTCCGTTGGATAGAGGAGACGAGAAGAAGAAGAAGAAGGTCTCGGTTGTCGGGCGAGGTGCGATTAGCATAAATAGTGGCGCCACCCCTATCCTCCTCGCGCGTTTACGTCGGATGATCGAAAGAGAGGAGAGAAGCAAACAGTCCAGAAGCCCCGTGTAACCAGCCAAGGAGGATGGTGAAACTGGTATTGGGTATCTATAAATCTTCAGGGCCGTACATCGGCTACCAAACGACCCCGCCCTAATTTATTCATTTGTTCTTCCACATAGGCGGGCCCTATAAGTCAACGGGGGATTAAGTCAGGCGCTATCCGACCTCACCACGACGGAATTCATGGTCCCCCGTATTCGATTCTCGCGCTCCGCAGGCAGATCACGATCGCGATCTTCGATATCGTCTCGAGATACCACTCGGGGTTAAATAAATTACTACGTTCGGTGAGTTTTACCGGTGAATTATTGGTTTCGACGGGTGCATCGTGGAATGGACTAGAAACACCTTCGATCCTCCGGTCCTTCGATTTTTAAAACTTTAACTGCGCCAATCGTTTATTAGCTATACGATCGACGTAGTTTCCCCGAAGCTTGCCACAGTAAACATTCTTAAAAGTAAATTCAGAGCGACGTACTTTTCTGTAAATCATTTCTATAATTGACAGCATGGTTTCTCGATAACAATTCTAAAAATCTAGAACGATGCAATTGTTTCCAAGATCGAACACATAGTTTGCCCAAACTTCGTCGCACTAAAAAAAAAAATGATAAAAATTGAATCTAGAGAGTAACGAAGAGCTGAGGAATATACACCAACGTTTGTTCCGTTCCGTGCAAGCTTCTCCGCATTCTATTCGTGGGCGCAGTGGCCTAAATAAAATCCTACAATTTCTATGACACTTCCATGAGATTTCTGTGCATTTTTAATACTTGGTATGCAGATGTCTTTTCGAGGAAATCAATTTTCCATAATCCTCCAATTTTTGTCGTTTCCGAATCTCTACCACCCTCGACAGTTAATTGCATATCATAAACGTGTATCTGTAAAGAGCCTGGGCCGAAACGGTAACCAACCAGTGCAAATTTCGCTAAAATTCTGTCCGCTATTCGAGTCACGTGGTCGTCACGTGGGTGCGTTAGTGGTTCGCCAGTGGGTGATTAATGTCTTCGATGTAGTCTCCTCGGTTTTCTACCTTCTCCTCCTCCTCCTCCTCCTCCTCCTCCTCCTCCTCCTCCTCCTCCTCCTCCTCCTTCTTCTTCTTCTTCTTCTTCTTCTTCTTCTTCTTCTTCGTCGTCATCTTCCTCTTCTGCTTCTTCTTCTTCATCTTTGGACCTCACGTACAGACCAAGCTATTCACGTCACCGAGCATATACGTGTACCACGCATGCTAGCCTGCGAGTCACGTTGTGACGTTGAAGGCAGCACCGATGCCGACCACGAATAAAGGACATCTCAACTGACTTTTTCTCCCTTCAAAAACCAAAAAAAGAACACCGTGTTTTGCCCAATCCTCGGCCATGAAACACTTTTGTAACGGAGCTTTCGGCCCAGCAAAGTCCCCGATGAAACTCTGCTCTGATACGCTATTGTCGCGAGCTGCCCTCAAATGTTAACACCTCGTGTACTGCCAGGTACGTCAAGCGATCCTGCCAGATAACGGACAGTCAAACCATTCTTCGTCAACTCTTGATTTTTTAATGAATTGTTTAATTACGCGAGCAATTTCGCTCAGAACCGAACATCTTGAGTACTCGACATCTTGAGCAATCTCATCCAATATCATTCTCTTCTTTACCTAATCCTTCAGACTATTATTTCCAAATGACAAAAGCTGATCGACACTTTCACTGGCAAATCAACAATCTCAAAAACAGCATAAAATCAAAGTAATCAATAAGTTTTTTAATTCATTGAATGGATTCAAAATTAAAGTTAATATGTATGACACCCTCTTTCCTCGTTCAAGTGCTCTCTTCATCATCTTGCATCTTCCAGATTGTAACCAATTTTACATTCAATATACAGTGATTTCTCTATACATGTCGCCAAGGCTTGGATGATAAACGTCGCGGAATTATCCCCAGTAAACATAACATGGCATGTCTCCTGTATCTCCTTAGGACGATACACGACGCTGGCAAGACCCGTGTTGTTCACATAAATCGAGAGTTCACTGTACACTGAATATATTATCGCAAGAGTTCACTTTTGGATCTGCACAAATGATTTCCTCTCCTAGCTCGTTCCAGTAGCTAATGTCTTAAAAGAAAATTACGTTCCCTACAATTCGATAATATAAAACGTAGATCGATAAACAAGGAGACACGAACAAGACAGAGAATCAATGAAAAATCTAATCCCTCCAGAATTTAGCTCTTCGTTTACCGAACAAGTTGCAGTGTAAGAAACGATTTTCATCGAGTCCGAGCGTCGAGCGAAGATCTCAAATAAAATGCGCTCGGTGCAGATAAGATAAAATAAAATGGAGGAACAGGTGTGTAGATACGTACGTACGAAGAGGACTCTACTATTTTTCGTGGCAGAAATGATTTCAGCAACTTTCATCGGTCCCAATTAAAGAACATTGGAGCTCTCGGGCGAGCAAGCAGGAAGCACACGGCGCGGCGCGCCGCGGCGAGCAGAAAAAGTTGAAACCTCGCGGCTGATTATTCTCGAAGCGTATTCAGGAAATCGTCGGGATCATTTCGGGCTTTAGAGGGGAGGGATGGGAAGAGGGGGTGTCGTCGGAGATCACCCCCAGCGATTGGGATGATCGGGTCCTTTTTACGGAAGGCGTAGGCATTCGCATTTAAGTGCCATTAAGGCAGAAACGATAAGGTCGTGATTAAGGCGGCGGCCGTTTCGCTGTCGCGGTTCTTTCGGCCATACTGAATTAAGAGAACCGGAATTCCGACGACTACGGTCTCCGAAGAGAGACCCGCTAATAGAGCGATTTCTGGTCCAGCTTCGATTTCTTTTCCTTCGGCTCGTTTTTTACTCCGGTCGAGAGACGACGACGACGACGACGACGACGACAACGACGACACACGCGGGGGAAACGACCGTAGGGGGCCGAAAAAGAAGGGAATAGGACGGTGAAGGGGGTGAGACGCCCGGAGAATAGCGTCGGCGAATATTTATTAATTTAAAAGACACCCGCGTCCTCTGCCCGGTTGAAAAGCACCGACGATCTTTCTCGTGCGAGGGTGGCCGAAAGAGAGAAAATCACAGCTGGCCCCGAGAGAGAGAGAGAGAGAGAGAGAGAGAGAGAGAGAGAGAGAGAGAGAGAGAGCTGGCTTACGAGGCAAATTCCTTCGTTCCTCGGGAACACTGACTGTCTTTTTACTCGTGACTCGGCACCCACATGCTTCGCGCGTGTGTGCTGATGTAGGTATAGTTCTGGTTCCTGATCGGAAACCACCAACATTTGCGGAATCGCTTTGTAATCGTTTAACTTGCAATCGAACGAGACCCTTTTAGACGAGACCGACGAAATGTCCGATGATACTTAGGCTTCAAATGATACAGACAATTTATGTATTTACACAATTATCCGCCCCCTGTTCTTGGATAACTCCTTGCCACTAGGTTAGCATGCTTCTTTAACCCCTATGCCGATACTCAAAATTTTATACGATCTACTATACTGCATCTTCGTGAAAAATATAAAAATTGTTGGCAGTAAGAAACAGTAATCATGACCTTCCGTTTCTTCTTTAACAACCTTAGGAATTTTGAGACAATATATCGACGTTCTTAAATTTTTTAAATCTTTCCATTAGTTTCAATTGCGCTAACTCGTCTTTGCCATAAATCCATAAAATCCGCGGTCTAGTTATAAACTTGTAAGAGCTAATCTTTTTATGCAATTTTTGTAAGTCGATTTTTAACGAGTAGAGTCATTTCTCTGTATATGTCGCCAAAGCCAGGATGATAAACGTCGCGGAATTATCCCCACTACCGCGGGCCATACTCCGTGAGGGGCCACGAAGCTCGAGAGTCCTCGGACGTCGAGAAGCGTAACATAACACGGCTCGGGTATGTCTCCTGGACGATACGGGTCGCTGGCAAGACCCGTGTTATTCAGATATATCGAGAATTCACTGTACTCTACGAATTTTTAAGAATTTGTAAGAAACAGGAACCACATTCTTTCAGTCTTTAATAATATCGATAAGTTAAATAAAGATAATATATTCGAGATTCCAGATATTTGCAAGAGACTTTAATGGCGAATATGGTAACATCGATGATAACATTAATTTACAGATCCTCGAAAAATACAATTATCTGCATACTTTTGACAGACTGCGTATGCATTCAGAATGCATTTCCACCCTCTAAAAATTCATAGGAGGTTCTAAATCTTCAAAGTACGTGTCACAAGCTGCAAAGTCGATCATTATCACCGAACATGCGCACCCTGAACCTGCCTTTTCGAAAACAGATCGTGACAGTGTACCGAAGTGGCGATAAAGGGTCGCATCGTGTAAAGTCGAGATCCAATTGATTAAATCTGTCAAGAACGACAGTTGTTCCGGAATCCGGGAGCAACACGATGGTTTATCGATGGATCGAATAATGCTCTGTCTCGTGGAGACACCCCACTGGCCACGAGAGCACGGTCCAGCGTTAAGAGGATGTTCCTGCCGGCTACCATCGGTGCTCCTGGAAAGAACCATCATTTGTTCGACTTATGGGACCGATCTCGCGGGATACGCTGACACCAGCATAACCGATATCTCGGACACCCTGTCGAGCAGCCGGTTACAAAGATTCCACGAACAGCTCCCGAGGGATCGATTCCGGGCGAGGTATCGTTTCGGATTAAATGCTCGTGACTCGCCGAAATCCTCTTTCCCCTTTCCCTGAGCCACAACTGTCCGAAAGTGTCATAGGTCATCGTCGTCAGTCTATTATAGCTACCTATGAAATCCACTTAAACTAGAGCTAGTTGAAATTGATGGGATTTTGTCTTTTGAAATCGCTTCTTTCGGAAGAATCAATTTTCAAAATAGTGGACTCGGCGGAACGAGATTTAATTCCAGCTTCCATCCTGATGTTGAAAAAATCAAAAGATTCTCATTAGTAGTTTTTCATCAACAGTCTAGTACTGCTACCTTCAACAGCTCTTTGAAAATGACGTATTGATGTTGCATGGCGTTTTAGGGGCATACACCCTCATGGGAATGTGGATGATACATCAAACTAGATTCTGACTTAAACTCCAGTGTTCTTTACGGCTAATAAATAATAATTGTTGAAACGACGTACTGTGGTTCAGATCGAGGAATTAGCTGTTCACAAAGATTTTAGCATTGTTTCAAGACTTCAAGCCATAGCAAAGGAGGTCATTCGATTCGTCTTGACGTCAATTATAACATTATTAAGTAAAAAATATGTAGCGACAATTAAAAAATCAAGGTGCCATTAATTTTTTATTTAGAAAAAAAAAAATGTATTTTAATGTTTTACATTGAACTTTATAGGAGAGTAATTAAGTACTGATTAATTTTCGTTTGAAAAATTTTCTTTTCAGAGTACCGGAAATGCCCGAATTCCGTCTTCGCGGGTGTATTTCTTATAAAAAGACACAACATTTTTCCATGTACACCATGTTCGTATCTGCAGTAGTTTCCAAGATATTCGTGGAAAACTGCGATGTCCCTATTGCTCGCTATTATTACTTCGATCATGTTCCTCAAGAAAAGTTTCCTTTTCAACGGCGATTTCGATTTTGTCTATAACAATTTCTCGGTGTTCAGGATCGGGCTCCGTTGCTTTGAAGCGTTGACAAGAAATGAAATGGAGTCGAGGATCGTGAAGGAAAATTTTCCAGTATTTTGCCCGTTCGGAGGGTGAGTTTTTGCATCGTAGAAAAATCACGGTCCCGGTGCCATAAACTCTCATTAAGATCAGAACCGTCGAGCGTCCGTCTTCGTTACCCGAGGTGTTTCGTGGGACCCGACTGCTGGGAGGCTCCGCAAATAGAAACGCGTTGTACTTACAAGGCGTAGTCGTGCCTGCAGTAAAGCCTCATCCCCCGGAGGAAGCATGAGTGCTGGTCGTGCAGAGGCCTCGCACAGGCGCAACACTTGAGACACCTGGAATGCCAGGTACGACCCCCTACGCAGAGGACGGTGCGCTCGCGAACGCTTTCCCCGCAACCACCGCAGTCCATCTCCATGGTATCGTGGGCATCGTTGTTCACGATGGCCGCGCCGCCACCCTTCTTGATGCTCGGCACGTTGTTGTTGTTCGTCGTGTTGTTGTTGTTGTTCGAACAAAGGATGCTGTCCGGGCACTCGGTGTCCGCCTCGATCTCCGTCTGCAACAAATCGGCCCCGAAATATTGTCAATTTTATCTATCTTCCGTAGCAATCCCTATACTGTCCATGACAAAATGATGAAATGAAATTTTCAGAAAGTTACTCTTGTAACGTTAATTCGATTGATCCTTGATCTGCTAGTCGAAGGAATTCTTTTAACCGACTGGCTGTCCTTTAGCACCCCCCATACGACAAAATTCGAATTTAATAAGAGAGGATCTTGTAACATTACAATTGTATTACAATTCGTAATACAATTTATAGTAAATTCATTAAAAGAATGAATATTATGGTATATTATATTCGACTCTAGAGAATTTTTAAAGGAAGCAACATATTTTTGTTTGGCTCCTGTATCTGACAACCGATGCCAGATCATTTTTCTTTTGTATAAAAATCCGCAATCCAGTAACGAGAGAGGGTTAAGAAAGTTCGAGTAAAGGATGAAATAATAGGAAATTGCAACAGAAAATAATTTCGTTGGAAACACCGGTGGTGTTTTTCGCGGACGAAAGGAGTATCGTCGATCGATTGGCAAAGTAAATGGCAGAGGTCCGTTTCCAGGTGTGTAGTACGAATGCCCTGGCTGCGGGCTCCAAATCTCAATTAATACTCGGCAAAGTGAAATAATAAACGAGCGGTAGGCCGCCGGCTGATAAATGACGCCGCTCTGGGCATGATCCCTCTCTCTCTCTCTCGGTCCCCGGATGGGGCTGGCCCGCAACACGTCTACGATTCGCATACGATTCGCATCATTACACACACGTCGTGTATCACTGTGCGTTGCACGCGATTCCGCGGCACCGGGCGGCTCCGGTGGGCGCAAATTTGCTCATTGTACCGGGGAGATTTAAGTGAAATAGCGAAAATGCGTGGGCGGTGTAAATTCGAGTCGTCTAATTTACGGGGCAATCTCGAGACCCTGCCCCTTTTCGATACCTCGCAATGTTTCTTATTCGTTTTATAGAGCTCCATTGATTGTACTGTCCATTGTTGGTCATTGGTTCCCCCAAGCGATAATAATAGCTCTTAAAATTCATAAAAATTGAAAATACTACTCTGTCTAGACTGTCAGCTGATCGAAAGGGAATCTGAGACTGTTCTATTCAATTTCGTTACAAAATCATTCCAACCACTGTGCAATCAATCAAATATTTAAAAGGCTTTAAAACAATTTCCTAACACTGTAGAAAATAGATATATTTTTCTATTGAAAATCGCCGTAAGCGATAACATTTGGTAGTAAATGTCGTTCAGTAGATAGCCTAAGTTATGTTTCAGTAATTTTTATTCCGATTTCCCAGCTGGTTTATTTTAATTTGCCAGAGAAATTGATCACACCGATGCAATAAATTCGATGGCTGGTTGTATCAATTTCCTAAAAGCGAAAAATTGATGACGTTCGAAACGCAGAGGAGATTTACAAACTCGCCGCGATTAACGAATTAATTGACACATAGGAAACATTACGGGTTCCCGTTTAATTAATTAGACTTGCAAAAGCCGATCGAGAGGGACCTCTCTCCGCCAACCATAAACCGGAAAGAGGCTCTTATAAGCTTGTCCCGTGTAAACCTACGTATGCCTACGTCCAGAAAATTTACTACGCACTATATATTAATTTATATTGGTATAATATTTGACAAGATTTATCGCTCGCGGCAGAGATAGGGCTATTAAATCCAGAGGAATTGTTAATGATTCTATGCTACAGAACGTAGGCGAAGTTTCAGGAAGGGTCTTCGGCTTAATATGTTTGCCTTGGGCCACCTCTTCTGCCGTGGTTTCGTCTTCGGATTATAAAACAAAGACTTACTGTTTCTGCTTCAATGTAAAAATTATCTCCTTATTATTTCCACAAGCAAATCCCAATAAAAATTACACGGTATCACCTCCGATGATATTTTATCAGGCAATTTGCAACTAGGATACTTTTCAGAATAAATTTCCTAAATTATCTGTTCGCTTCTCAATGCATTAACATTTTGCTTTTAATTTAAATTCAACTATGAAGCAGAAGATTTTCGACAAATTTAATTGACACTAGGCACTGTATAAAATACCAAACAGAAGAGGAACATGATTGAACTGGATACTATAAATAAATTACAATTTTTCGAAACGAAGTGCATCAGCAGGAATTTCATTTCTGTCAAATAGAAATGAAAATTTCGAGCAGCAGGTGTTAATATTTTCACAGAATGTTAAACGAACAAGCAAAAAAGAGGATGACGATTACACCTCATTCATGATCCAACATACTGTTCATTACGAATGAATCATTAGTCGAGAAACGTTCAGGATAAACCCGCCTTAGGGTTCGCGATTAATTGACAATCGACAACGACATTCGTTTGCTTTTTTCAGGCAAAGTGTCCGCCACCGAAGGTGGGAGAGAAAGTCATTGTGAGTGCGTAGAGATAAACGAAAGGATAACGCTTATCTGATATGTATGCAATTTTTTCTTATCGCCGTCTTAGCACACGTGTGTCCGTATACACAGTCGCACGTGCACACGTGTACGCCGGGACCCGAGTCAATGATATTAATTGGTACACGAGTAACGCACAAAGGTTATTGTTCATCCTAGCGTGCAATCAATGAGTTAATTACGGTACGTTCCTCGATTTAATACGTGTCCGCGTGTTTACCTCCTTCGTCCACCTTGCGTGCTGTCACGTAGCAGAGATATTTTATAACTGCAGAGAATACAGGAATTTTTTCTTCAGTAACTCAATGTTTTCCGTTCGAGATTATTCGTTAAATTAAAATTGTATAAAAATAGAATTTTGTTGTTTTTAATACTTTATTGTTTATTGGATAATAATTCGTAATTTTTACTCTACATTTGAATTTTAATCATTGGTAGAAGCATGTTATTGTAGCACGAGGAAGGCAATTATTTGAATGTTTCATTAGAGAATTACTTATGGTACGATCAAGCATTTTTATTTGGGAAAATTGTTTAAACAAATGACTAAATCGTGATATAATCCTGCAGACTAGGATCAGAGGTAGTTCAGCAAAAAAATTCAGCCAATAAGAAAAAGTGGTTTTTCTTTTAATAAAATCCTAAAGGCTGTAGTGACTCTAGTCGGTCTGGAGACTTCAACACATGGGTAAGCGGCATCTTTACGAACCGAATACTACATACAATGCATGTACATACATTATAGGCGCCGCGTACGAGCCCAACTACGCAAGTATCGCTCAATAATTGAAACTAGTATCTGAACATTGAAGACTTGCAAACTGGCGTTGTTTTATAATAGTTTTACAATTTTATATTAAAATATCACACGTTAAAATATAAAGGCAGACGTCCCTAATATAAATAGTAAACCTACTCGATGGTGTCTACACTGTTAAATGTTTGCCAATATTTTTTATAAATGAATATGTTATCTATAAACAGTACAAAATTTGTAATATTAATTTTTTGCACGAACTGCGTGATTATTTGGTATTGCTGAAAACAAATTTTTGCGGCTCGAAATTTCCGGTTCACTCCGTGTATTTTCAATTTCGAACGTCACCCCCGACGAACTTTCATCTTCATCGACGACGCACCGTCGGATTTGCATACGAAGCGCCGAAAGAGACTCTTCGAACCCGCGAGCGAAGAAACGTCGAAAGAAAAGGCTCGTTGCATAACAGACACCTCAAGAAAGACAACATCGACGACAGCCAATTTCGAAGACGGCTACAGCTACATCGTCTCGTCCTCCTCTCTCTCTCTCTCTCTCTCTCTCTCTCTCTCTTTGTCTCTCTATCCCTCTCTCCATCTATCTCTCTCTCTCTCTCTCTCTCTCTCTTTCTCTCCGTCTTCCTCTCCTCTCTCGTTGCGACTTCTCTCGCCGCGCTCGTCGGGCACCGGTAATCATTTCATGCATAGCTGGACGGTCACTGATTTATGATCTGCCGAAGGCGAAGTTGAACTCCCCACCTGTGATTTATACCTTCTGGCATTTCGATCTTCCTGAGGAAACTGAGCCGTGTTCCTTTTCGACCCGTCGATTAGCGCTCTGTCGCGACACCGCCGCCATTTTGACGCGATTATTACAATGTGTACTCTGACAACTACCTGGGGACCCTATCGTATTCATAATTAGAAAGTACCCGTTCATTTAGGGGTTGAAAACGAATAGAAAAGCTACTTTAACGAGATTAGCCTGTTGTTTACGAATTGAAATGATGTCGGGTGGGCTTAGGTGACATGATACTGACGCCATTTTTCTTTTTTTTTTTTTTGAGATTATAAGCTTCAGGAACTACACCTTTACCCTATCATTCTCGAAATGAATTGATAAAGAGGGTAAAAAGTGGTTGAAGAGATTAGAACATACTTGCGATCCCCCTTTCGGTTTTTGAACCATTTTGCTTCACTATATACAAATTAAAATTCTTTATACAAGGAAATATTGTAATCCATTGTCCCCACAATAAGCAAACAATCAAGCTAACAAAGTGTCTCAAGCGATTAAAAGACCTCCTTTATGGCTTGCAGACGAGTTTGCTCTGTGATTCAAAAATTTACACAAGGAAATATTGTAACCTTAGGGTCCTTTTAACTATTTTGTACAACTTTAGAATTATAGTAATCTCAATGCTCTTTACTATTTTATGTTGTTTTAGACTAGTTCGAAGCTCCAGCTCACACAATGCACAAAATTTCGAACCCAAAGTCCACGTTTAATTTTGCCGGTCAGTCACTGGCGGTAACAAATTAATTAACGCACTGGCGTGCTTCAGGGAGAACGTAATGCAACGCGAGAGACGTATGCAACGCATTCAGAATCGACTAAGTGATACGATATCGCGGCCGACGTTTGAAATTCATGAAAGTTACTGGCACTTCATTGTAACGCTCAGCAACATTCGCTCGTAAATTGCTATTATCGCGTAGTAAATATTACAGCGACGAAAACACAGCATAACACGCCTATCAAATCGCGATTCATTAACGCCATTGTTTGCGAGCGATAAATTTTCCGTTCCTCGTCGGATTGATTCGCCAAACGACCCTTGGCATGCGACGCATGTTACCGTACTATGTTCCCGTGGTAGTGTCTCTTCCAGTCTTCGTTGGTTTGGATCCGTGCGACAAAGTGTCGCATCGTGTGTGACAATGTATGACGGTGTACGACATCGTCCTATTGTTTTAGTCGGTCCGTACAAGACGCGTTTTCCGAGGTGAAAACGAGAGTCAACGACTGGGATAGTGCTTTCTAATTGTTGCGCAACAGGACAACTGCGAAACTAAACGAAAAGTGACTATCGTGACCATGGGATTTACAACGGTGTCCCTGGTTTATGATCCGACGAAGACCAGAAACACGGAGTCCAAGGGGTACTTTACAACCGACCGAAACCCTGTTTTGTTCCGAATTGACCTAAGAGAACGCTGGAAGTGGCGAAACGAAACCAAACTGAAACTAACAGCAACATTCGAGACCAAAAAATAATTTCTTGACAGAGGAAAAAACACCCCTCCTTTGCTATTTTAACAAATATTTTTACGTGCATTTCATAAATTATCCGCAGAGGAAGTTGCGAATTATTTTCCATCGATTTTTCTGACGGATAAAATATTTTTCTATCGGCCCCAGTGAACCGATGCTTAATTCAATCATTTTTACTACATTCTAAGACCTCCAGTTTTTATTATTATTATTTCCTCTTCGTTTTGAAAACGATCCTACGTGGAACACTATCACTCGCAGTTACAAGACCTGTAGTTTCCTGTACAGGTCATCAAGTTTCTAATAATAATTGCGTAGCTCTGAAGATAAAAGTAGCTTACCTTTCATCGATCCTACAATGAAGCAAGAGCAGAACAATTATTGTTCTATGATTTTCAAAGCGACCTCACATTTAATCGACTTGTTTCAATCGCATTATAAGTCTTCCGATCCCTGGCTCGAACCACAAACGTCCTCGAATTGTTGTTAAGAATCCTGTAGGTATCGCGATGAATAGAGCCTCGTCGACTTCCCAGCGAAAGAAGAATAAACTTTTGCATTCTACCGTATCGTCTGCAATATTGTTTGCAAAACGTGATCGATAGCTGTCGGTCCGTCGGATTGAATATCCATCGTGCAGTCGGTGCTGATGGGACTCGAATTTCCATTTCACCGGCCCGAAGAATTTTTCAATTCGTCTGGAGGCGAGTCGTAGGTGGACGCGATCGCCGTAGAATGCAATCAGCGGGTAGTTAAGAAGAATAATAGGAGTCATTTTTTATTCGTCAACACTTCGGGGGGACGGAGATGAGCTGACAAAGTGAGAAATGCAACGGGTGAAGAGGTCAAACGGCCCTCACTACCGACTACCGGACACCGATGCTGCTCGGATACATTCGATTCGTCAGTTGGCCAACCGGACAAGCGTTTAATGGCACGAGCGAGTACCATTCCGCGTGATTTATCGACCTTACACGTTTCACCGGGTATCGTAAACAATTTTTCGTTCGTGCAACATCGATTGCAACCCATTTGCTCGATCAACGATACCCGAACACTCGCGGAATATCACGAATTCGATCTCTGCACCGTTTCTTTCTAAAGTTGATTTTAACAAAGTGTTCCGATAGAAATCAATTTTATACGGTAATTTCAATATCGATAGACTGGCTATTTTTGTTCGTGTGCGATTATTTGCGAAGCTGCTACATGATTTTTAATTATACGTCGAAATGGACTGAAAGTACCTTCATCTTTTATTCTTTTAGTGTTCGGTGACTGAAGTTCTACAAGTAACTGCGTGCATAGACTAGGTGTGTTCAATAATGTAATTTTTCATTTTCATGTCTTCAATTTTTCACATTATGAGAAATATGAGCCACTGAATCGATCTAATTAATTTTTATTTAATCGCTCCACTTTCTACGGAATTTCGAGCAATTTTACAAGTCTTACAAACAGCACAACAGCACAGGTTCAGGCTTAAGATAGTACTTAACGAATGTATGTATTTTCCTAATTGAGGCACCGACATGAACATCAAAAAGCTTCAAAATCTTCGATCGAATCCAACGCCTAGCACCAGACATTTCTACAAACAAAAATGACTCAATCTCAAAATCGATCACCCCAAGAAACAGAACGAAATCGTCTCGATGCTCTAAAATCTTTATCCAAGCCCTAATCCAAACAACTCACCAAATATCCACAATACAATTTCACAATGATATACTCCAAAAAAGAAAAATGAACTCGATCGATGTACACAGACATCGTTGCCTGATTCGTCCGCTGAAACCATCACTCCAAATTTCCAAGGCTTCCAACGAATCCCAACGTTCGCCGCAAACGCCTCTCCGAACAACAATCATACAGCATCGTTCAAATCACTCCAACATAAATGCAAATTTCGAGTTTTCACTTTGAATGTAAAATGATACATCCACGATGAAAGGTGTAAAGATTGTTTTCATCTGCGTTCCATCGAAAGAGATTATTGCACCAAGTAGGATCAGTTTCGATGAATTAATGTCGAGTGACAGTGACGAGTCTAGTCGAAACAACTGGTCGGTGTTCATTTGCAATGTTGCACATGTTCGAGAATCAATGAATGGAATGCAATCATCGAAGAAGTATAAATACACCGGTTCGCGGCCTTCGCTTTCACCCTCATTCGCAACAACCTAAAGAAGTGTGAATTTTCCTGAACAATGACTCACCTTCATGTCGTCGGCGGTGGGTCACGAGTCACGACCTGACCATCCTGCGATCCATGATCGATCGACGCAACGGAAAGTCCAAGAGTCCAGAGAGATCAACGAACAGAGTATAGAACAAAGAGTGGTCTGGCAACAAAAGTCACAGCACGGAAACCTCGTCGAAACCGATCGCGCGTCTCACCGATCGAGTCATGGGCGGAAAACCGTTTGGCTCGAGGATCGAAAAGGATCGAGCAGTAGCAGGGGTGCCCTGTCCAGATCCGTGGCCCGGGGAAGACTGGCATTCTCGATCCTGCCCCTTCCACGCTGAAATCGCTTGGACCACGCGCGAACCCAGACCAGCTTGTTCCTTGCAGGATTCGAACAGTGTGCACACCCACCGACAGCTTCGATCCGCGTTTGTACACGCCCCGAGGAACCATGTGTGGGTTCCCGTGTCCCTGTGTCTGTTCCGCGGGACAACGGAGGGGAGTCCTGGTCCGTGACTTGACTCGATTCGATCCTTCACCGAAGAGCGAGAGCGGTTTTGGGGAACGGGGAGCACTGAAATGGACAACAGGCTCCGCCTACTTGCCACGCCCACAGACGGAACTCGTTCACCCGAGGCGAGGGTGGGGGAAATCACGCTCGAGCGGATCAAACTCGAATGGAATTTCCGCGCGGATCTGAACACGACCTTCTTCTTCGCCGCCGTACTTTTCTTCTTCTTGCGCTTGCTCTTCCTATTTCTATCTACTCTGTGGCGAGTAGAATATTACATACTCTTCGGTTATACGAAACGATACTTCTATGTACGTATGTATGTATGTATACTTAAACGATGTCTTGGGATTTTGGTGGATGTTTTTGCGGTTCTCGGTGGCTTTATTCCGTTTTCTTGGAGTTGATTTTTATGGGCTTTGGATGAATTTAGATTTGAGTTTCCTGATATTTTTTAAGTTAATTTTGTTGGCGTTGCAGTACTATTCTTAGCGAGTTCTTCATTTTGCCCATTTTTTGAATTCTGTTTCGAATATAGATCGAATTAAAATAAAAACTTTTTTTTAATAAAATCCTCGTATCTATGCCATTTTACCATTGTTCCGTATCGTTGCAGTTGCTTACATTTTCTTTAACAAAGACACCGTCGGTCTTGCATCTTTCAGTGCAGAAGTCGAAGTCCTCTTCAACCTTTGTATCGATGAAGCTTGAAACAAAATTTACTGCAATAATCATTCGCATCCGACTAGAGATAACAGGCTTCTTCGTCGAAATCATTTTCAGTTACGATACTTAATCGATATTTTGAGCGTGCGTCGATCAGTGAAACTGACGGCTAACGACGCAATCTACGATAAAAGATACTGTTTTCCTTCGATTCGACTCTGAATGAGAAATCAAAACGCATTCGTGATTGAAAGTGGCGCTGGTCACGTATCGATAATACACAAATCGTGGGCTGCGTGACGACAGCGATTGAATTGCGCCAGCAGAGAACAACAATGTTTCTTCCTTTCACGGAAAATGTTTTTATTCGGACGAATCATAAAGGTAAACAAACAGTAATTAATCAGGAGACATCCAAGTTGGGATCAATTGCGTTATCTTCACAATTTTGTATTACTGAATGAACTGAAAAATGTTTCGCAACGTTGAACGCTGTCTTTCGTAACTTTAAATAATTTCCTTTACGAATGACAAACGTACTGCATACTGGACGAAGTGTCCACATTAAAATATTTCAATCTTAATATACATTCTATTAAAAAAGAGAAATTTGTTAATACATTTGAGCGAATACATAGGCTTTGTATTCAAAGTTTGATTTTACGGGTACGTTTTGTGATCAAAATAAATATACTGTACAACATTAGACACTAGATAGGATTAGTAAATTAACTATACGCTTGCGAAAGCTAGATCTTTTCAACAACTGTTTTCAATAGTCAGATTCTTCTGCTTCTAATCTCGTTGGTTGATCTTCTATCGTTTTTCGAAGGCAACACGCATCAGTCGCGGTTTAGCGCAGGGAAACTCCAGTAGCAAACTCATAAGAGACACCATAAGGAATCCCCAGCAGACCAACAAGTTGCCAAATAGTCCCACGCATCCCGATCCAGTCGAATTTCCATGGGATTGGCTCCGTTTTCCCTTGGCCAGCGTTCGATTCTGCCTCCCCCATCGCATAATTCAAGAAACACAGGATTTCTCGGATGGGTGCACATGCGCGGCCCGTTTTTCGACTAGGGGTGGCAATAAAGGATCCCTCTTCGAGTGGCTTGGGAAGCCCGAAAACCCGTTTGACAGTTTCCCTGGGCCTCGGGAACGAAAAATTCATATTCATCCTGGTCGTGGGCGTATACGGGCCGCGCCGGCGGCTCTGTGTGGATCTACGCACACAGAGACACGTATACACGCGTGTACGAGAGGCTGCTTCGATAGAGAGAGATACGGCCGAAAGAGGGATAGCAGTGATAAAAGGCGTTAGTCCATTCCCGGATGATTTATGCGTCGGCGAAGCAGAAATACAAACAGGTGCTCGAACCCCCTCGAGAACCCAAACTCATCGAAAATAAAAAGGAAGCGACGGAATATAAAATATATGTCCACGCGTAAATATGCTGGAAAGGGGATAGTCACTGTCTAGGGGCACACCGTGACTGAACGGTCAACCGAGGAACACTTTCTGACCTTGCGCCTTAACCGGGGAGCCAATCGATCGGGACGATCGCCTCGAATCTCCTCGAAACTTCCTTTACCTTGCTTTACAAACATTCCAACAAGAAAACGTCGACTGGGAAAATATTCGGCAAGTTTAGCCACTTAATTTTAGCACGTGATGGCTTTTACTGTATCGAGGATTGACAAGGTGGCGGGACAATACGCTGGATTTCCTAGCAACTCTCTCTCTCTCTCTCTCTCTCTCTCTCTCTCTCTCTCTCTCTCTCTCTCTCTCTCTCTCTCTCTCTCTTCATTCTACTTCTTAACATCAAAATACTAATTTGATTTGTTAAAAAATAATTTAGTCGCTTGCTGACAGTCTAGTACGACGATTGATGCTCGAAGATAAATTTACCACCATCTACTATCCGAGAAAAAATTATACTAAAGTCCAATTGGTTCATAAAGAGTGAAAAGTGAATACAAAGAAGATATAGATAAATGAAGAAAATATTGTTTCGCACAAACCGCTGTTAATATCAATTATTTTACAATCTCCGTACAGCGCAAGGGGTGGAGATTTTGGATTTTGAAGGATTCTTGAGCGTTCTGCGATTTCTTTCGGTAAACAGAGTTTGGCTAAAAAACAAAAAAATAGAATTTTGATGGAGACAGGAGAATGGAAGGCAACAATGGGAAACTTTCCACCCGATTTCCATTTTATTGAAATTTCCCAGTCATCCTAAACAGTCCTTGTTTTCGAGAGCTCCCAGCGTCGAACGACGCAGCCCGAGTCCACTGATTCTCGTTTGAATATGAAACGCGTTGAAACACATCTGCATACAGTTTCGCCGCAGGTGCTCCAGCTTTCCTTTTCCGCTCTGAATCGCACTTCACACTCGAGGAAACTTCTATCGCCAAACGGGATGCAAGGGTTTTGTCGATGTCGAGCTTGCCGCGCGGTTTCTCCGGGGAAGAAACGGTTCTTTTTCACAGGGAGACGTAACCTGTATCACAAAGTTACGTAGAACGAAGCTCGTGACATGGTGACAAGAGACATTTCTTTAGAATTATTGTAGAAGTAGCAGTATCGTGTTTCCTACGTCGTTTTCTCGCTGTGCTGCAGTCCTTTGACATTTAATTCGTGACGGGGTAGCAAAATACAGTGAATTCTCGATATATGCGAATAACACGGGTCTTGCCAGCGTCGTGTATCGTCCAGGAGACATACTCGACGTCCGAGGGCTCTCGAGCTTACAATTAGCGGCCCCTCACGGGGTACGCCCCGCCGGTAGTGGGCGACGTTTATCATCCTGGCCTTGGCGACATATATAGAGAAATCACTGTAAATGAAATTTCTGTAGGAGTTTGACGAGGTTTCTACCTTCTTTAAACTATTATTCACCCCCTAAAGGAGTAAAAAATTATTCCCATTTCCAAGAAGTAACGTTTGATTCGTTTTCATTGAAGATCGAGGATCTCTCCTATTCGTTGTCTCCTATTTCTACCAAGTAGGACTTCCATCTGTTTTCTCAGCTTTGAACCACCACCGTCAATTTACTATAGCCTCATCCCCTATCAATTGCACCCGGTAAGCGCCAGCTTATGGCAGAGATTGCGACGCACGGCAACAGACAAACAAAAACCGCCTCGAATCGGTTTCGTTTTTATCCTGCGGATCGCGCCACGAGGAACAAATGCGTGTTATATGTTTCCGCGACGGTGTTTATATATATTTTCGAAGAGCGCGTGCAGAGGTTGTCGAGGCACACGCGTGCATCCCTCGGGGATGCGTTATAGTGCGTGTGTGCGTTTACGCGGGCATAAACGAGCACCGGGGACCGGGCGATCGGCAGGGAACGGGCCATTAGTAACGCTTACCCAGCATAAAGCGAGAAAAATGGCTGTCGAATTATATTCCGCTGGTGGGACCCGACGGTGGACAAAGGTCTTGCCTCGCGAGGACACACGGAGGATCCTCGAAAAAGAAACCATGGGGTTCCATGATGTCGATCCCGCCGAAACAGACAGCCCCGCAGCCGCTGAGGACGATGCCTCGGCCATAATCGATACCATCAAGAATCCCGTTCGCGATCGATGTCCTGTTCTCTCCGGGTGCGTGTGCTTCCTTCTGAACTTCGGGTTCTTCGTCTTTCTGTTCTGCAGACTCTTCGTTCTTCAGGTTCTTCTTCAGGCTCTTCATTCTTCTGTTGTTCAGACTCTTCATCCTGCAGTTCTTCAGGTTCATCGTTCCTCTGTTCTTCAGACTCTTCGTTCAGGGTAAGTTGGTTACAGTAAAATGAGTCCCTCGAGGAAGAAAGATTTTTTTAAGAACAGGCTATTGTGATTAACTATTCAACTCGTGGTGGTGTGTGTCATCATTTTATAGTGGAATTAAGAGAATGTCTTTTAACCTTTTAGCTGTTATTCGAGAGACGAAGGTTTCATTTGACCATCCAGTTATGAAAATTCTGAATACATGCGTCTGAATTAATAGGATTCTCTTCAGGTGTTTCTGAGAACATATTTTTGGGGGTTGTCAAGCCCCTCCACTATTAAAATCTAGCCAACCAAACCAACCATTCCATATCCAAAAAAAAATTCACCCATCCCCATCGTCAAGATCTTGAAAAATCGAAAACAATCCAACCGAAACATTCACCCTTGCACAACACACCCCTCGTCGTCCTGAAACACCAGCACAGTCTCGAAACTCCTCGAAAAGAGAAAAACCTCCAAATCTCTCTGAACACAGGACAAATCAGAAAGTTCCATCCTGGTCCAACGCATCCGATCAAATTAGAGCACGTCTCAGAAAAAAATTCGCCAGAGGATGGTCTAAACTCTAAGGGATGAAAGGAGGGACTTTTGAACTAGCCGTGGAGGAAAAATTGTGCGAAAGCAGGGAATCTCTTTACCGTCTGAAAGTATTCGCTTTGTCGTGTCAAAGGAATGGTCCCAGTGATACGGACGCGGCGGTGCGGGGACGCAAGGAGGGTGCGGGGAATCGGGGGCGGCGCGACGGTCGGAAAGAGGATTGCGCGCGCGACTAAAGGGCGGGTGGGCGAGGGGTGGGTTTCGTTAGGTCGGGCGCAGTTTTGATGATAACGAGCGGATTTGCAATCACGACTACATTGTGCAGGATCCTGCTGTTAGCTAACTTGAAGAGGGATGAAACTCAGACGGGCTGAGATCACAGAGCAGGAAGCTGAGAGCGCGATGTAGACGGCGGCGACGGATGAGAGGACGCGTCGGGGGAGGCTTCTCGCGAACATCCCTCTCTCTATTTCCCTCCCCTATCGTTTCGCAACCGCTCGGCTGAACGGTGGAAAGTGCAAATCTCAAAATTAGAGGACTACACGCGTGCGTAGACCGTGCGACCACCCGACCTATGCAGGTACACCCGTGCAGAAATATCTCGCGAAATATCCTGCCCGAATATCTGCGAACCGAATCGCGAGCCTGCTAACGAAGGATCGCGATGTATCCGGCTAATGAACTTCTACTATTACCGAAATTAGTTCGACCAACGACCAGGCTTTCACGCCATTTCATTGTTAGAACACTTGCTCGCTACTTTCAGGACTTGGGATGTTAATTTTAATTATCAGTTGACTGTCGATTTTTCGGCAAATTAAAAATTCTCCGCGTCAACTGCAAACTACTGGAACCAAATAACAATTTGTTCCCTTTAATAATTTTAATAAGTTGTTGATAATTAGGCGGATTTTATGCGTGAATGGGGCATTGTTTACAATCTACACTAAAACTGTTAAGAGTAGAAATCAATTTTTATACGACTTCGGTCTCTCGCAATTGATGCGGACAATTTTTATTTTCCATAAAGATTCGCAGTCTAATGATTAGGGATAAACTGTAAATCTTTGTACGAAATCCTACTATTGTAGATTGTTTTGTGAAGAGTATAGGTAAATGAGAAATTTGTTTTCGTTGATTGAAGATTACTCGATCCAGACGCTTGTATTTAAACCGTGTTTACGCGTCTCGCAATAGTATTTAAAATGATTCAGCTGGTGATATCTAGTTTTTCAGGTGGAAAACTCGAAACGTGAGGAAATACAGTTGTTCAAACAACGCAGCGTCGCCGGCACATTTGGAACATTCGAAAATTCGGAGCCATACAGCTTGGAGGCTAAACAAATGCAATTCTGTGTTTGTTTAACCTCGTTTTC
The DNA here is from genome assembly GCF_050948215.1 of Halictus rubicundus. Lineage (NCBI taxonomy): Eukaryota > Metazoa > Arthropoda > Insecta > Hymenoptera > Halictidae > Halictus > Halictus rubicundus. Next base: position 19,713,589 of record NC_135154.1, on the reverse strand, counting down.
ATTCTACTGTTCGAATAGGAAGCATTCTACGCATGTATGTAATAATATCGTCGATGGGTTGGTCAGTCTCGCGGAAAAAACAAGGTGCATTCACAATGTATCTGATAATTGCATGTATGTTTGCTAGATTTTAAACTTGAAATCAATGTTACCCTAAACTTCAAAAGCAACATATTCTACAAAATTTAATTTTGGAATCTTTCCGAAGCTAGAAATAATCTCAGTTCTACATAAAACAATTCCACGGGAATTCTAGTGCAAATATTTTTCAGAAAATCGAGCCTCAACGGTACATTATGGGAATCATCCCACAGTTTCGTCGTTCTTTCACAAGATATTTTTAACGCTAAAGATACTTTCATAGGAAAGGAAACGATTGATCCACTTCTTTTTATTCGGGAACATACGACGATAGAAATAAGTAACGCAGGTTATTTTTAAGGCTCCAGTGGGTTCACCGTTAACAAGTTTCAAGACGTTTCGAACTCGCAGTTTCCCTAAAATATTTTTCCTCGGAATTTCCCGGCATCCTTCGGACATTATCATGATAAAAGTGGTCCTGTGGCCCGTTCACCGTCAAACTCTCCCAGGGTCCATTGTCGTCAATCCCTCGATACCCCATGAAAGAATACAAACTCGAGAAAGAAGCATGACGCGGTCGACCAGCCGCCTACTGTGCAAACACGCGAACTGTGTGTCAAAATCGACGTAACTTCTCTATGCGTCATCTTCCGTCGATTGGCGTCGGAGAATTTATTGGAATTGCTTGATAAGGTTGGCCTAGAAAGATCTGTGAATATTTAAACTCTTGTGCCCTAAGAATGATTTAATTAAAATAAGGCAAGTCTGGTCGAAATTAATTCGATTAAATGCTCGGCCGAGTTCGAAACATTGTTAAACGATTGACACGCTTAACGAGTGAAACAGTTTTGACCGAAGACGACTTTTTTGTCCGAGAAATAATTATTTAATTATTGGGTTCACAGCAAGTCGACGAACTTCTTGGAAAGCAGTTCTGACGAATCTATAGTTTATTGATAATAAAAACGTTCGATAATATCCCATATTTTCCATAAAACCTGGATTTTCGATTCTCGGTCTAACGGATTCTGTGTCGGTTCGAACAATTTTTAAAGCATCCGTTGATGTTTAAAAATCCGATCCTGCTCGCATGTAAATCGTTCTGAACGTTCGCGCCGATTTTCCCATGCAACATTCTGAAAACTAAACAAACTAGAATACGTCGATTGTTCTCGGAACCAGGTCGACGTCAAAATCAATGGATCGCGAGATGATTGATCCACACGAAAGGAAATCGGTACAATAAAGGAACAGTTTTGATAGCGGACGCCCGTGATCCATTCTCACCTGTAAAAGCAGAGGCCGTTTGATCGTCGTATGGGAATGTCATAGGTTTTCTTAGCGCATTCCTGGGGCTGTCGGGAACGGATCGGATTCCTGGATGTTTGTACAACTCTGGCTACTCTTTTTATACACAATAATCCTACTTTAAGCTATTGCGCAACACATAATTAAATTCTTCACGATGATCGTGATTCACCTTCAGGAGGAGCGCAATCAGGAGAAATCAAATGGATCGAAAGGATCGATCGTTTCGAGGGTCGTCTAAAAGGAACGAAAAATGGTAAAATGTGAATACATATAACAAAGAATAAACATGGAATAATAAGACGTCGCGGATAAAACTCGGGTTCGGCGATTTTGCCTCGAAAGAGTCGCGCACTTAACGCACGAGCGAAATGCAAATAGCAGGAGGCCGGTTCGCATCGCGATGTAACCGATTACACGGATTTTTCCAGTGGCACGTACCTACCCGTATTACATGGGTCTGGGTTAGGTGAAGTAGGCGCACGGGGGCACGGAATGAAATTGCCCGTTGATTCGAAAGGAATAATCGGATTAGAGAGGTGAATGCCGCCGACGCGGCGCGGCGCGGCGCGGCGCAGCGCGCGGGGTGCACAGTTCATTGTTGAACGTTGACTCTCGAGAGGGATGAAAATCCACACGTCGCTATGCGCCACAGGCCACGAGTCCTTCCTCCGAGAACAATCGAAGCTGTCCGACATTTCTGCGGGGCAAAGCGGAGGAGAAGGGAGCTGCGTGCCCGCCACGTGGCCCCTATTACATAATATTAGACTTACACCCCCTCACACCCTCTTATTAGGACGTCCGGGATGAACAGAGCCCCGTAACCCACCCTGACTGCGATTTTCCTGCGATTAATCGCTCGGATCGCTCGGATCGCGATCCCACGCGGTCTCCTCGAGTGTGATCGCATCGATCATGATCTCTAGTAGAGTGCATTAGCGCGGTGGATGCGGTTTCGGCTCCTTTTTTCGCTTCCGGGCACCATGAGCTGGTGAGAATCGCTCTATGGACTCATTCGGCTCTGTCGAACGGATGTAGACTTGTGTTCGTTTCGTTGATTCCATTGTCTTTATGCTGAGATCATTTTTATGAATTCGTTCATGAACCCAGGGACCAAGGAACAATTTATTTAACGAGTAGACTGCGGATGTTTATGCGAGTCAAATATGTCAGAATATGCAAGAAATATCAGCATCGTATTCACAGGAACAGTCGTCGAGGAAATTGACAAACGGTTATTACGTTGACCTTCGCAGACTCTTAATAATTCGCGACAGGATGGCGAATGTGGTACGCGCGACGTCGATCCGTCGATTGTCGAGGAAAAAATCTCCGTTTCCATCGTGTTGCATCGCGGCTGGATCGCGTCGGATAACGGGCCGCATCGGCCGAATATCAGATATCAAATCCGATCTCGGCCGACTAATTATCGCGGGGCATTATCACCGCAGATCGAGCTGAATCATCGCAGGGGATGGGATGCGTCGCGTTGCACCTTGTTGCAGTCGCAGCGCGGAAACAGACACGCACGAACACCGTGTTGCCGGCCATGGGAATACTATAGGAAACGCGCCCATGTATATGCATGCGTCTCTAAACTCGAGACGAGGTATAATCCTACGGGTATCTCGCGAATTCGAAACGAGATACGTGTACGGTACGTGTAACAAGCTTACGCTTGCGGTCGCATTCGACGCCGGCTGCCACACGGATTAAGGGTGATCTCCTTTGTGCGTGGGACGCTCCTTCCGCGGACCCCTAATCGATCGAACAAAACACGCGAATCGAGAATGCTCGGATCGTTCGTTATTTCACTGTGAATTTTCAGGAATTTTTCTAGTCGGTCCAATCGAAAACTTGCGCGTTTTTATCCCCGAGCGAACGCTACCGCGTTGTATCCGACGATAATGATTTAATCGATGATTAAATGCTACTACTTTCTCGAAAAATTTATCTTCATAAAATGTTTGCATCGAGATACGTCATATGAGAGTCTTAGAATTTTCGAATACATAAATCCCATAAAATCTACAGCCGTCGTTAGCACTCCTATTCGCAAAAAAATTCCAGGATCATGAATAGTCCAGTCGAGTCCCACCAAATAATTTCGGGTGACTCCGACATAGCAGCTTGAACTAACGTGCCCGAAGAAATTCGAGAGCCGATCTCCCAACGAGAATTAAATCACCGTGGCCAATCTGTGCTTCGATTGAGTTGTTCTCAAAGACCAAATTTCCCTCTCTCTTTTTCTCTCTATCTCTCCTTCTCTTCCTCGACGATTCGTCGCCAGAAGCACACGAAATAAATAACGAATCCTCGCGTATCGGGATCGGCGGAGCGTTCAAGAAGAAAGAAATCGCGTCGTGGCCGGGTATACTCGGTGAATTGGTATTTAAAAATATGCATGCCGACAGATGCGGTTTCCATGTCGCACGCTTGCAGCGACTCCCATAAATATGATAAGGCCCTATAAAGAGATATACGAGCCTATAAGCCGGTTTCGCGTACCTACCGACTCCGATCCCGCCGACGAACGCGCAAACCGAAACGAACAAAAAGGAACATGGGTAGAAAGAAAGAGGAACAGGGGAACACAGAGGCGAAACAGGAAAGCAGCCCGGTCGAAGATTACGCGTTAACGTTCATTAATTAGAAGGTTAATCGCCGGTTCCTGACCGGGTTCGCTCGATTAATCACCGCGACAATAGCGGTGTTTGCGGGCCAGGCTTCGGCGACGAGAAACTTTATGCGAAGACGTTAATTATTTCGTCGGCGAACAGCTGGAGAGACGCTTATAGTACTCGATAAGTTAGCGTACAGGGCTCGATATGCTTTTACTTTTCGCTTCAGTTTGCCGAAGCAGAATTATATTTCGGTGGAGAAAGAGTTTGTTCGATGATTTTCACTCTGGAATGAAAATTCTAATCCAGAAAAGACGAATCGTCGACCATTCCGTTCGTCAAAATTATGATCAAAACGAACAGATCAAACACAAGATAGTGAAAATATTTCAGACATTGGAAAATACCGTTGTCCACTAGACTGTGGATGATTATGCAAAATAAAAATCTTCTTCGTCGATTGCAGGACACAAAAACCATATAAAAATTTCTTTCGATCTTTAACAGTTTTCGATTCAACAGTTTCCAACTAATTTCCTACTGTTCTAGGTTTTCAAAAATCTGGAAAAACTCGGGAATGCGTATTGAAGTTCCTATTTGAATACTTGGAACGTAAAACGTTTAAAGCATTGATGGAAAAGAATAAATATTGAAAAGAAAGACGTACATGAGTAAAATTTCGGTCCGGGCATAAACTGATTGTCCACGGAGGATTAAAATTTCCAAAATCCACGAAGAAGCATGTTTAGAGAGGAAGCAGAGGAAAATCAGTTTCCCTGCGTGTTTCTCTTTAACAAGTTTTTCGCAAGTTTCCACGAAGTCTGGTTGCAGCGGCGTCGAGTAAGGGGTGGTTCGGCTGGGGTGGCGCGATTATTTCGACGAAACAGAGAGAAAAGAAGGGACTGCCTCGGGGGGTTGGTGGAGGAGGTGGAAAACGAAGTTTGTTAGCTGTCGCCTTTTTGTCCCCGCGTTTGTCGGGCGACACGGGGTAAACTTTCCCGTAGTTTCGCGGCGATTCGCGGGGCGTTGCGGAGGCGGCTTGCAGCTACGGACACGCCCAGCGTCGCGACGCTTTTATCGATCAACGACCGTACGTATGGCAACGGCCATTTTACTTTTCCGCCGGCGGATATGTACGTGGAAATTTCACAGAGAGAGAGAGAGAGAGAGAGAGAGAGAGAGAGAGAGAGAGAGAGAGAGAGAGAGAATCGGACGGTGAATTTTCTTGCGACTCGCGACTCCCATGCACCCTCCAGCGACCAACTACTTCCGGTAGTGCGTTTAAATTGACGACAACACTTGCCGCTAATTAGAAATTCTTCCTGGACACTGCGACGACTCGAAATTTCTGCGACATTTGTTTTCTGGAATTTTTTTACTGAAGCAATGGTTGTTTCATGGAGAAAATTAGGGTTGACCTTGGTGTGTCCTTGGCGATTTTAGGCGACACGAAGACGACTTGGTTGACGAATGGTAGGAGTGGTTGATGGTTCGTGAATTGTTCATGGGCTGGTGGTTTTTTAAATTTTAACACACTTTTGAACGATGGATTTTTCGTGCTGTTTAAAATATTGCGAGTTTCTGTGTGTCGTGTGCATTGCGCGCATTGTGAACGTTTACGGAGTGTATACAATTTTTAGAAACATGTTCGAGAGTCCTAGATTGTCCAAATATTGAAGACAAGTTTCCATTTGTTAATTTTTGGCCTCGGATAAAATTTTAGGAGCTGTTTGAGGTATATACAGAAACGTTTGAGAGCCTATGTAGAAATGTTTGAGGTATGTACATAGGAATGTTTGAGGGTTTAGTATTTTTATGTTAAGCACGGTTTGCACCACCGGGGACATTCCAGGGTATTGTTCCCGGCCCTTTGAATATCATAGGGCGAAAGTTAAATGGAAACCAGCACGGTTCCGGGTCGCAGGATCGGACCAGTATCTTCTTTTTGCGGCAGGTTTCTCTCTTTATTACACGGACAACTGTAGTCGCGGAGACGACGGCAGCCAGGACGAAGGAGCATAAACGGATTAGGAGGGTCTTGCCGGATGACTAAGTTTTAGACGGGGCAGCGCCGGCGCCAAATCCAATTTGATCTTAACGTTAACTCGATCCCGCGTACGGTTACACGGTGAATTAAGCGTCGTTAACAACGAGGCAAGGTAACCGAGGCTTCAAAAATATAACCCCCTGCATGGACGTCAACCGATACGAGCCAACAAGTGGCGATTACTTTTTTCCTTGGTGGATGGGGTGGCTTCTATTACCTGCCTACACGAGGATTGTATCACCTATCGATCTTGTGTCGTCTCTTTTTAATCCAAGTAGTTGTACAAGATTTGGAAGATTGTTTTAGATTGTCTGCGGTTGCGATTTGTTCCACTAGAGGTTCGGATTCGGTCCATTTTGTTCATGAGGCATTTTGTTTATGTGCAGTGTCTAGAGTCTGTGAGAAATTTTAAGGTTCGTGAAATTCCACCGGGAACAGTGGAACCATTTTTGGAATTGACTACAATTTTCTTTCAATATAATGGCAGCGCATAATCACCAATATTGGGGGTGGAATCAACAGTCAAATAAGGTTTCTGAGTAACTAATTTCTTAAATTATTTTCAACAAATTCGTTCTTAAAAATAATAATGCCATAAGTTACCAATACTCGATGTTCAAGATAGTAAAATGGTAAAGCGATGCTTACAAAACTTACAAGTCCTTCAAAATTAGAAAAACTAATCTAAATAAAAAAAGAACCGACAATAACATTGATAACGAAACACGATGGAAAATGGTCATTTCCCACTCACCCGAGTCAGATTAATTACCAAAGGATTGAAAGAAGAACCATTTTATTGAAAGAAAAAGTGCAGCAGCCTATCGAACTTTTGTTAAATTCTAAATCGAGGAACTGCCCCGAGCACACAAAAGCCTTTCATTTATAATATCAACCCTTTGAACAGCTCTCGTCGATTATGTATATTACACGGTGGAAGCATGCCACAGAAAAGAAGGCGAGCTTTTCTGAACAAAAACAGACCGCCCCTCGTTCCCCGACCATACCCACGCCTATTCTGGTCATAATAATCGAGCGATATACTATTTCCTAACAGAATCAAGACTCGTTGGCCCTTTGAGCGAGTCGTAACACGATTCGACCGAATCGACCGCTGCTGTGTCGACGAGTGAAATTATTGCTCGAGGAATTAGGGTTTTGCGGGGCCCTTTCTATCGTTCACCGTAGCCCGCGGTATGCAGGATTGACCAATGAGGGGCCGGGGCTCGGGCGGAGGGGTGGGGTGGGGTGGGGGGGGATGCATAATATTTAGCTGTTGCACCCCGCAGACGCATTAGAGATTGCGACTGTGTGCTCGTTGCGAGTAATACGAGAAGACTCGTACAAGAATTTTGGGGGTGGTATTGTATAAATTGTGAATATAATTTAAGCCTAGGTAACTCGGCCAGCATACTGTGAAATGATAAATAAAAATGCTGTCACATAAAAACACGATTCCTTTACTTTATAAAGAAACAATCTACCAAAAATTGACAAATTTACAAATTTATGTTTACTATTGAGTTCATTAGTTGAAAAAATCGGCAAATCATATTCAACGATGCTAAGGACGAATTTGGATTTCTTGAGACTCGAATGGTGATAATTATTCAGCTTTTCGGATGTGTTCGTTCGTGAGGATTGCGGGGTGTAAAATATTTCCGACAATTACGCCACCCCCGTGACGAAAATGGAAATCCATTGTTTACCGGGGAGTTCGAATTTTCGATAGAGCAAAAATATATTCGAGACACGCGCGGACTGAATCCGGGTAGCCGAGAAACTGTTTGGAATGAATTTTCGGATTCGCGACTCCACCGAGATAAAACAGAGGGTGAGATTCTGCGAAGGCGGCTCACGGAATCGTCGACGTCGCCTTTATCCTTACTACGTAAGTCTACAGAGCGATACAAAATTGTTTTGTTGTACGAAACGCCATAAACTTTGTTACACGTTACTATCGTTCTTGATACGGACGTGTCCAAAAAATACAATTACAGGAATAAATGCACGAGTGCCATTTGTACGATCACGGGACGCGTATACTTGGCTTCTACGTCAATATTGGTAAGTCCAAAGAAAACATTGAAAAATAAGCTGTATCAACGCAAGTAAAGTTAAGTACGTCGGAATAAAAGAGGGACACGAGGAAGAGGTTCAACAAAGTATTTATACCGTTTGGAGTGAACAGTAGTAATTTTTGATAGTTCAAAAAATCTGGAAATGCATATAAAATGTATACTTGTAGCTCGTATGTTCGAGTGGTCCTCGTCTCAACAGCGTCGGCAGGCTAAAGAGGGTGCAAGATAAAGATTATACAGTCTTCACCGGGCATATTTTTGGAGCCAGTAATTTCGGATAGTCGAAAGAATGAGGGAATGCTCGGAAAATCTGTTTGCGGCCACATTTTTGAGTCGTCCTCTACGCGAGGGTATTGCAAGTACGTCGGGGGGTTTGAGGGGATGCAGGAAGAGGGCCAGCAAGATCCAGGAGGGTGGCGCACGGACGTAGAAGAATGAAATGATCGAGTTATGCTTGATTGCCGCTTGTTGTTCCAGCTCGATAAACCGGACCCGAGCGGCTCGCCGAATTTCACCTTGTTCCCCCCAATTTCACGAGTCCGTCCGCCCCTGCGCCGTAATCATCCCCCGTCAAGAAGATTTTCTCGTCCTCTTGCTCATCCTCATTCCCGACGAAGATCGAAAACGAAGGGACCGGAGCTCGGAGCTTTTTAAAATCGCCATCGACCCGACGCGACGCGATGGAACGAGATTCTCTCCGTTATTCGCGAAATCGCGAAGTCAGCGGCCCGGATGTTTAATCTAATCGGATCTACAGCGATCACTACCACCCTGTACACGCGCCATCCTTTGAACATCATCAACGATACGTCGAGCGAACGCTTTGATGTTTCCTGGATGTTACTCGGTTTGAGAGCGGCGGAGTTTGTTCTGTATCGGAGGTAGCGATACATACATATTTGTGTCTCGTTAAGCTGCGAGCTGATGAGATGTTAGCACTCTCGAGTGCGTTTCGTAGCTAGTTGCTCCTATGATGATAGTCGAACAGTCCATAATCTGATGAGGTTGCTATTCCAATATTTTTTATAATGTTGATTGCTGGACTGCGCGGATCTTTATTTTAATATCGAGTGTTATAATTTGTCCCTTTAAAATCTATTCTTGCGGGTGGTAGTGTTTCGAAATGATTTTTTGTCGCGTTTAGGGTAAGAGACATTGAGCGAAGGGAATCGTAGGAATATTTCCAGGACGTCGGATTGAAAATGCACCCCGGCTTTGCACCTCCCTGTACCTTGCTACATTATTCGGTCCACTTGTCGGTACCCTTTGGGGTGGCAGCCCCTACACAGCCACCCTTCCGTAATCCTGTTAGCGAGCACGACGCTTCCACGCACCTACGCACCCGTGCACCCGCGCACCACCTACCCCCTTTGTTCCCGCAGTCTAGAAAAAAACAATGGACGACCACGGTCTCGATTCTGCGACTGTCGACCAAGAGAAACTCATTGCGATCCTCGCCCTTTGAAACTGCTCGATACCCGACCGACCACCCCTTACAAATCCAATAAATTATTTATTTGCAATCGTTCACGACAGTACTACCACTCGTTCACGTTTTTACGATTTACAATACGTTCTAACACCGTTGTTTTATCATTGCCAATGCTTACGTAACTTGGACGTACGATAGGAAATGTACACTTTGACTTAATTACATTAGAAGAAGAATTTTATTAAATGCTATTGCAATTCCAAAACCGTAATTTCATTATCAGTTTGCGAATATTGAAAATTCTCACAGAATCAGGAATCTATAAAAGGAATAAAAATTCGTTCCAGAGTTTGCCCAGAGTTTCGAGAACCAAAAAGTCGTGGAAACTTTTTGTTGGAATGTTCGTTGAACCTTCTCCGCTCGTTATCGATCGTCGAAATCGACTTGATCCAACTCGATTGCGAAATTTACTGCAACGTCTACGAAGGGAAAGAGTACTTTCCACGGACACGTAACGGAACATTAATCGAGGAACGATCAGCAGGAGACATCAAAGGGCGGCCGTCGGGACGGGAAATTTCATGCAAATCACAAAGAAAGACGGAGTTTATTTCTTCCTTTATCTTCGCGAGCCTCCCTCCAGTTCCTGATCACTTCCTTCCTTCCTGTCAAACCGAGCTCGCAGCCGCAAATTAGCCGCCCAGGCTAAAAGAAACTGAAAAGAGGGTTGCCAGGCTCGACCATTTCCATTTGCAACCTCTTCCCATCCTGATCGAACATGGTCTTTCCCGAGTCAGTTTCGCGCCGCGCCGGGCCGAGCCGGGCCGGGCCGGGCCGGGCCGGGGAAATTCGTGATCGACCGACCGTATCGGCTGCTATTTTTCCGCCGCGGTAATTATTGTCCCGGTCGATCATTTGCATGAATTTGCATCGACTTTTAGTTCCGTTTCCACCGCTGCTGGAACACTTGGAAATAGCAACGCGTGGGCCTCGTTTTCCATTCGACTCGCTCGACCCCCGTTGCTTCGCTGCTGAAAATGGTAATTCGATCGAGTTGACAATTTCAGCTGACGCAAATACTCGTTCACGATTTTTTACAATCATGTCGGTCTCATTTCTTTTTTTTTTTTTTTTTTTGTTTTTTTTTTTAGTGTTTATTGTTGGCGCGTTGAACTCCGAACGATTTCGAGCCCAACTTTCTTCGACAACATCAATTTTTAAACCCCACACGTTCCTCAGGGTGAAAATTTACATGCTATCGAATAGTGGATCTATTTCTGTTGCTGTTATGAGATACATTTCTTTCAAATGTGACGCTATAAATGAAACGTGACGCGTGAGATAAAAATGGGTGAAATATTTTACTAGGCTCTCACGTGCAACCATTTCCGAGGTGTGAGGGTTAGTAAAATGTGGAAAGATAAAGGCTTAGTTCGACTTTTGTGACAATAGTAAGTGGCCGGATTTTTATGAAGCGTGTCTTCAAAATTTTTCAATATTTTTACTCACCCTCGAATAACAAATGATTTTTAAATGGATTTTCCTTGTTTTCTTATGATCTTTACGGTACAACTGTGCAAAGATTCTGGACGCGATTGTTACAACAGCAAATGTGTAAAGTAAAAATACAACTGAATGATAGAATAGTCCAGTAAAAATTGCCTTCGAGAATTTTCTTACGATTTCTACAGGCCCACTGCGTAAGGATTCTTTCAATCGTTACAACAATAAGTGCGCCGCTTAATACCCCCATGGGCCTGTCACGGGGCACCCTGTCAGCGGTGTAATCCCGTAAAAATGTAAATCGACGACCCAGGGGGAGCGCCGCCAGGAATCCTCCCGACGGAAACCGAGTGTTTGCGAGATCGGGGGTTCGGCACTCTCCGTCTCTGCCAGTTCGATACCGATTCGTAGACAGAGAGGACGGTAGTTAGAGAACGCATTACAACGGGCGTGTAATGCGCTACCCACGGGCAAATATTCGCAGATGCGAGAGCCGGGAAAATTCGGCTTTGCGCCGCTCCAGCTACGGCTAACAGGATTTATTTGTATCCGCGCGTGTACGTACATGCTCTCGCGTTTTCCCTCTTCCTCCGACGGTTCTACATATGTACACTGCCGCACACCCGGTATATACAGACCAGAGAACCGACGGATAGAGAGAGAAAGACCGAGTTAGACTAACTAACGGACTACCAGTTCATTAGAGATCGCTAAACTTTAGGGTGCACCGAAAAGGGTGAGGATTTCGTTATCGCCCGCCCATGTACATTTTATACCGGCCCGTATCCCGGTAGCAATAAAAATCAACCGTGGGAGACGACCGGCTACTATCCTCGTGAACGTGCAGAAATTATGCCACTTTTTCGCGAATAATGGGCCGCCGCGCCGGTCTTTGTGCATTCGTACCCGATCGTTCGAATTAACGCCGGACGTTCGGGTCGAATTTTATTCTCTCGCGCATTGCTTTCGATCAATTCTTGGTCCGAACGGAGTTTCAAGATTCTTCTGCTGTTTCTGATCCACGTGGGAATATTTGTTAGAATCGCTTAAAATATTAGGTTGTTGCAATTCAAATGGCCGTTTTTCAAACTTCCCGCCTTTGTAGTTCGGGTTTTCTACAACAGATGGCGTTGGAGTTGTACAATATGAAAAATACAATATGAAAAATGAATTTTGACTTTTTCGCCTGAATATCGAAGGCATATTAAACAGGATAGTTACCTGTGACGAAAAATCGATTCTCTACGACAATCAACAACGTTCTGCACAGTGGTTAGACGCGGATGAAACTCGAAAACATATGCCGAAACCGAAGCTTTATCCGCGCAACACACATCGACGTGTATACGGTGGTCTGCAAAGGGTGTTGTACATTAGTCATTTTTAAAAAAAGACGAAACCATAAATGCTGATAAATACTCTCAGGAAATTGATATAATGTACGAAAAACTGCGTGTTCGACGACCGGCATTAGTCAATAGACGTGGTGTATTGTTGCTTGACGATAATGCTCGGCTACGTATGTATTGCGAAACAAACTGTAAAAAAATTAGCAGAGTCAAAGTATAAAGTTCTCCCTCAGCCTCCCTCGTGCTTATTCGCCTGGCCTGTCACTTACTGGTTACCATTTTTTCAAGCATCTAGATGGTTGTTTAAATGGAAAAATATGCAAAGAAGAATGTGCTGTAAAAACTGCATTCGATGAATTTATTGCCTCAGGTTTATTAGATTTCTACCCGAAAGGCATTGGGGCACTTGTATCACGATGGAAGAAGTGGATCGATGTCGATGAAAATTATTTCGATTAGTGGAATATGTATGAAGTTTGTAAAATAAAAGTTTATGTTAAAGATTCAAAAAAACAACCTAATGTTGTATAACGTCATACATACAATCTTATAGGACACTTTAGTACAATACATTAAAGATCACTGAATTTTTGTTTCGATTTAAGGGATGTTTCAAAAGTATTTAAAGAATGCTCGAAAGTTGAATAAACATTCGAGCTCTGTTCAGATTTCATTTTTCCGTGCACTATGAATATATCAAGTCCCTCGAACACGTCTTGACAGGGTTGTAGGATTAATTCGCGCTAGTAACACACTCGAGCGCACGGTATCCACCCGCTGAGAAAAATTAAGCTAAGGGCTGTCGAGCGATCGAGAGTCACTCTTTATGTACTCGCATATCCCCGTCCCTGTGCATGGTGGCGTAAGACACAGGGTGGATATCGCGGTTGCTGGTAGCACATGTCGTGTCCTACGCGCTTAACACCCCCGCACGGATCGATTGATACGTGGTGGAAACGCGAAGGGATGAACGTGGTACAGCCCTCTTTCTTTATCGCTGCACCCTTTTGTATTCGTTCGACCACGATCGTTAAAAGTGCCCGCAAAACTACGGCAACAATCGGAGCCGAAAGATTGTCTAGCGCAGTCTCAAGATTCCCAACTAATTAATCAGTATACTGTGGATTTTACGCGTTTATCAGAAAAATGAGTAGATGCAATTTCAAAAAAAAAAGAAATGTTAAAAGAATTTAGAAATATGTATTACTTCTTGATTATTAAAGCCATCAGGGAAAGAAGGAAATTTTTATTTGGTTCCTGTATCTTGCATTCGTTGCGGCAAATTTTTATTTTGCATAAATATCCTCATTGGTAACAATAATTTTCTTCTGCGCGTCTTTGAACTAGCGCGCGTTTCACCCACGCGCCCGACAAAGCATAAGGGTATAAAGATTTCTCCGAATAACCGGAAACAGGGATTTCGGAGTAGATCAATGGCGGCGAGACGAAACGATAGCTCTCACGGCTCTAGCAGAAGAGGAGGCAACGGTTGTCGGTGTAGATGTCTATCGATCGGCGATAATCTACGATCGAGACGGGCAGCCAGTTATTATGTAATGGGACGACAAGCAGGAAATAAAATCGTCTTGTAACGTCGTGACGCGTCTCGCATCGCGGCGAGGCCCAAAGTCACGCACAATGAACGAAACGACAGGTAGACGTTACATTCGCCGACATAAATAAACGATTAAGATCTCCGACACGACGATCCCCGACAATACTGGACCACCGGTATAGTTCGATCGGTGCTGGGATTCCTTCCGGTCGCATCTTTCAACGGTCGTGGATCCCATCGGTCCCGTGACGATCTCGATTTTTATCTCCGATAACCACCAGAGCCAAGATTCGTATTATTGGACTGCGGATCTTTATGGAAAATAAAAAAATGTTTTCACGGATTGTACATACATTGCAGGAGGCAAGTAGACATTTCTTCCTTCTTTTAATAATCTTATTAAGTTGAAAATAATACACCGATTTCCTTGAATCTTTTTAGTATGTCCACCGCTTTATTACAAAAATGAGTAGACGAAATACAAAATAGTGAAAACATTTGAACAATTTGAAAATGTTGTATCACTTTTAACATATTAAAATGATTTACAAAAGAAATAAATGTCTGTGCAGCTTCTGTGCACCTTCAATTAATGCAGACAATTCTTATTTTGCATAAAAATCAGTAAGCAGTCTGCTTACAGCGTACAAAAATGTTTTCAAAAAATGGTAAATGACGATCGATGCGATTCAATTTCGTTTATAGTTTATCGAAGGCGAAGAAAGAAAAATGTTTTTACAGGTGAAGAAAGAAGAATATTCTTGAAGTTGCACGAACTTCGGCAGTAGGATTGCATATAGCATAGAGTATGGCTTCCGTAAAATGGAAAAATGATAACACATAGCTTCCATAAGTGGAGTCACACCGACGACGGCAGTAAGTCAACGGAGGAGCGAACGAGTATCGAAGTCCGAATCGAGCCGGTCGGGAATCGATCATTTTTCGAGAGGCGTGCCGAAGTGCTCGTTTAAGGTCAGAATCTATCGATCGAGGCCCATCCGAGCGTGGACCACCGCTGAGAACGCTGGCGAACAATCTGCCAGTCACCCTTCGTTGATCTCGGTACATTCGTCAACTTCAGTCCTCGAAAGACTGAGAACTCGACGTGAGACGAGGGTACCGCACACGTTCGCACTCCGTGTGTTTTAACCCCTTCCGTACCTGTTTGTTAAAGTAGCCGAACGATTGATGGCTGTTTCAAATTCCGCGCGGAAATTCGGCGCTGAGCCCTATCATGACTTTGAATCGTGTTCGCAGAAAGAAGAAGTGGAAAGGGAAAATCTCGAAAAATCCTGGAATAAGTACTGAAGTCCCTATGTGTATTATAATCGTTGGAACGCCAAATATTTCAATCTTAATGGGAAAATGCATACCTACATATGCACTACGTGTCCCCAAAGTTTGATAATTTTTTGAATTTCCGGGATTGGGTATCATTCGTTGTAAGCACTCAAATACCAATGCTCCATTTTCAAGCAACATTAGGACATCTTCGCCACTAAATCTGCAGACGTTGTCGCGGGGTCCTCGTAATTCCCTTAAAGAAGCAAACGGGGGAAAAAAGGTCGAGCGACGACGACGATCGTGAAAAGAAGGGGAAGATCTCGGCGATCGCGTGGGCGGACTTTTATGGCGGTTGATTGCTTGATTTATAATCTCAGCCGGGCTGTGCCCCGGCAATCATAAAGGATCGCGCGGCCCTGGCTCGCTAATATCCGTGGATTTTTGCGCGGCCTCTAGAAGAAGGGCGAAGGGCGATCAAACTTTGATTAAGAGTCGCCTGCCATACTCTTGCGAGGCGTCTTCTGTGGCCTCCGGGACAAAAACTAGGGGACATCGTCTACCGTAAACACGCCCCCGTCGTTAAGGCAGGACCTTGAAATTTAATTCGCCGCTCGCTTCGAGCTGCCTCCTCTTTCCACCCTCTTGTGAGCCGCACTTTCGGCTAATCAGAGATCGCGAGTTTTACGAGCCTCGATCTGATCGTTAAAGGGTATCGGCAGCATGGCCGCCGACGTCGGCCTCGTCAACAAAGACACGGAAGCTACCACCTGTGCCATTAAATCGAACCTGTGTGCGACCGATGATAAACACCGAGAGAAACGGGGTACCACCGCGAGAGAAAATCGACAGCTTTTTTTCTCTCGGTACGGTCATTTCTTTCATTCGACTCGTTGGTCATCGCTTTTAATCCTGCGATTATGGTTTGTTCATTTCCAGGTGAAATCATGCATGATGTACATACTGTGTTTAATCAACGCAACGTCTAAACGGTTCGATAAGGACGTTACTGGATTGGCAAATATTCGATCGACACAATTAAAGAAATTGTTTAAATCTCTACAGGCGCGTTCAGACTTCACTTTTAATTCCTCCGTTCAAAAGAAATGAAATCCGCAAACCCAGTTGCAAAGGACATCGATAAAAGTCAGATCGCAGTCAGAGACTTAAATCGACAACACAGTCAATCATTTTTCCGACTGGACCAGGATGTTCTAAAACATTCGACAAATCCTGAGAGACGTGTCTTGAAGCCTGGCTTGTCCTGGCTGCGGCAAGCCTGCTCATATTCCAGCTCGAAAAGTTCAAAGTTTGAGTGCGATTACCGAAGGTAGTCGCACTAAAGGGACAGTAGAGGCCCAGAATCCTGAGGGACCAGGTTCATCTCGAAATTTGTTGGGCCACAGTTCGAGTTATCGCCACCTCCGCGAGTGGGACGGCTTCAACCCCGTCGAGAACATGGTGTCGCGACTCCGATTCGCCATGGCAGAGCCTGGCGAGCCGCCGCGACGAAGCCGGCAAAAGACGATTGTTGCGCCAACAAAATACGCGGGCCGCGGCCACAAAGAAAAAAGAATCGGGACCAGTCTGGGGCTCGGTGCATTGTCGCGGCTAGGACCGTCTCTCCTCTGTGTATACATATATAACCGGCCGAGTTTAAGAACACAATGCGCCATAAATCAGCGATCATCTCGCGTGGACGATTCACGCGGAACGCGTGGGCGAGGTCGCGCGCGCGTCCCAAATCTCCCGAATCGCGTATCTTATCGTCGATTTTCCATTCTTTACGAGCGGCGATAAGCTAGTCAAAAGCCTGTCCACTATCACCGACGATTGTGATTCATGCGGTTTACTTCCTGCGCTTACTTCAACTCTGGATGACCAGCAAAAATGATCACCGACAGATTTGTAGCCGCTGATATCGTCGTCGAACATTTTTCTCTAAACGAACGCATGCATCAATTCGAAGCTGAACGTAACTTCGTTTGTCCTGCTTCTTTATAAGTTCAAATTGTATTTGCATAGCTAACGTCGCCATTTTCTGGCATACTTAGACATACGTGGACTGACGACCTTTATTCAATTGTACATTTTTGTGCAATCACATGCACACACTGGAACTACTACTTCAATATGTGACATTAATATGATAAATAAATTGTTAATTGCAAGTATGAAACAAGAACGATTCCAGTATTATCGTAGGATCTTTTAAGCAACTATTTTTGAGGAACATGCTTCATAATGCAAGGAATTCAACTCATAGATTGAATTAGATAGATGGAATTAATTTTTTAAATATTGTAGGCCGGATGGAAAATTTTTAAACGAATTACAGCCAGTGTTGGACGTTCGTGTTTCCGTGCGCGTCTCGTCGGTGGCATTATATATGTAAACAGATAGACGTGCATGCAGCTCGCAAATAACCGAAACGTATTCCTGATTTGTATTCATCGTCCGAGCAGGTCCAATCATTCTATTTGCCGGTGGATGAGACGAAATGAAATGAAATCGAGAAATTCTGCTTATTCTACTCGCGAACACGTCAGCTTTATTACTTTCATAATAATCATCCGCTTCCTCTTTGGTTAGTACGACGAATGAATATTTGATTAATCCCGCAGCCGCTCGCGAGAGAGTGGTTCACGCTCTGAAAAGCGGGCTTTAGTTTTCAAACGAACTACTAATTTTTTTCAATTTAGAGATACCTCGTGCGAGACCGCGCCGCGATATAAAGCTGGTGGAAAATCGCGGAGAATCGGATTTTGCGAACAGTGGAAATACCATGGACCAATTTTCCTAACGCTTTCGCGAGTTCCTTAATTTATTAAGCAATTTATATCTCGGGGGTAATCTAATGAAACTTTTTCCTTAAATCATTGTCAAACATTATTCAGATCGTTCCTCGTATCGCGCAGTCATATAAAAAGTCTGGGCTGTTTAATTCAAATTCGATTTTCAGGGATTACTTCGAATCGATTGTAGAATGTGTTCCCGTGGGATTGTCTGAACTTTCAATGGCGCAAATTGAAGCTGGAAAATCGCGCTTGAAGATAGATCTAAATATGATATATAAACCAACAGCAACAATTACACGTGAAAGATGGAAATAATTTTACTATGTCTCGCATTCCTGTAGTACGTATTTCCCAAGTTCTATTTCTGCAAAGTAAACTATCTTATTTATAGACAAAAAAAAATATTTTGAAAATATAGAAGTATGGGGAACCTTCTGCGTCCACA
This sequence comes from Halictus rubicundus, assembly GCF_050948215.1. Lineage (NCBI taxonomy): Eukaryota > Metazoa > Arthropoda > Insecta > Hymenoptera > Halictidae > Halictus > Halictus rubicundus. The sequence goes on along the minus strand of NC_135154.1, from coordinate 19,695,088 downwards.
CCATACTAAAAAAGTCTATTTATTGTTGAATAAATATAGAATATTAAATATTTATACAATAGCCAATGATTTTTACCGATTCAGCGATAAGATACAATATACACAGCGGCAAGAATCATCTGCGCCGGAAAATCTAAAAATAGCGCCATTCCACGTAGCATCGTAGGCGGAGATGATGGCAACACCTATCATCATCTTGGTAACCTCGTCTGTACTATGACGTAAGTTCTCTGTCGATAAGTGCCGCCGTGACTCCAGTGGTAACGTAAGTTCTCTGTCGGTAAAATTGTCTAACAGTTTTAACATTTTGCTGAAACAAAAATTTACAATAAATAGAAATAGAAGCATTACAAATATTTTACAATGTTAAATGGAAAGAAATTCAGTCAATGTAAGCCAGCGTAAGGTTGTTAACGTAAGTAATATTCATGATTTAAAAGTTATTCTCTATCTCGAGTTCTATAATTTATTTTTACTACATAATTAGATGGCAAGATGGTCAAGGGAGTGCTTGTCGACATCATTGGCGAAAGGAATTGTTATAAACATTTATATTATAACAGGAGCTAAGGTTTATACAAACGGCGAGATGATAAGGCGGTAAATCAAGCGAGCCAAAGACGACGGACAGCGGATTTGATATTTCGGAATTTGGGAAACGATGGCCTCGCGACAGGTATGACAACAGACGTAAACAAAAGGTTTACGGCTGCGTTCGTTCACCCGAGGCCGGCCTCGAGCTCGACCAGCTGAGCTATTGTCATCGCCGGGACACCGTCGCACCGAGGCAGTTCTTATATGGATGCCATAAACTTTTTGTTTGGTAATCCACATAAGAACTGTGGTGGTCCGAAATGGTTTTTGCGTTACCGGAGTTACCTGTACGATAAATTAATGCGTGCGAATATTCATGGCTTAAAAGTTATTTTATATCTCGGTTTCTTTAATTTATTTTCACTAAATAATTAGATGGCAAGATGGTCAAGGGATTGCTTGTTGATACCACATTACCAAACGAAATTGTTATAAACATTAAGCAGCCAGAAATAACAAATTTATCAATAATTACTATCGCGGCGATCGAAATCTAGCGAAGTTAGTTTGGGGTGGGGGAGTTGCGCACCGCGCACCGCGCACCTGATCTCGTCGGCCGCGCTCACTCCGTCAGTCGAGGTGCGCACTCAGGAAGGAGCGGAAGTGCTCCGGGACCAGAAGTAAGAAGGACCTTGGAGTTGACCAGAGGTTCTCCAGAGCTGCCCTGGCCTACCCTCGCCTACCTTCGAGTGGACCAGGGATTCTCCAGAGCTGCAGTGGACATCACTGGTCAACCCTGGTCCACCCTGGTCACTGGTTCGCGGTCGGCCAGCGGTTCCTGGAAGCCGTCTCCGCTCACCTTGGTCAACTTTCAGCAGCTGGTAAGTAACAACACAAACATACATTTTCTGTTTTCGAATACGTGTTCATTCAACGAACGCCGTCAATTATTATTTCTGTATTTTTAATTCGAATTTGCTTCGGAATTTTTCACAAGTTTCTTTTCTTGAAATTACATTATATTATATTTTTGACACAAAATTAGTACACTGAAATTTTATTATATTATATTATATTTTTGACATAAAATTGGTATTTTGAAATCACCCCGGGCCGGGCCGTGGATGAGTACGGGTATTAGAGAACCCGTAGCGACCCGTGCTTGTTGTTTGTTGCGGCCTAATTTCGCTATATTTATTTTTCATTAAAATTGTTCAACTTTCCAATGAAAAATTACTTCTGAACTTTCAAAAGTTCCTATTCTAAAATTTATATATCCGATTTAAAATTGGTATTCCTCCGAATGGAGGTCCCTCAGGGGCTCACTCACGGGCCGGGCCCGAGGGTGAGTACGGGTATTAGCGAACCCGGGGCGACCCTAGCTTGTAGGTCATTGCGTCTTAACTTCGCAAGATTTATTTTTCATTGGGATTGTTCATCTTTCCGATCGAATATTTACTTCTAAACTTTCAAAAGTCCCTCTTGTAAACTTTATTTATCTGATTTAAAATTGGTATTCCTCCGAACGGAGGTCCCTCAGGGGCTCACTGCTGTGGGTGAGTACGGGTATTGGCGAACCCGGGGCGACCCGAAGCGCCACCTCGGTAGATTGAAGTTCTGACTTCATCTACTCTTCTTGATTTCTTGTCGGTTAGGCCGTACTTGTGTACGGGGTTAGTTTGGCTCTCTCGAGCCGGTTAGATTCGCACTCTTGTGCATATTAGGTAGGCCGTACTCGTGTACGGGGTTAGCTTGGCTCTCGTGAGCTGGTGTTAGGTTTGGCTCTCGTGAGCCGGTTAGATTCGCACTCTTGTGCATATTAGGTAGGCCGTACTCGTGTACGGGGTTAGTTTGGCTCTCGTGAGCCGATGAGATTTGCACTCTTGTGCATATTAGGTAGGCCGTACTCGTGTACGGGGTTAGCTTGGCTCTCGTGAGCTGGTCGTAGGTTAGCTCTTGTGAGCCGGTTAGATTCGCACTCTTGTGCATACTAAGTAAGCCGTACTCGTGTACGGGGTCATCGTTTCTTCATCGATTACTTCGGTGTTCCTTCATTTTGTGTCTAATTATTATTAGTCTGTTTCAGTTAAATCACAACAGTTCAGCATGATTATCGTCGAACGAAGACAACGAATAGTAAGAAGACTTCACATTATTTATAAGTTCGTATTAGTTCTCGAGCAATTACTGTGTTAGATTCACTCTGTTAGTTTTGCTTGCTGATTTGGGTCACAGCCTTCTGCTGTGACCAGTTGGTAGCGTCACCCTCGAACCAGAGCCTTATGCTCTGGTTCGCTTCTTTCATTTTTCTTTTTCGTAAATCTGAGCCCTCTGCTCCATTTTTATTTTCTCTGTCTTTATTCAGAGACTTGTCAGATTTAGTTTTTCTTTTTTTTTTTTGCTCACACTAATTGCTCGACTTAAGTTCGTGCGTTAGTTATTAAGCTTGTTTGTTAGCATTGTATATATATGTCGAGTAATTTTTGCCCTAAATTCACTTTGATCGGCTCGATTTTTGATTCCGACACAGCCTTCTGCTGTGTCGGACCTTGCTTGTATGTACCAGACCGGTTGGTACCGGTGCTCGGCGTAGATCCATTGAGAGGGATGTCCGAGAGACCTGTTCACTCGTGTAAAATCCTCCCTGCCGTAAGTCCACCCGAGTCGCCTCAACGCTAGTCGTTGCCTGGCGGCAGGTGGGTGGGGGAAACTTAGGGTATCGTTTGAACGCTTCTCTCGGCCATCGCTCTTCGTGAGGACACGTCGGGTATCGGTGCTGGCTGGAGTTGGTTCTGCAAGCATTGTACGCGTCGCGTCACCCTCGAACAAGAGCCTTCTGCTTTGGTTCGGTTTTGTTTCTCTCTTCGAAAGAATCAGAGCCTTCTGCCTGATTCGTTCTTCACCCTCCTTGGACCGGAGACTTCTTCTCCGATTCACACCCTTTTCTCCGCAATAATTACTCGATACACGCTAAATGGTAAAGTGACCTTTTCCGTCTGTGGAAAAGTAATCTTTCCCATTTAGCGATCTGCGAAATTTAGTTTGTAATATTGTAAATCTTCATTGTAAGAAAGGGAGTCAGAAGGAAGCGTATTGAATTCCTTCTGGCTTCCTTTCGGGTCTCTCGTGCAGCAACCTCCTCGTGGTGAGACTCGGGCAATCGGTATTATTCTCTATTTGTAAGAACTTTTAGTATCTTACAAATAGAGAATAATATCGAGCTAATAGCTGCTGATTTATAATTTGCCATTACATTGTAAAATAGAATTTAAGACTTACTAATTATAAAAACTTATGTATTCAAGTGAATTGTGTCAAAATTTACTTTAGGCTCGCTCGGGATGAGCCAAGGTGGGCCTTCAATGCTTTCCTTGTTTTCCCCTGGTCCACCTTTCAGCTTCTTGGTAAGCTCCTTTGAATTACTAACCGAAAAACACAGTTTTTCATCGCCACCTTTTTTCCTGGATTTATAATTGAAATTTGTTTCGGAACTTTTCAAAAGTTCCTTTTCTTAAAATTGATATTTTTTGCCTAAAATTGGTATTCCTTCGATGGAGGTCCTTTCATTTATTATAGGTATATGCAGGTATATGGTCTAAGCTTCTCGTGGATCTAGTTGCAACATTTGTCTTTCGTCAGCGTAGAGGGCGTAAGAAATCTAGTTGTTGTTAACGATGTCGGTATTTTAGATCGTGAGACACGAAACCCCATATGGTGATTGGTCTACTCCTATACCTCGTCTGTGTTACGTGACCCCACAAACGTGGGACTCGAAAATGCATTGGATGTTAGGTCTATCCTACACCTCGTCTGTGCTCTCATTTCCTCTCTGTTCCTAACAAAAAATACAAAGTCCTATAAGCACCGACACCAGACTGCCAGACACCGACGAGATATATCAGAGAGGATAGGAGAGTGCTGACGTGCTCACCGCTCTAGAGCCCCGCTGAGCCCCGCTGAGCCCCGCGGATCTGAGACAGGAAAATACACTGGGTCTACTCTAATACCTCGTCTGTGATTAAAATTAATGAATTGCAGTTTCACACAATCGCTCGTGAAGTCAACGATTCGTGTACATATAAAGAAGAATCGACAATACGAATACTCCATTGTCTAACATAAGATCAAATCTGCCACGTAACTTTACTGATGTGTTAAATTGCAAACTCGGAACGAAACGTTTTCCTGCGGTTGAAACGAATTTCAAATGAACCGCCGCGAGATTACTAATTTCACTAGACAATTTGACAGATTATTAAATAGACTCGTGACACTGCCATTAATACTGACAGTTCCACATGGCAGTATCGGACAGACAATGACGATTAGCGAATGAAAAATGCTTTTTCGCGCTGATGTGTCCGCAGGGAATGTCGTTCAAATAAAAGTGCCGTGAAGAAGGTGCAAATGCGCGCGCAGGAATCAATCGTGCCGAAATTCCAAAGCAACCTAACCTAGCTAACCTTATGGTCAAGCCTACTATAGCATATGACGTATGTTTCTCGTGGATGTAATTATTTAAATTTGTTTACCAGTCCGAGGGAAATTAAAAGGCAGAAAATATGACAGCGGAAAATGTAGACATTGACAGATTAACCATAAACGGGACCACGGACGACGAAGATGTCGTGACGCCCTGGGATGTCGAATCCAAAAATGAGGGCGGAATTGATTATGACAAACTAATTAGTGAGTTCCACAAGGATAATATTTTATCACAAGTCGTTCATAATAATAGTCGTCCTTCACACTCTAACAAAAACCACTTCCATCTATTATCTTAATTTCGATGATTTTCCTTTATGTTTAAATTTAACATTACTCATGTATTTACTTATAAATCCGCTTTATCACGGTTCTCTTCTTCTTCTAGAAAAGTTTGGAAGCTCGAAAATCGACGAAGAACTATTAACCAGGTTCGAAAAGATCACTGGTCGAAAACCGCATCATTTTCTCAGAAGAGGAATATTCTTCTCTCACAGAGACATGCACACGATCTTAAATTTGTACGAACAGGAAAAGCCTTTTTATCTTTACACTGGCAGAGGACCTAGCTCGGACTCTATGCATTTAGGGCATCTGGTACCATTCATGTTTTGCAAATGGTTGCAGGATGCATTTAATATACCGTTAGTCATTCAATTGAGCGACGATGAGAAAGCCATATGGAAAAACCTGAAGATAGAGGATGCGATTAAACTGTCTTATTCCAATGCAAAAGACATTATCGCTCTTGGGTTTAAGCCAGACAAGACTTTCATTTTTTCTAATCTAGAGCACATTGGAACTAATTCAGCATTTTACCAAAATATGATCAGAATTCAAAGGAGCGTTACATTCAACCAAGTCAAAGGAATCTTTGGATTCGGAGACAGCGATCCTATCGCAAAAATCGCGTTTCCACCTACCCAAGCTGCTCCAGCGATTTCCAGCACGTTCCCGTTTATCTTCAAGAACGCAAAAGTCCATTGTTTGATTCCATGCGCCATCGATCAGGATCCTTATTTCCGAATGACGAGAGACACTGCGCCGAAACTTGGGTATCCGAAACCTGCTCTACTGCATTCTGTGTTCTTCCCGGCTTTACAGGGCTCGAAAACAAAAATGTCTGCCAGTAGCGATAACAGTGCAATATTCTTAACAGACACTGCGAAACAAATAAAGAATAAAGTTAATAAACACGCGTTCTCGGGCGGACAGGCTACTGTCGAGGAACATAGACAATTAGGAGGCAACTGTGATGTTGATATATCTTATCAATGGCTAAGATTTTTCCTCGAAGATGATGACAAATTAGAACAACTTAGAAAAGTAAGTTTGATGAGCTTGAGTATAATTTTAATTGATCAAAGTGTTTATACTATGTTTTCAATTTTCAGGGTTACACTAGTGGAGAAATTCTAACTGGAGAGCTTAAGAAGGAGCTAATCAATGTCTTGCAATCTCTAGTAGCTGAACATCAAGCAGCTAGAAGTAAACTAACAGATGATACTGTCAGGGAATTCATGATTCCCAGAGACCTTGGTTTTGTAACAAATTCGAAATAATTGCACAAAGATTTCTTCTGTACATAAAGCACACTCCCCCAGAAACTCCTTTTTCATGAATTTATTTAAGTTTATTTATTTTAAAAAGTATACAAATAATTGTTTTGGTAAAAAATTTATTTTTTAAAACTTCATGGTGATAGATTAAACTGCTTTTCTAAACCACGTATTTGATATTTATATCTACACCCCTTTTTTATTTAAGTATAAATACTATCCTATTTAATTTCATTACAAAATATTATTTGTTAGTTGTTAGTGGAGAGATATTCTCTATTTTTCTATAAACTTATAGAAATAGTGACTGCCTATGTCAGGTAACTTTTATCCAAAATATACTGCTTGTTATTTAATGTTCCTATTGTACAGTATACTTCATTTTAAAACAAAAGTTGCGGGAATTGTATTGAATCATACAACGAAGTTGTTTCAAAGTATTACAATATATAAGAGCAATAATAAAGTACTTGTTATTTTATTCTTCGATTATATCAACTTTCCCGCGTTGTGAAATATAAACTACGATTATTATATATCGCTTTTATTACCAACAAATTTATACCCATACAAAGTTATTCAATAAACATTTTATTAAAAATATAATAGAAGTATATACTTCTTACAAATAGTTAAGTAATACATATAACCTCGAGTAATTTCTACTCGATTAATTTCGTGCCAATTATGATTACATAAAGAACACAATACTTATCGAAATTTAATCATTTGTGAAAGAACGATAAGTTTTATATATGGACTGTTATCAATTATTACATTACATATATTTCAGAGTTGATCATCAATCGATTGAAACTTTTCATTCAATTGATTAATTGAAGAAGAATTAAACGTCAAAAATTCCGATTGATTTCATCGATCGATGATACTAAGCATTAATTATTCACTATAAATATTTAAACATTATAGACCTGTGATATGTTTAAATATTTAAAAAATATTCGAATATAACTCCCTGTATTATGACACGGTGCTACATTCAAATAAAATCGAGAACTCGTTCGACTCGACTTTGAACGCGTCAAGTGGTAAATTCAAATTTCCTGATTTTGCTGACTGTAACAATACTGATAAACGCAATAATCAGCGGTGGTGCGAATTATCATCGACAAAAACGCCGTGTTTTTGTTTATATAGTTCTTTGCAAGAGTTAATTCCAGTATCGCGCGTGAGTTAATTTTACATCAGCATCCTATACAGGGTGTCTCAGAACACTCGTCCATCCTATGAGGGGAGAAAAATCGCGATATATATACATATATATATATATATATATATATATATATCGAATGGTGATTTTTTAACTTCCGGTATTGACTCAAAACACTCTACATACCTAGACTAGAAAAATCGTGTTTCTCAAATAGAACATTAACATTTTTCATTACAGATCCAGATTTTAGATTAGACAACAAAACATTTTCGCCAGAAATATTGTTTTCGAAAATGCTTCTATTGGTTTTGAAATAGCCAAAGAGACTTCCCTCCCTTTTTTGAATTTTCAAAGGTCTTTTACGGTGTATCGCGCTTCTGATATTGAGACACATGTTGAAGTTAACCTAATTAACTTCGGTTAATTCGAACTTAATGAGACAATGGAAAAGAATTTCGAACGTTGAAACTAGAAAAAGAAGGGAAAAAGGTATACGCATTATATTTTTTTTTAATTTCCCATAAAATCACTCCTTTCGATTTTGATAGAATGGACGTGTGTTCTAGGACACCCTATATGATTGCCCAGTCTTGGACGGAAATCGCAGCCATCTGATTGGCGGATCGTGACGCCACGAGGCAATGCTATTAATAACCGCCGCATGCGCAGAAAATCGCCTAGTGTATATCCGCCATTCATGCAAGTCGATTTCGTTGGTTCTGTGTGTTGAACCTAGCAAGGGAACATGGTGATAGTGATATGAAACAAGTCTATTAGCAATACCACGCTCTACACATATATACTTTGCCGAAGTAACGATGATATTTGGTCACGATCTCCCAACGTAAGTTTCGCGAACATGCAGTCCGAGGTATAAACTATTTTAGTCGTGAAATTTGGCACTGCCAAATAGAGTTTCCCATTAGAATTTGATACAGCTGATTTTTTTCCCCCGAAACCCACGGATTCGCAACGTCGACAAAGTTTTAGTGAGAACCCGACTATAAACGTGACCGCACGTCGTTCGAGTATTTCTATTTACGCGAACGTTATCTGTGTGTACCGTTCAAAATGTTCGCAGTCCCAGATTACCTTGTACGTTACATTCGGCATTAGAGCGATGTTATGTTCCTATCAACTTTTTTCCTACATTCGACCCGAAATCGTGACCATAACGATTTCTCGATCGGATCTCCTCCGCACAATGATTGAGAAGCAAATTATAAGTTATGTCGTAACATATACATCGTACGTGATATCATTCCGTCGCGGATTTGTATGTGCATACAGGGTGTCCCAGGTTTTAGCGGCCAAACTAATTGTCAGTGTATTCTGTGGAGCTGAGTAAGAAAAAAATGTTATATAAACATAAGTCGTGTGAATCTTTGTTAAAAAAATTCCAACAAAAGAAAAACAGTTGTATTTGTACAACCAGTATTTATTTAGACTTGTTGAATACATTGATAGAGTTTAGCTATCAAACTGTGGAACAACCTGTACATCGATGGAGATTACAGTAGAGAATAAAAGTATTTTTTCTGATTTGGATTTTTTCCTTGTAATTTCAGGTAAAACTTAAGAAAGCGTTACTCGAATGATCGGTTAAAAGATGCTGGTCAAATAATATCCAAGGAATCAAATTGATCGAGCTGACGCAGCAAATATTTAGTTAATACTATGGGGGCACTTTTGGACACTCCGAAAACAGAGAAATACAATGAGCATGGCGAGAGCAACGGACTACGCTATGGTGTATCCAGCATGCAGGGTTGGAGAACGGAAATGGAGGATGCTCATAGAGCGATAACTGGCTTAAACGGCGGTCTATCGGATTGGAGTTATTTCGCAGTATTCGATGGCCATGCTGGGGCACTGGTATCCGCTCATAGCGCGGAACATTTATTAGAATGTATAATACAAACGGAAGAGTTTAAAGCGGAAGATGTTATCAAAGGAATTCACTCGGGCTTTCTCAGATTTGACAATGAGATGAGAGACTTACCAGAGATGAGCTCTGGTACTGACAAATCTGGTTCCACAGCAGTATGCGCATTTATATCTCCCAGAAATATATATATCGCGAATTGCGGCGATTCTAGAGCTGTGCTCTGTAGAGCAGGGTGTCCTGTTTTCTCAACAAGGGACCATAAACCTGTTTTGCCAGCTGAAAGAGAAAGAATTCAGAATGCTGGCGGTAGTGTAATGATACAGAGAGTAAACGGAGCTTTAGCTGTTTCTCGAGCATTGGGAGATTACGAGTACAAAAATTTAAAAGATCGAGGCCCCTGTGAACAGTTAGTGTCCCCAGAACCAGAAATATTCGTGCTAGATAGAGACGATGAACACGATGAATTTCTAGTTTTAGCGTGTGATGGTATTTGGGATGTAATGCACAACGAAGATCTATGTAATTTTATACATTCGAGGCTGCTGCTTACAGATGACTTAGAAGCAGTTACGAACCAGGTTATAGACACCTGTCTTTATAAGGTAATGATATCTAAAGCTTTACAACACATCCTATAAGTTTTGTCGTTATCAGTTTTCAAGGTGTGTTGCTTTAAATATTTACACTGCCAGAACAGATGTTAAAGCATTTACATACGTGTAACGAAACGTGTACAAGAAAACGAAAATGTCGGGTACCCGATGGTAGGGACAAGTCGAGACGATTCGGTTTCTCGAAAATGTCGGAAGTCCTGAAACTTTCAAGAACCCGTCCCTACCCGACATTTTCGAGTTCTCGCACACCTCTCTACTTATAACACTCGATGTAACTTTTGCAAAAAAAAAATGATTTCCCCACAGAGATTATTGAAGAAACACTTACATGTAAAACAGTGATAAATTTATTTTACATATTTCTCGCAACTTTTACATTATATTTTCAGCCCTTAAATTATTATCAATACATCGTAATGAAATATGTATTATTCTAACGTTTAGATAACATTTTTATGTTACTAATCTTGTTTACAATGCATTTATGTACTTACCAATTCGTTTTCATTAGTATGTTCTGTACATTTATCGATGGTTCGACTTCTGAAAGAATGTTGAAAGAGTACATTATATATGTTTATTACAAATAATTTTGTTTGTTGTTTGTTCAGGGTAGCAGAGATAACATGAGCATAGTTTTGGTAACGTTTCCTGCTGCTCCGAAGCCAAGCCCAGAAGCACAGCTAAAGGAAACCGAGTTGGAAACGGCCATTGAAAGGAGCATTAAAGGTTCATTATCATTTCCATATTCACAACAATTATATTCTTTCTGCTGTTGTATTAATACAAGATCACAGTATCATACACGAACTTGACATTCTGACAACCCTTAAACAAAGTAACCGCACATCAGTTCAGTAATGGAATTTTAGTACAATCAAATACAATCTTTATAGTGGCATAACTAGAGTACAAAAGAAGTAGATCTGTGTTCCTCATGAATTAGTGAACAAATTATTTACACTCATTTTTTTCAGAGCTATTTAAGTTCCTTATTCCATATACAAAATGTACAAATCTAAACGTAAACAGTAGATTTTAACATAGCTAAGTAGAACAAATGCTAATATACAATCGACACACAGTATTGAAGTTTGTCCTGTTTATACTTAAATGTCGTTTGCAATAGACTGTTTCCTATAATTCAAATATTTATTGTTTGAAAAGATATTTTACTAGTCATTACTATATATATATGAATCAATTTAAAATATATATATTAAATATATATATTATATATATAGTATATTTTTAGTAGACAAAATATTTCTCAGATTTTAAACATCTGTTGTAAGTAAGTGCCACATAATTTTCGTACCTTATATACACCTCACAGAAGGTATTTATATGTGTTTCTATTAAGAAACGTTAAAAAATTTATTCTTGTTCGATGAATGTATTTTCTTATATATATATATATATATATATATATATATATACATATACATATACATATACATATACATATACATATACATATACATATACATATACATATGTATAACGTGTACATTTAGCGATATAATGTATAATATTGCGTTGTATTAATTTTTGATTAATGATGATCGCTGATTGTACATTTCTCGGGGTCAAATATTAAATGAAAGTGGAATACATATAAATAATTATAAAAGCTGTATGCAACACCATCTAAATAATAGGTAAAATCCATTTTTCGGTATTTTATCTTGTGATTAATCATACTTGTGCAATATAAAAGTACGCTTGCAAACAGTACATCATATCTTCCAATTATATACAATTAGTAAGTAGCAAGTAACTATTACGAAAATTACAATTTATTATCATAGTAAATTTTATTCGGTAAAACTTCCAATTATTCGTCTTTCCTCACTCTTGTCACTTACGTATTGTGTATTATTTAATACTTTCCACATAATAGATACTCTAATTTCCACAGTATTCAATCGTTTACTTGTACAACTGTATTTCATTGTATTCTAACTATTTTTAAAATAACGATACCACATACAGAAGTACAAAATCAAAGTTCTTTAAAAGAATATTGTATAAACTGTATAGTATATTTTAGTGGAATGTTCAATGTATTTAAAATACTTATAAAACCATAAAAGATATTTAATATGTTTTCAATGTTGATTAAAATATTACGAAAGCATCTGTTATGTACATTTTTTGAGTATTAATTCCGAAAATATGCTATCAATATATAGACATTACATTATCATACTAGAGTAGTAACAAATTATGTCTCTAATTTAAGGCATTAGGTGGTTATAAATTTATAAATATATTAATGGTTATTTATATTTAGTATTAGTTTTCCTTGTTATCGAATTGTACTAATTGTTTTCTTCCTTCATTAAACGGTTTTAATGCCTAGAACTATTATTACTTAAAATTGCATTCCACCCTTGGAGTTGATATTTTGAAAAAGCTTTATTGTAAGTAAAGTTTTCATTAAAAAGTTGTTTGTTCCTCTTTCTAAACACGTAAGTGATGTTACAGGTAGGTTAACGTTTCCTTACAAAGGTACACAAAATGTTCTTACCTACTGCATCGGTATCTTTACCATTAATAAACACATTTCTTATGGAGGAACATTCCAACGAAACCAATACTGTTCTCTGTATGCACATATTTCGTATTAGTACAGTACAATTCCAGAGGTGGATAAGTTTTAGAAGAAATTACAGAACTGTAACTATGAGTACATATAAACAAAAAAATGTATCTACTTAAGACCGGATTTCATCTTTCAGGTTTTCCATAAGAAATGTATTCAAAGCACTAACTATTCCAGTCCTAAGTAGATGCATGCATTTTGTATTTATTCCGTTTGTATGTTCATTTCTTTTTTCTGTTAACAAACGAAAGTAGTATCTTGTATTCCTCATTTGTAAGAATTATTGATCGTAACAAGTATCATAAAATCTCTTTGGTTTTTTTGGTGATACTGGTCGAATTTAATGAACAGCTTTTATTAGAATATTTTATATGTACAGCACAAATGTGATAATAGATGCACAGTGCACTTAATCATGATAGTATGTTTGTATAAATAATTTAACTATATACATTTATCATATGAATATTTTCAATTGTAAACGCGTTCTGTCGATTTCATATTTAATAATGCATTTTATTACATTTTTAGAAATAGTTGCTGCACAGGAGGATGAGAATGAATTTGATTTTTTGAAATTACTACAACTTCTTGTGGATGTAGAGTTTCCCAATCTGCCTCCTGGTGGTGGTCTCTCAGCGATGTGAGTGTACTCGTAAATTGTTATGTTTTCAATCGAGGATAGCGTATAAGTGTATTTGTTGTAGTTACTAAAATTATATGAAGGTTGGTACCTTTAATCTTAAAGATATTCGAGTCTATTATCATATTTGGCGTGCTTCCCAAAAATGAAATTTCCTCTCGAAAATGTTAATTTTTTTCCAAAAATCGGTCTCAACTGAGTGCATCGTTTGAAATAGCTCCAGATTTTTCAGGCTTGTTTCGATTTTAATAATAATAATAATCATTTTGTATTTGTTTCTTTTTTTTCAGGCTACCTTTCATAGAACAAGTGTTTCGAGAAGTATGTCCCAGTCGAGCGCATAGTGTAAGTCTTGGATTCGAATTCCCTTTGCTATAACTAACCCTTGTTCTTTTCTATACTGCATCAAGTGTACAATTATAATCATTAGACATGTTCCATAATCATAACGATGCAGATGCTGACAGAAATATCTTTATTTTAACGATCCCTTCTGATGTAAAGAAATTCGTTTTAAAATTGTAAGAAAAGTACACTGGTATATTACGAGCTAAGTCTTATCTAAAATAAATCTGCCGCTGATTATGTGCAGATGGTAAATTCTTGCAGTACGTTATTGTTGGCGAAAATAAATTAGAGTTTAACAACACATCTAAAGATCGTAAAATATTATACATTTACCCAGTCAGAAAAGAGAGAGAAAAAAAACATGTACATGATTGACTTTCAAAGTTTCTAAGTTATTTCGTATATTTGATAAAAAGAAAAAAATGAAGAACACAAAATATTGATTTTTTTGTTTGCGATTATTTATTACGAAAAAAGAAATTTATAGCATGCAGGGAAAACGTCTTGAATTGCAGGGTTGCTTGATGAAATCAAGATACAGTGAAAGAGTTTAAAAAAAATAAATAAATATTATAGTGAACACTTTTATAATACTTAATAATAATAATTATTACGAAGCATTCGTTTGTTATTATCAATTAAGACATTTAGTTTACAGTACAAGTAACATACAGAATAATTAGGAGTATGTATAGGTAAAGAAAGAGTCTTCGTTTTCTATTTCTTCGTTTTGTCTTAAAAAGGGTATTATGAAGCAGATAAGCGAAAAAATATTGATATTTTATAACATTCAAAAAAAAAAAGTATCGAGAAGCATCTCTCAGTATACTTTGCTGCATAATTTTAAAGAGTCGAAAAAATGAACATCCTGCAGCTGGTTCCAATTACTATTGGCATTGGTAATTTTCATAATTATTATAATCTATTGTTGGATTTTATAAATTCTTCATCCAAGGAGTGAAAAATGTTTATATTACAGTTATTATAAGCAGAGGATTTAGAGGTATTCTACTGAGAATAAGTGCAGATATACTTATACTCTATGGAAAACTAGATAATGTGAGAGATCGATTCAAGCTATGTTTATTCACTGCAATGAATTACATGTTTCGAAGAAGTTTCAATCTGTTAAGTTCGAAACGGTTGAATTACTTAAGGTTTTTATACTTCTCATGATTTGTACAAAATCTTTAAACTGAAAAAAAACAACATATACACTTTTTAATATTCTCGAATGATTTACTTACGAAGTAATACTACTTTTTTATAAGTCCAAGTTATTTCACAGATCTAGATTTTCATCAATACTTAGTAGAATATTTATATTGTATCCTCTTGCAATGTTGATAAAAAAAAATGCATAATATTACTATATATAATTATATATTTTTGTAGCTCTAGAGAACTTGCGCTCAGAATATTTACTTCGTCGATCAGTTTTTCGCGCTCTTCCTTTGTTATACGTTTTGGAAACAGTCAAACAACTGTTTATTCTACATTTTGAAACGGTTTGAAATTTTTTCATATATATGAGAAGAGTGGAAAAACTGATCGCTTAGTTTTAGGAATATCAATACTGTGTGTGTGTGTATATATGTATATATATACACACAGTATATAAAGTTGTGTCGAGAAAACAGTGTATCAATATTTTATTTAAATCGTTTTTAAAATCAAGCAGTAGGAATATAGTAGGGAGGCCTTGATTTTAATTTCATAGAGAAATTGTATCTTTGCATTGAATTATTTGTATTTCAATTACCAGAGGAACTTGAAGTACGATTATTTAATTAATAAATGTTACAAAGTTTGAAAACTTGTAATTAAATTAAAACGACATACCAGAAAAACTATTAACATAGTCTTCAATAAATTATGTTACATGTAAAAAAAAAAGGATGACCGATGAAAATTACCGGATCGTAAAGTTATTATTAATCAACGCAACCTTATTTATAATTAAGAACATGTAAGTATTGTGTTAATTTTGACGAGTATGATACCAAAGTTGAATGTTATCGATTTCTACGAATACGGGTTTGATCAATTAATGAAACGAGATTGTCAGGTAATTACATACTAACTCTACTTCTTTCATGTGATTGATTTTGTAACCGTCCAAAATCTCCTATTTGTGTGACACAGAAACTATGCGTCAAGGCCATCCTCAAAACATAAAAGTCTATCATGTGTATACCAAAGTATATATTACCGTTCCTGGTTAAAACAAAAGTCCTGAAAATTAACTAAAGTTAACAATCTATTATCGTTTTAAAAGTAATATATTAAAATAAATAATAAATCCCGTATATAGGGTTATCCCCTCTATTTTTACTAACAATCTATGCAGTGTATAAAAAGTAGTATTATATTTTATCGGGTACTCTAAATCATTTGCTTGTTCAGATATTGATCATACAAATTTTTTTTCTACGTTCATTTATCATAAAAATCATGTGACAAAAGTACCAGAGATATAGTTCTCTCCCCTCTAAGAGTAGCTGTGTCATGTCTTGTCTTTGAACCATTTATAATACTGTAATATTGTTAAAGTTACAAAATTTCTACGCTACAAGTTTATCATAAAAGAAATACCTGTGTACTTTCAAATCGAAAGGTGAATGTTTTTATGTTCGTCTGATGAACTCACGAAGTTTCGCTGTCGATCTATAATTTGCATATACATATATACATAGTTGGAAAAGTTAGTAAGAACAGAAACAACAGTATGATAATGATAACATTAATAAGATAATAGTAGTTATGACTGCGGCCACGATAATAAATCCAAAGTGCATTTTTAATATGGGCTTCTACTACTATCCAGTAGTATACAATATTTTATACTTATAGTCCTGTTCTGCGCTCAATATCATTTTTACAAAGCATAGAAGATCACGAGAACCATAAGATAGTAACAATCCATACATTTCTCGACTTGTGTCGAGCAAACGATCTTACTTTGTACGATGTACTTAAAATAAGTCAAATAACCATATATTATACAGAATAGGACTATCGGTTGATTACGAAATACATGCTTCTATAAAATTGGAAAGGTAGTAGTGTTTTCTTTTTTTTTTTTTTTTTGTACATAGTTTTGTGTGTTTTATTTTTTTTTTTTTTGTGTTATCTCTCAAAGATTTCTCATAAAATGTGCCTGCATAATAACCTCAGAACGATACAAACGTATTTCAAATATTTATTTAAGAAATCAGTATTTTGTAAACAATATATACACAAACCTAATCTCTCTTGTTTTTTAATACATGTACCTGATTTATGTAATTTTTTAGAAAATTGATAAGGATAGTCAAAATGAAATACTTAATTTTTTTTGGAGCACACGTCGATACTCCAAATTTTTAAGTAATCTTTTAATGATACTACCAAACTGATTTCTTTGAATTCATAACATAATCCTTTTATTTCCTGTTTTCGTTCCCGTAGATGTCATATCGGTCATACTTAAATCCTATCCTGCAATCAAAGCTGAATACTGGAATTGCTCATCTGACTAATGATTGTTAGTATCCCAATATATTTATATATACTAAATAAAATATACTTAATTGGTTTTACCAAAAAAGATATATATGAATTCGAAATAGTTTGTCCACTATTTTGGTATGTACATTTCAGTGTATCTCTATCTACATCTAAAAGATCCACTTGTTTTACATATTTTTAATTTTAACACCTACATAAATCGTTTGTACAAATAAATGATCACTTCTGAAACTATACATTTTATTGTTGGGTATAGAAAAATCTTTAATCTGATAAAAAATTTCTCCTTTCTTCAAGGAACATAATTTTTTTACGACATCTATACATATATCTGTATGTGTAAATAAACAAAATTCTATAGTATAGTGTACAATACATCACAAAATAAGTTTGAATTATAGCATGCTCGGTGTCATATTATTTTGTTATCCTTTTTAACTAATAATATTTTATAAGACATTAATTACGTTCCCCTTTTTTTTCGATTTATTAATTTAGTGTGTAATTATAGTATGATAATGCTATCACTGTTTCATTTACAGTTAGAACATTAAGAGAATTTATTAATAATAATGTATGCTTTCATTAATTATAGACATGAGTTGAAGAAACTGTTAAAGTTTTAGAATGGGTACATATTTTACACCGAAAATTTTCATGCCTTGAATCCAGTATAAGAGAAGATGTAGTTTAAAAAAGAAAGTTGCTAAACTGCATATAAATAGTAATCATAGATTTATTTATACGATATATATCTATGTTATTGTACATAACATACGTGATTTAATACAAATTTCATGGGTGTAATTTGCCATTTTGATAAACAAGCGTGTGTGTTTGCAAACTTTTTACTTTTTGTTATCAAGTACTTTTATTACTAATTCTTAAACAAATAACACATTTTTGTTTTTGTCGTGTTTTATATTCTTTTACGATTGTAATCTAAATTTCAGTACAATTATTTTAAATTTTATTCAATACCGCGAATATACTTCCTAATTTTTTATTATACAAGAATAATATTGTTTGGAGATTTTGTCGATTTAAATAGTCTACATTTCAGACATTTTTCAAATTAGTATTGGATACTTTGCTGCTCCAAACAATATTGTTATCGATATAATAATTTTTGCATTAGAACGATTTGCGATTTTCTAGGTTCCCTTTGTTATTTTATTTATAATTTCTAAAGCAAATGTACTATTTTGAATAATGTACAATATTCCTATAATACTAAATAAATATTAGATAAGCAGTATTTAATATTGTTCAGACAATTAATGTTAATGAATAAGGATTCAAAGAAACCTAGTAGCCGAGACATGAACTTGTAGAAATGTGTTTTTTCGGCTAGATTATAAGCTGGACTTAATTCTTCCAACATATATGATGTTAAGTTGAATAGAAAAAGATGAGATACATGTTAAACCCAATGCACAATAATATTTGTGTCATGTTCATGGTTTTTGACATATTTTTGAATACTTCAAGATAATCAACTTTATTGATATATCGTATGCAAATAGTGTAAGTATGTAATGCATTTTATATTTTCGGTCAGTGGCACAAAATACTCACTGCGCTGTACATGTCTAGTAATTAAATATATTTGCTACATATCTTAATGTTAAAAAAAAAAATATACGTTATTTAGATTAGGGTGCAATGGTATAGCTTAAGGCTTAAGAGAATAGCAATTAAACTTGTTACTTTTATTTTGGGATTGTCGACATTCCTTTTCTATCCTTGTGATGATAATGTAGTACAAAATAATATTCTGTCCTTCTGTAGAAATACTAAAAAAGGAACACTGTGTTTTAATAATAAGTATTTTATTGTAAACTCTATACGTAGAAATATATGAGCACGAAAATTAAAATACTATATGATGATATGCTTACAGACATCGCAAGCCAGTTAGTGTACAAAACATGTATACAATTTGATACATGTGGTACACAATTAAACTGGCCAATCCAAAAGTCATGAAAGTGAGATACCGACCGACAAGAAACTACAGAGGAGTGCTACATGAACAGAGACTATGTGGAATGGTAATTGAATGATGTTGCAGGCATATTTCATTTCTCGTTGAACAATCCTGAAAATTTATTGTACAAAGCATTTTATTTCTAAGCGAGGGTAAAAAGATCTGATCAAGTTCTCTATAGCAATATATTATAGGTTTTTACTTTGAATATATAGCTAATGTTGTATGTTATTACCCTTCTAAGCAATAAATATTTATCAACTATATTTTGTTGTTTTCTCACCATTTGCACGAGTTTAACGTACAAACAAAAAATATAACACATACAAATAAAGTAATTGTTTAAATCATTGAATTAAAAGATGTCCGAAGCTGGTAAAAAACAGATGCTAATTTATTCAAGATATCACAATAAAACTTTGTTTAGATAAAACATAGCCATTTTACACGATATATAAACGGTGTAGCATTATAATTTATATGTACAATTACTTATCGGTCTAACTAAAAATATTTTGTATACACTTTCGTAAAGGTTCTTCAAATAATATTTTAAGAACTAGATTTGTTGTTTCTTGTTAAACTAAAGCACATCGAACCTAATGTGCTATTGAATTTCTCCTTAAATGTTATAATTAACGGCAATAGCATCAAAATATACCTATTAAATAATATTTACAAATTTGTGCTGGTTTTCCATATAGAAATTTTAATTTATGTATGTAACATCATGTATTATAATTTAATTATCATTCCATAAAATTGTTTTGTCCGCTCAATAGAATTTATAAAACAGTATACTTTTTCGAAAACCGGACATATGTAAAGTTACCTAACGAAATATAATTATACATAATTTCACTTATTCGTAGACGCCACAGTTTTACGATTCATTGTATTCTAAGCTTAACAACTATCAGAAATTATTATAGTTTGACTTAATAAACTTTTTCTTGGCGTACATCGTATTTTAATAATATTACACAATGAAAACATACTGTTATATTTGTTAGTAAAATGTCGTGATGATTCTATGGAATCGAAGATTCATGTTCGTTAAATGAAAAAATTAATTGATTTTTTTTTTTAGTAATAATATGTGCATTACGGTAAGTAATGTACACTTCATCTAACGCGTATCGAACATACATAAGTTATCGTAAAATTAATTAAATAAACTATGAGATTAGAAAAATTTTATTTTCTCTAGAAATTGCGTATCACTCTTTTTTTTAATAACTAATTTTTATGGTGCGAGTACATTATATCAATGCATTCGTGCTCTAATAGTAACATACACACTATTCCTTTTATCTCTTATCGAATCTATGTAACATGATTTTAACAACGTTTCAAATACAAAATTCATTTTGATGTCGTACAGATTATCCTTAAGTGTTAATTGAATATGATCGCAAGTGATTAACACAATACAACCTCCCTTTACATTCATGTTGTGTATTGTCAGGTATGAAGTGTTCTTTAACAGGTCTTATTTTTTATAATATGTAATCAAAAATATACATGAAACATGGTATAGTCGTAGCTACGCGAAAATAATAACATTTTTAAAACATCGTTTCTTATACCACCACACACGTCGTCTTTAAGTAGCAACTCTCTTACTTGACTCGTTAAAAACAGAAAAGTTCTACAATGCTTCACCTGTTCTGTTAAAAATTTCAGGTAGCTCAAAAAAGTATACGAACAATACGATTGCAATGACAGCGATGACGTCGTTGATACGAACAAACAATTTACGTATATATATTTATATATACATATTAAACGAATACGTAATCACACAAAGTGCAGTGAGCGTAAAAAAAGGCAGTCGTTTTCAACTCACGTACACGTTTCTTATTTAATGAATCATATTTATAAGTAAACAAATGAAAGTGTAGCGTACAATTACTCGTACACTGAAAAATTTGTACCAAAGCGTTATGATCTTTATCACGAGCGTAATACAAAATATATCGGAATTATATTACAAGTAAACAACAACACAAAAATGAATATATTACAGACATGGTTGGAAACATAAACTAACCGGTCAGATCTTGCGAAATCTATTAGCAGCGAAATCAAATTGATTTCGCGTACTTATGTGATCCAATCAATCCACAGATATATGTATATGTACAGTACGTTATACATTTTAAACAGCCACTTCTTCTCGACACAGTGTTTCGCGTATTCTAAAACATTGTCGATCGTTTTATGTCATCCTCTACATATATATACATATATATATATATATAGGTAGGTGTGTGTGTGTGTTTTCCTGCATACATAGTTGCGTTTTGTATAAAAAAGAAGTTTCTTTGATTTAATAATAACAGTTTATCTATTAGTCGTCCATCCACGCCAAAATGAGGCTATGCTAGCCGCGGCACTCGTAACTAAACCGCCAGCGACGCTCTGATTCACTTGCATGGTAGATGACTGTTGACTGTTGTTGATCATTGCACCAGGGAACGGAACAGTCATTTCAGGGCATGCGACGTTCGGAACCTGTAACACACAACCCATGTAATTCACGTTTTTTTACACAAATCGCATTCTACATTATTTTGTTAGCAAGTCGAAAGGAGGCTCACAGCTTCCCACTCCCAATTAATAGAATCTTCCTCTTCATCAGAAGCAGAATCGTCATTATTCTCTAAATCTGGAACTAATTGACTGTGCAGTTGTGCTACAATGTTCGAATCTACTTCCATTGGACCAATTCTACAAATAAAAAGTCGTCACATGAATAACTATCATATATTCGTTTTGTGAAAATCATAACGATATTTACCTTCCAAGATCACTGATTTCGGTGTTGAGCAAGTGCATCAAATTTTGTAGAGTATGCATCGGATGCAAGACAGTAATGTTGGTATTTTGTGTAAAACACAAATGTAGAACATTGCTGTTAAGCCTCGCTACTTTCCGCGCAAATTTTTGATCTGACATCTCGTTCTCACAGAATTCACTGAAAAATTTTCATACATAGAGGTGTACAATGAATTTGTTGGCAAATAGAATTTGTTAGAAAAATTTCGAGTTAAAAATAAGATATTTTACACATACCCATAAGCAAGTTTATATGGTAGTCTTATATTAACGTAGTAAGCAATAATATTAACCAATTGTGTAGCATAAGTTAAAGCAGCACTGATATTGTAAGCTGGATTGTGCATTGCAGTTTCCTTGTTTGCACCTGGCACTCCATCTTTGTTTGCTGCCACTGAATGGACATATTAATCTTTAAGTATTTATGGTACAATACGATTTCATCTGAACAATTGAAAATAATATACCCCATAGAGAATAAGCACTGTAGTTGCCAGATCCTGGCAAAGTAGGTGCAACTATGCAGTGTTGAACTTCTGAGGAATTGTCTGTGTCATTGATCCATCTACCTCTGACATAAGATGTACCAGATGCATCTGCCAATGCACAAGTTACAACATCTACGCTAGTATCTTCCTCACTGCTAGATAAACTAGAAACAATCAATATTCTATTTTCAGTATTCCTTAGAATGGAAATATGGTCTTAATGAAAACAAGGGGAAAAATATCAAATTATCAACTGTGCGTTTAATTATAATGCTAATCATGAATTATGGGGTTCATTACCTTCTGTTAGGTTGAACTTTTGATAATGGAAAAATATATTGAATTAATTGTTTTGTAGCGGTT
The DNA here is from genome assembly GCF_050948215.1 of Halictus rubicundus. NCBI lineage: Eukaryota > Metazoa > Arthropoda > Insecta > Hymenoptera > Halictidae > Halictus > Halictus rubicundus. The sequence continues at coordinate 19,672,043 of NC_135154.1, read as the reverse complement.
CTTATCACTTTTTTTAACTGTTGCCTTTTTCTATCTACCGCCTCTTTCTGTTTCTCCTGCTTCACCTTCAGACCAGTCACATGCCGGTGCAATCTTTCCACCCGTTCTTCGTGTTTCGGTAATCTAAGTGCTACCTGGGAGTTTACATCTTTGAGTACGTTCAAACGTTGATTACCTGCACATTATTAGGGCTTATTTAGTACAGTGATTTCTCAAAAATAAATTATACGTAAGGTAAATGGTACCTCTGTTTATACTCTGCTTCGTTTCATTCACTAGCGATTGGAGCAGCCTTACTCTTTCTTTACAAGTATTTATATCACATATCTACAAATACCAGAACAGTTATTACAATACTGTGTAAACATTTAACATGTGCATAGTCTACGACAATAAGTTTTGAAATACCAATTTATCCCGTTGCTTGTATTTCTCGAGAGCTTTCATGCATTTCTCTTCCAACTGAGCCCTAGCTGCTTTCAACCGTAGAAGTCGCAATTGTTTATCTGCAAATCTGCGCAAGAATTGATCAAGATAAAACACGATTCTCGTGTCAATTCGATAATTAACACGTCTGATATTTTATAAAATGCATTTTTCTAGGAAACTGACTGTTAAGGGACAGTGAATCTTTGTGTGAAACACAAAGATCGTTTGCGTTCTCGTGAAAATACGAGAATTGCTACGCACTTTGTGTTCAAGGAAAATGTTCGAACAATATTGAACGCGGTAGAAAAGATCGCAGTACACGAAAACAAACTGGCATTGAATCAGGCAATCGCAAATATATATATTTACCGTTCGGAATAAACAGAAGTTGAATGGATAAAATCACCATTTTGAATACACTGTCGACAATAAAAAATTCGACGACTATTATGGCACAGTGGACACTTTAATAGGTTCACGCTTAAACGGCTCGAGACGTCTTCCAACTCTGATGAAAGCTCAAAATCTGCAGGTGCTGTACAAGACCCATCAGAACTGCTTGTCGCCATAACCAAGAACAAGAACAATGGGTCTTCGCCTGTCTGTTGTCACTCATCAGCTGATCTGATATTTACTTGTATTCTCCCGCCACTCTGTTCGCGATACCGTCTTTATCGCGTATCTTCACTTTCATATTTATTGAGCGCCGCATACAGGCGATCTCGTCTTACACAATTTTTCCTTCTAATTCGACGAGTAATTGTTGAATTATGGAAAAAACAAAATTAAATCTCGGCTTACGTATCTCATAGCTGCACCGTGGCAGCAATTCTCTCGGAAAAATCCCGTTGCGCGACGAGATAAGAGGATAAACAAAGATAGCGTATATAAATCGGGGGGAAAACGTTTGTAGATGTACATACATAGGTGAGACGATAAAACGTTCAAACAATGACACATGTATATATTTTCAGCATTTTCCACCATTAAAAATACAGAAGATTTATTAAGCACGACAAACTCTCGTTACAATCTTTCAATTTGCTCGCAACTTCGTACATACATGTACGTCCGTGCCTGATTTGTTTCATTTTAACTATTTAGTTCGCTACGTACTTTTATGATTTATCCTCCCGTATGTAGATACATACGTTGTTATGAAACAATCTTGGATTTTATACGAAACCGTGGATACGCGCTCTTACCGCGAAATACCGTGAGAATAGCTATTTAGTATTTTATCGTACCGTTCGTTTACCGCTGATTTGGTAAATTGGAGGATAATTCTAAGATGATTTGTCGTCGAACACAGTCGAATATGTCAAACATTTGAGAAATATTTCTGCGTGAATGTATTTTAAACAGTTCCAGAAATATCATTCTTCTGAAAGTAATTCAGAGATCTCTTTAAGTAAAATTACGAACTTGTTCGTAATTTCTAACGTTACCTTTCTAGGTTAGACCACGGATGCATTATAATGAAACACTTTTCGATAAAGATTCCATCATTATTAAAAAACGAAATACATTTTAGACATATCTTTTCGCAGATGCCGGTCTGTTGGCTTTCTATGTTATAAGTAGGAAAAATTCAAGACAATGACGTCGATTATAAAACTTCATGCCGTTTCTGGGGCTATGGACGAGTCTCCTCCTTGTTATATATTACAAGTCGATGAATTAAGGATCCTACTCGATTGCGGATGGGACGAGAATTTTGATCAAGAATTTATAAAGGAATTAAAACGGTAGATCAATTACTCTAATACTGTTGTTTTCTAATTGCATGCTTGTTACGGCAATACATTGTTTCATAATTTCACAGACACGTACATCAGATAGATGCGGTACTGCTGTCGTATCCAGATCCACTACATTTAGGTGCTTTACCATATTTGGTTGGAAAATGTGGCCTAAATTGCCCTATCTATGCTACTATTCCTGTGTACAAGATGGGACAAATGTTTATGTACGACATGTATCAGGTATCGTCGATAAGAAGAGAATTATTTGGTCCTGAATCATTACTAAACTGCAGATTTTATGAAACATAAAACGGTAGAAAGACAAATGGAATTTAAGAGTATCGGTACATTATAATCGACTGATTAAAATTATTAAAGGAAAAAACAGATTTTTATTTGGTTCCAGTATCTTGTAAATGATACCAAAAATTTTTATTTTGCCTAAAGATCCGCAGTCTAATCTTACTGTACTTATACCATAAAATCTAATGTTAATCTGATTGCAGTCTCGTCACAATATGGAGGACTTTGATCTTTTCACATTGGATGATGTAGATGCAGCATTTGATAAAATCGTTCAGTTGAAATATAATCAGAGTATATCAATGAAAGGGAAAGGGTATGGGGTCACCTTAACACCATTGCCAGCTGGTCACATGATTGGAGGGACTATTTGGAAGATTGTAAAGGTTGGAGAGGAAGATATAATATATGCTGTGGATTTCAACCACAAAAAGGAGAGACACTTGAATGGCTGTGAATTAGAGAGATTACAGAGGCCATCTTTATTGATCACAGATGCTTTTAATGCTACGTATCAGCAAGCTAGGCGTAGAACTAGAGATGAAAAGCTGATGAGTATGTAAACAAAAATTGAATTCCTCTCGTTCGGTAATAAACGATATTGTAAAGTATTTTTTCTTATATGTTACAGCAAATATTTTACAAACCCTACGAGGTGGTGGGAATGTTCTAGTCAGTGTAGATACAGCTGGCCGTGTATTAGAACTAGCACACATGTTGGATCAACTTTGGCGTAACAAAGAATCTGGTCTGCTTGCGTATTCACTTGCTCTCTTAAATAATGTTAGCTACAATGTGGTGGAATTTGCAAAGTCACAGATCGAATGGATGAGCGATAAACTGATGAGAAGCTTTGAAGGAGCTAGAAATAATCCATTCCAGTTCAAGCATTTACAACTGTGTCACAGCATGGCAGAGTTGAATCAAGTTCCTAGTCCGAAGGTTAGAAATAAGATGATTAACGATATTCACGATTCATGAATATAATCTCAGGAAAGTTTTCATCTGCATAAATCCCTTAGGTTGTACTTGCAAGCACTCCAGACATGGAATGCGGATTTTCGAGAGAGTTGTTTCTGCAATGGTGTGGCAATCCTCAGAACAGTATTATACTAACTAGTAGAACTTCCCCGGGAACATTGGCGAGAGATTTAGTTGAGAAAGGAGGCAACAGAAACATCACGTTGGAGGTGAAAAGAAGAATCAGACTAGAAGGCATTGAATTGGAAGAATATCAGAGAAAAGAAAAATTGAAACAGGAGCAACTAAAGCAGGAGCAAATGTATGTAATGCTGTAATAATATATTTTGAAGTATTCGATCGGCACTACTGAAATGTACATTACTAAAATTTCTTCTACTGTAGCTTTAACCATTTTCTCATTAGGGAAACCGCCGACGTCAGTTCCGAATCGGAAGATGAAATAGAAGTGGGTGGTGGAAGAGGGAAGCACGATTTATTGGTGAAACAAGAGAGTAAACCAGGTTTCTTCAAGCAGAGTAAAAAACAACATCCCATGTTTCCGTTTGTGGAAGAGAAAATCAAGACAGATGAATATGGGGAGATTATAAGGTAATTTTTTATTAACCCTTTACACTCGAGGCTATTTTACCTCAGAAGTTACTTTCAGAAGTTTCATTGCACCTAAATATTTTATCCCAAAAAACATTTTATAATTGAGTGAAGGTAAGATGGAATGTATTCGTTTATATTGCAATTAAATTTTTAGAAATTTGTTGAGTACAAACGAATCTAGTAGTGTGAAAATTGCTTTGAATCGTGGCATGATCGTTTCTAATGGCGCTTCGGGCAAGCCATTCGAGTGCAAAGTGTTAAATTACAAATATGCTGATTCTTTTCCGAATAATTGGTATTATTTCTCGCAGACCCGAAGATTATAAAATCGCAGAAACAATGCCAGAAATCGATGATAATAAAGAAAACCTCGAAACAAAACAAGAAGATGCTACACACCATCCAGAGGTAGCTACTGACATTCCCACCAAATGCATTCAAGTTACTCGTACAATGACAGTTAATGCATCTGTCACCTACATAGACTTCGAAGGAAGATCAGACGGTGAATCACTGCAGAAAATCCTAGCACAGTTGAGACCTCGGAGGGTTGTGTTAGTTCGAGGGGCTCCAAAGGATACAGAAATCCTAGCCCAGCAAGCACAAAGTGCGGGTGCACGAGTATTTGTTCCAGGCAGAGGAGAAACGTTAGATGCTACAACAGAAACGCACATTTATCAAGTAATGCAACTTAATGCATTTACCGAGGATCCTACAATTGATATAGCACATGTATTAATTTAAATGCATTTCAGGTTCGCTTGACGGATGCTCTTGTTAGCGGCTTGAACTTTTCGAAAGGAAAAGGCGATTCCGAAGTAGCATGGATCGATGCAGTGATAACAGCTCGAGATCAAGTATGCCGGGATGCGGTTGCTGATACACAGCAGGACGATACGATAGATCAAAATGACAAAATACTGACTTTAGAACCGTTACCGCTAAACGAGGCACGTAGTGGTGTAACTGTACGTTCATAGTCTTAATAGCAGTCTGCTCTATTCCTATGTTGCAAGTTTGGAATAGACAGCTATTATTATCTGTACCGGTGATTATGAAAGTGAAGTAAGTCATGTCTCCTTTTCTCGAGATGTTTAGACTTCCGCGTCTGATTTGGTTAAAACATATTTTACTATGATAAATGTTCTACTTCCTTGAAAAAAAGGATTAAAAGGATTAAAAGAAAAAGTCAGACCAATCAGAGCATAGCTACATCGGACGGATTCCGGATTGGCCAACGCCAACGTCAACGCCACGCTCTACTGTTGCCGCGCTCAGATTGGTCCGTGTTTTTCGTTAATAGCGAAGATTTTCGCAAACGAAAAAGTTACTTCAAACAACCTCAGGAATCATCCCTCTCAAGGAAGTATAACATTTTTGGGACACCCTGCATAATACGTAATATGTAATATATAATATAGAATTTTTCACTCCACTACATAGTTGTTAGTAAAATCAATCGACGTAATATATAATAAGCAGAAAGATCGATTTGACGGGATTCTGACTTGGATCACTTTCATAATCACCGACACATGTCTACTTACGAAGAGCAGACCATAGTCAAATAATATACTATACTTCGGTTTTATAGGTACCCGGACATCAAACAACATTCATCAACGAGTTAAAATTATCGGACTTTAAACAAATCTTAAATAAGAGTAATATTCCTTCTGAATTCAGTGGTGGAGTTTTATGGTGTTGCAATAATTCTATCGCCGTCAGAAGGGTTTGTATATAATTTCAGAAATACCGATACATTGGAATGGGTATAATTTAGTTCTTTTTTTTTCAGCATGAGGCTGGCAAAGTAATATTAGAAGGCTGTCTATCCGAAGATTATTACAAAGTGCGCGAATTATTGTACGAACAATATGCAATTGTATAAATTAATAATTATAGTTTTTGTACTACATGTGTCCTCCACCGTTTTCTTATTAATAGTTTCCGTCTCGCACGCATGTCACTTTTGGCGCACATATTCAGAGTAGTAAATCTTGACAATAATCTTGCCGCTTTGAAAAGTGGCGCGTAAGGGGATTAACCTAACACGTTCTCTTTGGTTATGAAACCGTAAACCCATTTTTTAAATAAAGAATTACAATATGCAAACGGTAATTACTGAAAATACATCGAAAATCTAATGTAACGTAATAAGTGGCAATTCGATGAGTTATAAAATACAATAATTTATCAACAAGAGTTACGTGAAATCGTGTGTGGATTATTTCAATTGTCACAAGATGCAGCTTGAAGAATAATAATTATTGCTTACGTCGTTTTGCAGGTACTTACAAATAATCTACAATGGGGAATCTGTTTGTATAGAAGCAACGTTTAATTTTGTAAACAACATTTTTGTTTCAGAATTGCATCCATATGTAATAGGTAGACCGAGAACAAGTTAACGTAAGAATTGATGTATGCTGAATTAGAGTAATTATTAAAACATGCGAAAATATTACCAAGCAGCACTCGCAGTCATTACAGTAGTGAGTCTTGTGTCGTTGTTATTTTATAGACATGAGTATAATAAGCTAAGATATGTATTAGAAGTTTTCAATTTCTTCGGAAAGCCAAATCAGAAAAATGTTGAGGTCAACTGTACAAATAATGTGCCAATATTTAATACGCCGAATATGAAATTTGACGAGCCTCTTCCCTCGTGGCAGAGACTAGAAAATGATTTGTACATCTATTCTGCATATAATGTTCACAACAAAGAGGTTCAAGCATTAGGTTTTGGATCATTGGACAGTATCCAGGGTATGCGATGTATAATATTTTTTCATAATGAAATTAAACCATTCTTAGGAAGCTTCAGATACGTTCCAATTCGTAATGATCTAAACATCACAAGGGCTCATAAAAACTCAGATTATAACGGATATAATTTTTATTGTACATACGCTAAAAATAAGAAACCGGTAGGAGTAAGTTTTCTTACCAAATCTAATCTAAATCTGAATGATACACCCATGTTAGCTATTAAACCTCCATTACATAATTTAAATTACACTAATATTGGAGTATGCGTAGCTCCACCATTAACAAAGCCAATGCATTTATCAGAGATGATTGCTTTCATAAATTTCCATGATATAATTGGCATAGATAATTTTATAGTATACGATTTCGGTATCACGAGCGATTTCAATGGTCTGCTCAAGGAGTTATCCAAATCTCAAAATCCATACTGGAAATTTACGTACACAGTTGTCCCATGGAACTTCCCTTTCTCTGGAATTCACCCAGACGTGATAAAAGATTTAATACAGGCGGATTGTTTATATCGTACATACAATAAAGTTATGTACACGATTACATTGCCATGGGATGAGTATGTAGTTTTAAAGTATCATCATTCTCTCGTCGATTTAATGGCAAATTTCAAGCAATTTAACACGAAGACCGATCATTACTCGATAAAGCCCTTCACGTTTTGCACTCAGCAAATCGACAATGCATTTAATAAAAATGCATCGTTTGCAATATTTAAAAAGACGCAGTATGATTCAAGCATTACTGATAATCGACCTATTTATATATATAATACACGCGAATTATTTAAAAGAGATAATATTCATATTCGAGCAATTAGCACGGATTTGGTCGCAGTAAATCGATATAAGTATTGTTTCGAAAAATTCAACCCAGGTACAGGCAAGGAAGACAGCACAATTCTGAGATTTAAAGAAGATATACAAAATTCACAAATGTATAGAAGGTTTATAACAGATAAAAGATTCTTAGGAAATTCATGATAAATAGTTGCAATTAATAATCGACTATTTGCATTGAAATCGTTAATTGCATGAAATATTGTCTGTATAGATTCAATGCAACAGAAATGTGGAATTTTCGTATGAAAGTCTGATCTATTTATAAGGATTGTATAAGTGTCCAAATGTACATTCTCAAATTCTGTAAAAAAAAAAACATTGTTAAAATGCAGATATTTGAATAACTTTATAAATGTAAATATTTTATAAAACCTAATAATAGATTTCATTTTTGTAACTTCCTTCCCCCAGTTGCCTTGGTGATTGGACAAATTGATATACTTATCAACAGTATTCTTGTATTATATTACTCAACAATAATTACACAAAATTTATTTATTATTTTATGAAACGACACATTGCATCAATTAATTTTATTATAGATTTTACAAAATTTTCGTAATTTTATTACATGTTTTCTAATTACGTTTAATATCGATTTCGTTTTGACAATGTGTTCTCCGTATTATATCAGCAAAATTAATGTTAAATGATCAGAACCAAAGATAAAATAAAGTATAGAGCAAATTGAATTTGTTACTAAATGAAAAGTGTTGAACCGGTACTTTCAAGTATATCAATGTATTATATTCAAGAATGATCTAATTGATACATCACTTAAACTTCCGTAACTAAGGATCTAGAAAAAACGTTTATTTCAGTCGTTGGATGATTGCTGTATTTTGCAAACCAGCTTCCTCAATTGTTTTTTCTTCTGGCAGTTCCTTAGTAGGATATGTTGTTAATAAACTGAATTCCCTCATAGCGTATTGAGGTCTCATACTAAGTTATAATTAGTTAAGGAATAATCTGTCGATTGAATAAAATTAAAATTAATTCTACAACAATAGAACGCTGCGATATTGCGTAGTACGACTTGGGTTCTCGAAAATTTCGAGATTATTCTTGAGCATATTAGAGTTTTTTTAGAGAATTTTAGAGAATTTAGAGTTTTTTCTTAGAGAATAATACTGAAAATTTTCAAGAACCCATCCCAATCCTGAATAAAGTTTTCGACCTGTTCCAACTCGATATTTTTTGGTTCTCGCACACCTCTATATAATAGCAATATGTATCTTAATTATAAAAGGATACGTTACTATGTACTGTCTCAAATCGCTGACAGTGTGTGTTAAATTAAATTGAGCCTTCACGTTCGTACCATCGGCAAGACGGATTTGCAGCGTTGTGACAGGTTTTGATTCATCTAAATTTAATTGCTTCTTAGCTTCTGATTCGTTTGCTGCTTGATCTGCTAGATCAGTTGGTATTGTCATACCAACAGTTGCTGGAGAAGGACTGAACAAAGAGATTATTAAAAATACATGGAATATACATAAACGTAAATTTTTGTGTACAAGATATACCTTCCTAACATGCGACCTTTTCCAGTGAAAGCTTTGACTTTATTTTTCTGAGGAAGATAAGTCTCGTGACGATGATCCTCCATGTCTATCCATGCCTCTGTGCTCTTCACAATTTCTTGACGAATTTCTGGTGGTATTTCGCCTCTCTTAATGGTATCTAGGAATTTTCTATTCTCTGGGTCATTGTAAGACCGAAGTTCAGAATCGTTTACAGTGAATCCATTCTTCCACAACTTCAAAGTGATCGGTCCAGAATTGGAACCTTGATTGGAGGAAGAAGCAGAAACAACTAGACAAAAAGAAACAGTTTATAGTAGAAGCGTCATGAACCAACTTTTCTATGTTATTAGTATTTATGTTATACCTTCGGTATCAGAATTTGTTTGACCTAGTTTATATCCTGTTCCACTGAATGTGTTTGGTCTTTGCTGCCCACTTGATTTTGGTTTTACATCAACCGATTGTGCTTGACACAACTTAAACATATCACTAATAATATCCTTCTTTTTTGGTGGTCCTATCACTTCTTGCCCACTGTTTTCAAAACCACCAGCATAGAATGTCTGTGCATCTTCAGGGCTGCTTTCTTTGTCCTTGATATCGCTAAGCGTTGCGAGTCTGGATTTTGGTTTTGATTTTGGTATTTCTTTTGACGATTGCCCCTCCATCTCAGTGTCTGAGGCCTGCGTATAGTCTTCCTCTGTTGTTGAATCTTCGGTGGTTTCTGGGATCAATGCAGAAGGCCTTAAATCGTCATTCTCATAAAAGCTGGCAAGAGCAACCTGAAACATTTGCAAAAGAGACCCGATTAGTTGATTAACTAGAACAGGGCTCCCCGAATTTTTATAAACGAAAAGAACAATAATTTTGTACAATCCACAGGCACTAACAGTAAATACACACTGGGAATCTGTGCACTACAAATATCAAATTAATAAGAAGTCACTCAATGGAAAGAATTGGCTTTAATACAAATTGCCTGTTTATTTTTAGGCATTTTTATTATAACGTTGTAGTTACGTATTTTTACGTTGTTGATTAATAACTATTGCAAATATATCCTCGGTGGAATGAGAAAAATTATAAACTATTTCAAAATATAAATATTAATAACACACCACTTTGTATAACAATAGTATTTCGATTTGTGGACTTTAAGGTTATAAAAGCTGACGGATGCTGACAGTTTTACTAAACTGCAGAGTGTTGCTTATGTAGAAATGAGTCGCTCGTTAATCGAAACTATTTATATTAACTTATATAAAACATTGAATAAATACGCTGCCTCACCTCAAGCTGCCAAGCAGATGACTCAAGGTAAAACCGTGCTCGTTCAGACTCTACACCAGTTACATCTGTAAATTGCGAAACCAGCTCTTCGTGGTTCGCCATTGATCGCGAATATTATATCACTTACGGTGAATTAGATATTGTACCTGATTCTAAACAGCTGCCAAAACAATCTCTCCGGTAATAATTTTCTTTGTTCGGTAATTCAACTTTACGTCAATTTCTTCAATTTACCTGTCATTCCTTCCATTTATATGGAACCGAACCGGATACATGTAGTCAGCGAATCCGCGAAATATTTGAATATACGTTTCGCATCCGTTGTGACTTTTCAATACTTTTTGCACTTTACATTAATCTTTTGCACACAACTCCGTAGAATAAATTCCGCGAAATTATATAATGTTAATCGCTTCGTTCATGATCCTATTATACTATTTAACATCTATACGAATATACATATGTATATTATTCAACTTTTATAAAAAAATGTTTCTACATACATACATTTATGATCAATGTTTCGCATAAATATTTGTTTAAAAATAGGTATTTAATTGCAATTGAATTTCTGATTAAACCAGATTTTTCATACCGAAAGCATTAATCAATTAATAAATTAAAAAATTTTATTTGATTAATGCAGTATTCTGTTACGAATTATGACAATACAAAGCTGTACCGCATTTTATCCAGTGTGCTCTATGTCGATCTGTTATTAATGGTATATTAATTATATAATTATTCGATATAGATTGAATATTTTTATCAGCACATTGTACAGCAGTTACATAGACAGGACATTGGTAAACGTTATCCGTGTCCTTTTTATTATGTAAAAATGAAATGCATATTGGCGGCATATCCTGCCAATATATGTATTTCGAATTTTCAGCTAATAGATTATTTTCAATGTCCCATCGAGCGCCAGATAAATGCAAACCACGGATAAAATATGCGTCAACATTTTCTGCACTAGTTCCTTCAATTATAACTTTAAATTCAAGCCCAACTTCTTCAACAGGTACATTGTACTTTTCCGAAAACGTTAATGAAATCGCGGAGAAGAACATTTTACCAAAAAATATTGCATCGAGCCAAACAATTCTAGGACAGCCTCCATTCATCCATTGTTTAAGAAAACCCATACGTTTTACTAAATTATCAATGTAATAACCTAAGTTATCTGTTATGTTATTATTTTTTATTCCTTTCCAAGTACGAGGAACTTTATTTTTGTATATCATTTTCGATACTTCCTGGAGAGAATCTGTAAATGGAAGAGATCCTTCGAATGCTGATTTCAAATTGTTCAACGTTCGAGTTACAGTTGTTAAAGTATGTTTAAACAGCTTTGCTTCGCACAGAAGAACTCTATTCAAAGGTTCTCGAAGCAGAGAAGACTTATTTTCCTCCAAACAATTGATTTCGAATGTATCGTGCAATTTATCAGCAATATCATTGATTAAAAGTAGTACTTGATCTTGAGGCAGATGATCGTCTAATAAATGATCAATGGGATTCATAGACGAGATGGACGACAAGAATTCAAAGGCCATCATTGTATCTCGAGTAACAGCTCCATTTTGACTGAATCCAAAAACTTCCGATGATAAATCCAAAGGCATCTCTTCGATGTGCTTAATCACATGCAAATACTCACATCTTTGCGGTATCAACTTTGCTTGCTTATCTTTAACCGTGTCTGAGTTGCAGTAATCTGTTAAGAGATGCAATAGACTTCTGTTATCAATATTATCCATCACTTTTCCTCCATAATTGCATTCTCCAATGAAATATAGAATAATATCGAAAGGTGTATAGTCAGCATCGTTTATAAAGCTTTGCAGTTGTATAGCGGATAAATGAAAATCAGAATGATCAAAATCGTACGGTATATTCCAGCCTTGGGCACCGAAGCTATTTTTCTCTTTCACGATCGTGTGAAATAGAGATAAGCCGAATAGCAGCTTCGAAAAGATTTTATCCCTTCCTGGACACCCTTCGTAAAACTCTTTATTTACTATAGGGTCCGACTGGTAAATATTCTGCAATATTTCCTTAATATTCAATGGATAATCGTGCGATATTTTTATGCTATTTTGCAAGATACTAATTGGGAATCCTTTAATAGGGTAACTGGATAACCATAATCGAAAGCCCAGAGATGTATTGGAGATATCGCAATTTTCACAGAGTCTTTCAAGATCCAGCATCCAGTGAGGCACCAGATGACAATTTTCTAGAAACACCCAATTGCCTTCGGCCTGTGCTCTTTTTAAAAGAAATTCAGCTCTCTGTTCTTGACCTCTGCCCATCGACAGAGAGATAAACTTTGACAAATAGCCCTTTGTTTTCGCGTAAGCAGAAATAAGAGATAAAAGTGACGAACAGCTTGGTAGAATGAATAGAATAGGAGTCAAACAATTGGATTCTGCATACGATTGAGCCACTTTAATTTGTGGAGAGTGGACCTGTATGTTTCCCAATGTATCTTTTATTATTTCTATGATCTGTATTGTAATTTTGTCAGGCTTTAACGTTTTAACAAGTATAAGTTTCTGAAAAGAGGATTTATCTATCCAAGGCCATGGCAACAGCTGATTTTGAAGTGTTTCGGAGGAGTAATATTGTTTCCACGCGTTATCGTTGCAATGGAAATCTTCTGCAAGACCATTAAACGTTGATAATACGTTCTGAACATCACAAATATTCGTCCAAGTATTTTGCGGTAGCCAGCTAGGCTTATTATTGGAAATTGTTTCAGTACGTCTGCAGTTTGTGGACATAAAATATTTAATTTCTTCCTCTGTGGCTTGTTTGTCATCTAATAGTATTTTAGAACATAATAAGAAAGAGCATAGTATCTTGTGCTTCTCTGATAAGGATCTACAGATGCTCGCATAAAGGCTTTGAGTAAATGAAAATTTTAAATATGCTAATCTCTTCTCGAGAACAGCACTTCTATTCGAAGTCTCGATAGATCTGGTATACAATTGCACAAACCACGTGAAAGAGAAACAGTACATGCTATTCAAGTATGACAGAGCAATGAGTGTGTTGAACAAATCGACACAGTATTTAACGAATTGCGTGTAAGCATCTCGAAACTTGCTGATCTCCAGAGACATCAGTCTCGTTATCTCTTGTTTTTTAATTATATTTAGAGAAAGATTTTTCGAGGAGTCCAAAGTTTTTATTGCGTTCTCATCTTCAAGAATATTCGTGGTTGTCGAAGATAAGGTGCATAAAATATTATCCTCTTGTTGTTTCAATACTTTTTTGTTGTTCACGTCTTCCATCTGCAATATCTCGAATTTTCCCTGAAGCTCTGGCTTTTCCTTCGAAACGACGAGATCGAGGAGCCTCACTTGAAGAGCTTCGTTTGGAATGAAGAAATCAATTACAGTGAATTTACTGAATACCTCGGGTGTATATTTTGGATTCAACAATCGTGTTGTAATGTACAACCGAAAATCGTGCGAGTATTTTATAATATCGCGATTTATGGTCAAATACGAAATATTTTCATCGTTGTAGATTCTGTCCTTAAGAAATGGATCCAACACGGTTTCTAATTGTTCTCCTACATTTTCAATCAACACAGGGTTTCCATTTACAATACTAGATCGAACGATCGATGCATAATTGGAATTAGTGAGTTTGATGATTTTAATATTATTCTTCTTCTCGATTATTTTAATCCATTGATTTGCTTGATTCTGTGAATCGATGAACAAACACCACAGCTTAGAATTGCTCATAATAATTGCATTCTCAACCGAGAATCTGTGTTTAGGCAAACCACAAAGATACCAATGATTTATCTCATTCTCATCTCCATGAATGTTTATTAGATTGTAGTTAGTAGTAAATGGTATTTTTAAATGTATAATATACTGTTTCCAGTACCCTACAATTTTGTCACGAAAAATTGTGGTGTACGATGCTGTGTAACTTATTATTCCGCACGATAGTATCATATCTCCGACGAGATTATTATAATTCTCTTGCAGATTCTCGGCGCATTCCATCCAGCGGTCTTTCTCACCCCCTAAACTTGCAATCAATTTTTCTGCCTTATTAAGCTTGCTGGTGCAGTCTTCCACTTCCTTTTCGAGCTTCACTTTCTGCTGTAATGTTTCCTGGAGACTGTTATTCAGTACTGCAAGTTTCGCGTTCAACGCGGAAAGCGTTTTACGCTTCTCATTTAAAAAGGCTTCAGCTTCGTCACATTCCCTTTGGGCAGCCAGAAGCTTCTCCTTCTTAGGCGCAACTGCCTTAGCAACTTCATCGTACGACACCATTGCCCTAACCCATTTGCAAAGGCCTTCCGCAGCGCTCGATGCTTTGGCAACAATATGTGGTTTAAAGCTATTATCGGATATATACGTCTTCTTAATAATTTGCATGATATTCGATGGAATATTATCTTTATCATAGTCCTTTAAATTCTGTAAAAAATTCATGTCGCCTAAGATACGCTTGCTTGGACCCCAATAGTCTGTGTATTTTTTACCAGTGACTGGATCGATAGGTTTATCTGGTGGTACGTCAAGCATAACACAGACTGCAGCCATTACTAGCTTGACAGTATCAGGAGGATTTTTCATGGCTTTTACAAGCGTGATGTCTGTGGGCTTCAGTGTGTTCAGTGCAGCAACAGCATCTTCCAGAATTGGGATTGCTACAGCTAAATCAGCTTCGCATTCCATTTTCAGCTTACCAGCTACTCCTGCCTTTTTATTCGCTATCTCTTCTTCCTGCTGCACGAGAATCGTAGCCCCTTCTACACTGATATTCTCATTCTCCACTTCCTTCATGGTAATTATAGTTTGCTGAGCAGAGATTTCCAACTGCGGTTTTAACATTATCAACGTAGCTTTCATCTTCTCTACTTGTTGCGCTGCCAACTTCAATTTTTCTAGACCTGCTAAATATCTGTTCCTCGTTGCGATAATATTCTTCTGCTTTTCTGATACCTGACAGGAGTACAATCTCAACATGTGTAAGAAAGCCAGTAATGTCACATGAATTCTTTTGGATGTTTCATTGAAATATTCGTTACTCATTTCTCGTGCACTGTCGTACAACTGTATGCAAGCTGTTATTATATCTTCTTTTATGTTTTCTTGGACATCAGTGTCTTGAATGTATTTTAAACCTACTTGCTTGAATGCACTCATTGGCCAGGTATTATGCCAACTCATTGTACAATACTTCACTAGTTCTGGATATTTATGTAGATATGATCTAATTATCTTGCTTGTTGAGTTAAAGCATATGACGATGTGCAAGTTATCTTTACATTGTTCCAGAAAATAATCCATTACAGCGTGAGTACTTATTTCTGCATTTTTGTTTCCCCCTTGAGCATGTAAACGTACCATCTCGATAATATTGTGCCTCTCTTCGGTAGAAAACAAATCAGGTATTTCACTGGTAGCTAAAAGACTCTTGATATCACAGAGAAAGGTATCTGATATTTGTTTTTCCTTTATAAAAAACGTAAGGCTCTCCCTCGAACTGCCACACTTTTGTAAAACTTTTTTTAGATCTTCTCTCCATAAATCGAAATTCCAAGAAGATGGCTCAAACAATTCTTGTTGATTTATATAAGCTGCAAGGCTTGTTATAGATTTTCTACCGGATCCTATATTGGAGATCATCAATAAATTACCTCCTGGTATTGCTAAAATTCTTGCAATTTTAATGAGATTTTCCAATACGTATTGTGTTATGACTATATCGATTTGTTTCTTAAAATTTGTGTTATACTCGTTTAGATAGAAGAGAAGTTTATTCCTTAGTTTATCCATAGAAGTTATCTCTTCATATTTTTTATTTTTTTCCGTGCCCATAAAATTGCTAAATACTAAATTGTTAAAGGACTCCTTTGTAATTTGATTGTTCTTAGATTTTGATAAATAGTCAAAAGCTGTTTCGAATGAATCTTTGAAATGACGTTTGGTGGTTTCTCTGATCTGTAAGAAGAGATATTCTTTGTCTTCGTCATCCAATATTCTATCACCAAAAACACGCCACACTTCGTGAGCCCAGAGACGGATAAAAGTAACTTTTGTTTCCACTGATTCCTTTTGGAGGAGACTGCAGCCATTGATTACTTTGCTCACGTCTCTCATGCTAAATTGATATTGACATTTTGCAGGTACTGGCAAGAGATTTTTTATTACAGAACTATAGATATCAATCGTAGCATTTGCTATACTAGTTACACTAGTTAGAACATCCGCTGCGAACAGATTCTTCTTGAAATTCGTGAAAAGCACATTTGAAAAGATTCGAAATATAGTATCTGTAGACGGTGCATACATGCTGTACAGATTAAAATGCCTTAAAAATCTGGGGCATATCTTGATTAAATCATTTCCTATAATAGCAAGGGAGAACATGGTGTCGCGAATAAAAATTTTTTCGGGCTCGTTAGTATTATAGAAATACCCGTAACTGTGGTATTGCCGCAGAAATTCTAGAATACTATTTATTTCAGATTGACTCTCTTGCGTTTCTACACAAAGATCATCAATGAAACTAATACAAAATTGATTTTTCGGAGGACCATAATGTCCCGTTTTAATTTTATTCAGTTTAGCAAGCAGCATGTTTTGCGTTCTCAACATAGAATTCATGAAAGCAAAGCTAAAAAAGTTGATCAAATATTCGTCTCCAGGCAGTTTGTTCTTTAACAAATTCTTTATTAAAGAAGTTTTACCAGTAGATACATTCCCACAAATGAGGAAAGGTTTCCTGAATTTAATATGTTTCAATAGTAGATGATTATATTTTAATGTATTAATTGTTGGTACAAAGATTTCATTATTTATTTCTATTGTCTTTTCAGTTTTTAATAAATCACTCCAATACTTCCAATTTCCAGAACCTTTGAAAATGTAATAATTATCTTGTATTAATCCTTCGTGAGGTAACGTTACATCAAAGTTCTTTATTGTTTTAGGTTTTGGGTGCTTCTCAATTTTTCCACTCCAAAGGGATATGCAGAGGGAATTAAATTGAACGTGAGAGTCCATGTTCAAGTTCCCTCCTAATCCCCATATAATAGACAATATAAGCGCAGCTTGCATCCAAATTATAAAATGATTTTTCCCCTTTTCTTCAGTGCTTTCGGTTTGAGCATCTCTCAAATACATCTCAAGCAAATTTAATGTCGATATTATACCGTGCAACTGATTCACAATTAAAGTTAGAGAACAATGTCTCTGTATAAACTCTAGAACAGGATCCATTATCCAATCGAATATTGAATATAAAGTTTCTTCGTAACCATTATAAATATCGTCTTTGTAGATATGTGTTTTAACGTATGGTCTCCAATCAAGAGACTGTGATTCAACATAAATCACTCCGCATCTCAATAACACAGCAGGAGAAGCTTCTACGATGTTCATAGTTTCGAAGATAATAGATACTGAATCTGCTATATCAATCTTTTCACCTGAAGTCAAATGCAATGCCTTGTTCGTATCCAGAACTGTATATAAACTCTCAATCCATACATCTTTTAATGGTGCATCGAATACTATCCATTTCTTGTCAAAGAAATCGTTCGATAAGGAACGAAATACTTGAGAGCATATTCCATCCTTCCAGATTTTTAATTTTTTGTCAAAATGACCATAGAGTTGGTCCATACTCGATATTCCTGGTATTATAGTTTCTAATTTTACGTCGACACCAGATCCTACACCTTGCTTGTGCAAGGATATTAAAACATCCTTCAGAACGTGTAAAATTTCTGTTTTCCCTACCAATGGGTCGCCAACAAGTATAACTGCTCGATGAATATACAGTAGCTCGAATGCTTGTATAATTTTTAGTTTTAAATCGTCGTGAATGTGCAGACATCTACATTCACATACGGTCCCAAGAGTTTCTAAGAACATTTTGTAATCGGGATGCAATAATGTAACATCAGGAAATGTATTGTCAACAATACTTTTAAAGATGAGTGAATCTGCGCTGCAGAGTTTAGGGAGATTAACGTCGATTAAAGATCGTAAAAGTAACACGGTTTCGTTCTCATTTGGGAAACTTCTTTTTAAATAGTTCAAGGTCTGAACAACTATTTTGGCAGAGTTTATATCGAAAGTGTTACACGATTCACACTGCAGCTGTTCAGAGAGCAGTTTGTAAAACGTAGTTAGTTTTATAGCTAAAAGTTTTGAATTAATTATGCCAGCAGCAAACAGTTCGATCTCTACAATTTTATTGATATCTGGTACCATCATGTGTACTCTTCTGAACAATATTTTTAAATTGTCAGGCAATTTATGGTATTTGAATGAGCGAAGATTAGTCGTAGTGCAAATATGTCCACCTGGATTCAGATTTAACAGTGAACCTTTGATTGTTATGGCTTTCAAATTCGCACTTACTGCTTGAGCCACACAAACGAGATTTTGGGTAATCATGGACAGCATTTCGAGCTCCAGACTATTGAAATTTTCGAAACACAGCCATGCTCCGCAGGAAACTAATCCTTTGAACACTTGACAGACAAAATTGTAGGAAGATATATTAGCGCAATTGAAAATACGAAACTGTACTGCGATTGCTTTTGCCAGGCTTTTAATAGTCTCCGTTTTCCCTGTGGAAGACAATCCTGTTACAGCTCCGTATAAATGGTACTTATATGCTTGCATAAATGTGTAGAAACATCTCTCTGTGAGAGTAGTGTTAACTATACACTGTTTGTAATAGCTGTACTCGTATCCATACTTTATACTTGCATCGAACATTGAAACAGTAACATAATCTTCCTCTAAATAATATCTTAATTGTGCAACCCATGTAAAGTCTCTGTATCGAGTAATTCTTTTGTCCAACAATAATTGCACGATGTCCTTTTGATTACTGACTACAATGATTAAAGATGTTAATATGTTTCTGTGCCTTCGTGTTGTACAATTTCTCAATTCAGTGGCTAAACTAGGTAGATGATTAATATACTTTAAGTATAAAGAGTTTAATGCTTTAGAGCTAAATGAAGAGAAACAATCATGTAAGTCGCGAGTCCAATAAAGTAGGAGAACAGATATAATTATCATACTTGGAAAATTGAGAATATCGTAATAGGTAAAATTAAATTTATCCCAACATTTTAAAATACTTTTCTGCAAAGTACTATTTATCTCATTCTCTAGTTCTATCAACCATGTCTCTTCATGATCGGAATGAATCTGAATAGACTTTTCTAAATTCATTTCCTCATTATGATCACCAATAATAGAAGAAATTTGTTTTTCTTTATTGATTCGAACTTTCTTTACGCCATCGAAACAAGGTTTTAGAGAGACGTTTAATTCTTCAACATTGTTCGATTCGAATAATACTCTTTGAACTTCTTTGTCTGAAAGGAAGAAGAATCTTGGAAAACATAATCGTTTATTTTCTATGTACTCTGTTACCCCACGATGTACATTTTCAAGATTTTCATTGGTATTGTATAAAGACTCTAAAATTGTTAGATCATCAATTCCTGAGAATGTAGGATTCATGCATATTTTATTTCGAATGTTTGCCAAAAGTTTTTTCGCTTCCCTATACAAGGCTGACTCTTTAGGCAAGTATTTCTCTATATTATGATAAGAAAAAGTTGAGTATAAAGGAAGCATTAATACTTGAACATCACACCATTGCACCATGATGTTCCTAATTCTATCGAGAGACGAGAAGAATTCGTTTACAGTCGAAATGATTGGTTTCACAAAATGAGAGGTTTTCATCTCTTCGATTACTATAAAATGATCTTCAAGAAGCAATTCTATGTCACATAAATTCGAGAAGACGTGCATCTTCGACTTTTCATCGAAGCTTATCTCGAACGAAATTGTTTTCCATTCTTTAATCATTTGCAACAATTTTTCCTGTAATTCTAGCTCTCTGTTGGCACCTAGGCTAATAGCTTCATACTTCTCGATGTCATCCATTAAATTGAAGGAGATCATTTTCCTTAGACTCGTGCCAGCATTGGGTGTAAGATCAAAATTACATATCACAGACATTTCCATCCAGTGAGATTTTTTAAGAGCTGGATTACACATGCATACTATCAACGATAAATAATTCTTGAAATCGTTTATATCATTTAGAGCTTGCCAGCACATTTTCAACGGAGCTGGTTGTTGCATGGGATCCGGATCATCTGCGATACCAGAGAATTTGAAGCACTTGCTCGCAGTCAGATCCATTTTAATTTTTGTTTTGAACGTTCTGCTCATTTCAGTGATCATTTCAAAGTAGTTTAATGTTTTCCTTTTTATAACAGCAGCATCCAACCACTCGAATGGCCCATCCAACCATACACTATTGTCTTTTCTCCATTGATGAACAACGTAAATAAGATCATGAAATGGGATTATTACTTCCTGCAATTCAATTACTTTCGGAAACTCAGTTTCGGGAAATTTAAACAATTTTTCTTCTTCGTTGATCTTTTCCATCTCAATGTTAATTTTATTCACTTCCTTAAACAGCCCTCTGTAATATTCAACATACTCTTCAACGCTCTCAATATCGTCCATATTATCTAAAACACTGAGTTGAGGAATAATGTAATCTACTTCAGAATTCAATTTGTTTATTCTCTTTTGCATGTCGTCTTCCAATTCATTCTTCATTGCTTCGCACAATGTGTTGTTCTGTCTAAATACAGGCACAATCTCATGCAACCAGTTTATGGTTTTCTTATTTAAATTGATATGGTCGTCTGATAGAAATGTAACTTCAAATAATGTGCATAGCATGTGTATAGACTGCTGAATTTTGCATTCCAATTGTTTTATTAATTCTTTCGATGCGTGTAAGATGTATTCAGTTAACTCAATCAACAATTTAGCTTCATTTGGTATATTCAGTGCTTTGATTTTCAAGCTTTCGAACTCTTCGCAGATTTTCATATTGAAATTTTTATGATACTTAATCACCTTAAGCAAGAAAGCATTTACGATATCCCATGACTCTTCTTTCAAAGCTTCCTTAACTTTAGTCTGTTCTAATCTGCCTATGGTATAATACATGTTTGCTACTATCCTATTTGTTCTTATCAGATATATGTTATACTTTTTAATATACTTGAGGTACGAATCAAAGTTTATTTTGCCGAAACTTAATGATAATATTTTCTTCTTCGTACTCGGTACAATTACAGGATAAAATTCTTCAGTAATATTTATTACATGTTTGTTTATAGGCTCAAATAAGTTTTGCAATATAGTTCGCAATTTATTATGCGACTCTTCAATGTACCAATTTGGTAATTTTATTTGAATATATTTAGAAGATACTTTCAAATTTAGCACTTCTTCGAACGAAGTTAAATATTGAGCTATTGAGCCAATGTGATCGATTATTCCATGATACGTTGAATATATTTCTTCAATGTTAGGATTGATAAGAAGTTGACCATCTTGTAGATCGAGTTGAAGTTTAATTTTTGGACAATAATATTCATTACACATAATTGTTAGCATATGATCTATTGATTGTATCATAACATTTATAATTTGCTGTGCGAAAATATGTGTTATACACCGCATAATATTTAGCAGTTGATTTATACTAACATTTCTCAGTGTTCTTGTTGCAGTCTTTGATATAATCCTACAGGTTTCTTTATAAAATTGATAAGAAATGATCAGAGATGCTTTTTTAACATCATTATTAATTATGTTTTGAAAATCATTCAATGACATAAGATCAAGACAGAGATCTTGAAAGTTGCAGATGTACGTTGGAAGCATAACTTGACCCATCTCCATAATGAATCTTATTGGTTCCAGATGAAGAAAATATCTTTTTGCTATTAATTTACGACGTTCAGAAAATTTATTGTAGCTGTAGCCTTTGCATTCCTTTAGAGAATACAAAGAGGAAAAAGATGTTTCTTCTTTTCCTGACAACAATAGTATAACTTTCATGGAAAAGCTTTGCATATCTTTGATCAGCATATCCTTTATTTCCATTAGCATTGATTGTACTAATGAAGAATATTTTCTTCTGTACCTTCTTGGCAATAAATTTAAGATATTCTTCTCCCATTCTTTAGGAAACTCATTGTTATACTTTAAACATTTCATTATTTCATTATAAATTATATTGTGGTCAGATGTTAAACTAATGTTTAAACTACTGGGACTGTTTATATTTACTTTAGTCGCATCCATGGCTTTTGCAAATAAATTATAGCAAAACTCAATATAATGAACACTATATCAACCCAGCTGACTTGTATTGGTGCAAAATGTTTTATCAATATCCGCACTACCATGCTATTGCTGAACCTCTCCAGTGCATATACATATATTTGTATTAAATTTTGTTATAAGTGTTCAGATTTTTATGAATTTATGAAATTAAATTAAATATATTTAAAAGACAGCTTGGGAAAATATACAAAAAATTTTAATGCTGGCATTTATCTCTGAATAAAATGTTTTTTTATTGTCTTTAGAAAAATGAATTAATAAATATCGCAAAATAAACAGTATATAAATAAATATTTTTTGTCATATAGACCATTTCGTGAAGTTAATTCCATTATGTACATACATCTATTATTTCTACATGTGTGTGTATGAGGAATATTGATTAAATACGTACATACATATGTACGTATGTATATGTGAGGGTCGTATTTAGGAGAATGCAACTTTAACATTAAATAAAATGCTTTTTGTGTTTATTTAAAAAACATCTACAATCATGAGCAACATCTATATACAAGAACCACCCACAACGGGTAAAGTAAGTACAACTTTACGATATTTTATTGCATATTTATCTGTTTCCCGTTACATAACCTGTAATAACAAATATTTGTAATATCAATTATTATCTAACTGCAATGAATAAACACATAATATAGTCTTTTTGACCTATTTCGTTTCACCCAGAAAAATTTGGTAATTACATAATGGATTTTTTTGTTAATGTACTCCATTCTTTTTTTACGTAAAAAAATGTAATTACTGCAAAATGAATATTTTTTGACATACTTGTTTTTATTCAGAAAAATTGAATTACTGCAAAACAATTTGTTTTAAATAGGTGGTAATGAAAACAACAGTGGGTGATATCGACTTAGAATTATGGACGAAGGAGGCTCCGAAGGCTTGCAGAAATTTTATACAATTATGTATGGAAAGCTATTATGATAATACCATATTTCATAGAATTATTAAGGGCTTCATAGCTCAAGGCGGTGACCCAACCGGCACAGGAGAAGGCGGAGAAAGTATATATGGACAACCATTTAAAGTATGTTTAATTTTGAATGTCCAATAAGCCATGTGTTTGTATGTTTAATGAAAATTCACTTTCTTACAATTGGTGCATAGCTAACATACTTACCCATTTCAGGATGAATTCCATACAAGATTGCGATTCTGCAGGCGGGGTTTGCTGGCTATGGCAAATGCAGGGAAAGATGACAATGGTTCTCAATTTTTCTTTACGCTTGCTTCTGCTCCAGAATTACAGAACAAGCATACTATATTTGGTAAAGTTACTGGAGAAACTGTGTACAATATGCTTAAACTCGAAGAAGCACTGGTAGATGAAGTAAGAGACTATACTAATTACATGGGCTAAATTGCTGAAATATTTCTTACACGAGAAATGTATTATAGCACTTTTTTCTGTTCGTAGACAGACAGGCCGCTTTATCCTCCAAAAGTATTAAAAACTGAAATACTGAATAATCCTTTTTCTGATATTGTACCTAGGGTAACGACGAGAAAAAGCGAAGAAGTGAAGGATAGTACAAAAAATAAGAAAGCAGGAGTGAAGTAAGAAATAAATATTTGTAATCTTTGTCCTTATTAAAAATATTCTTCAATGAGGACTGCTTCCTTTCAGAAATTTCAATCTATTGTCTTTCGGAGAGGAGGCAGAAGAAGATGAGGAAGAGTCCGTGACATTAAATAAACAATTCACTGGCAAAGGGAAATCGGCGCATGATCATTTATCCGATCCGAAATTAAGTACTCAATCAGCTGTCAAACCATCTGGACCTCCGAGCAAGAAGAGGAAAGAAGATCGCAGTAGCGATTGGGAAAGCGATGAGGAAATGAAAACTACTGAAGAATTGGAAGCTATAAGAAAAGAGAAAGAGTAAGCTAATTCTTTAAAATTCTTCACCTTAAAATGTATTAGTTAATCCTACCTACGCCAATCTAATATTATCATTTGATTGCTTGTATTTTTATACGAAATCGGGCACAATCTTTTGTACTGACAAAAGCTTCCTATTGGCTTCCTATGAAGCATACTAATGTAATGAAATTATTGTATATATGAATACTATTGTCTTCCCAGAGCAATGAAAGAAAGAATAAAAAGTAAGCTGAAGGAAACGAAGAAGGAACCCAAGAGGACAAACTCTTACAAAGTGGATGATGACGAAGTTGATAATCAAGATGAAAAAGAAGAAGAGTACTATCTTGGAAAAGATAGAGAAGAAGAACGCAGGAAGAAAGCGTATGTATACCACACTATCTTTCAAGTAAAAATATTAAAATATTTCTGACGAATTTTTTTACAGGGAAAAAATTAGAAAAGAGATTCGCGACTTGAAGATAGACGTCCGGAACGCGAAGAAGGCGAAGGAGGCGGACAAGAAATTAAAAGAGGAGCAAGAAGAGAAGAAGGGACAGAAAACGGAGATTATGAAGGAGTACATCCAGACTCAGGAGAAGTACAAGGAAGCAAAGTCGAAGCTGCCTAAAAAGGGTAAGAGTCGCGAAGATTTCACGATGGATCTCTTGAAGAAATTCAAATCGAAGCTTCAGAGTGCGAAAGAGACCAGAAGCGAGAGATCGCCGACGCCACCACAGAAAGATAATAGCAAAGAAGAGGACTTCGATCCTGCTGATGAGTCCTGGATGGTGCACGCATTGCAATGCGAGGAGAAAGTTCCGGTTCTTGCGAAAGACGCTAGCACGAAGGACGACGATTGGTTCGAAATTTATGACCCCCGTAATCCGCTGAACAAAAGACGGAGGGGTGAGAAATCGCATAAATAATTCTGGTATTAGACGCAGGAAACTCCTCTTAATTGTACAGAACGTTGTACAGACCGTGTATTGCATAATATATATGCTTTCTTCTTAAACAACAATCGGGAACACTTCTCTGAACGATACGTCGCACGCGTTGGAAATCGCATCGCTATTCTGACGCGCGGAACTTCTATTTTTCTTTTGCGTGCGTGTGACGTCAAAGTGATAGAAAGAAGCGATACGCACGTTGCAATTCGGCGACATCACTGAGAAAAATCGTTCGACTGCGTGTCATCGGTGTTGTAAACTTTTGTTTACTATGCTCCGGTGAGATAACTGTAATACAGCCGATCGGTTAGCTATTAGGGACACGATTTCGTGCAAATAGATTTCTATGGACGGGAGCTTATCCCTGGCACAGTAAAAGGTTGATAAGGCACTGATACAAAGCATGACATATTCGTTCACGGAATCAGTCGATCTGTTGGCAGCGAACGATACACATCGTGCATTTACGTAACTTCCAGTTAATGAAATCAATTAATTAATTTAAATCGTACGTTCGCCGAGTCCACGGAACAATACACGGACTTTGAAAAATCGTTGAAAGTTTGGATAATATATTTCGGTCAACCTCCGACATACATGTATTAAGACATTATTTAGTTCGTTATCGAAAGTATTTGGTCGAGGTTTTGTTTTTTGAAAAAAGTTGTTAACGAGTGTTGTAAAGTATCCGGTACCGAAATCGATTCGAGACAGTATATTTTTATAATGAGAGCAGGAACGTTGAATTCGTGGCTGTGCGTGATGCTTTACTAAGATTATTCCCGCGTGGGAAAAGTGAACCCGAAAGTGATGCTACGATCCTACAAGGAGAATGCCATCGACACCATTAAAAATAGATATACTCGGTATGCTTTGTTTCGTTCATATATTACATTAATCGCTGGCAGCGCGTATGTACGCGATGCGGTGGTATAGTTATCTGCGTCGTTGAAAAACAGTCTCGATTCGAGTCATGCCGATTGACATGCTTTTATTTTGAATCATTATTTTCTCCTTTTTTAATATATTCAAGACGGTGCCGAACATAACATAAACAAGGAAACACTTATTTTTTAATTCGAATCGTCGGTAGCGTAATCGACTACGCTTCGGTCTGCTCGTATATCAGAACGTTTTTCACAGACCTAATAGCTATAATTGAGAAATTATTTTGAAGTAAGTTCTGTCTAAAATAAATTGTCTGAAAGCAAATAGTGTCTATTTTTTTAGCGTCAGATGTTTTAATTGTTAAAGTGCGATGGGAAGTTTAATTAACATCTTATCTACCGATAAGTGTTTAGTAGTCGTTTATTAGGCCTATGGTAACTGAAGTTTTAAAATAGATACTTAACCAACGATAAAAGATATTCTAAAAACATTAAATATCATAATTTATTTTCCGGAGGAAGAGATTTGGGAGTTACAGACATTCATAATAGCTGTCCACCCCCCACCCCCCCACCCCCTAATCTGTGCATTCTTGCAACACGTGGCTAACAGGAGTGGGGTGGGCAGCTAAAATGACTATCAGTGTCTCTGAAGACTCTTCTTTCGAAAAGATTACGGTATTCACGATGTAAGTACCATTGTACTTCCTTGACACAAAGAATTTTCGTAGATCGATGTAACAAAAACTTGTGGCATAAAGGCTTTTTCTATTTATATGCTAAGCACAATGTCTTATCGTGAAAACGTATAAACAGTAGGTGAAATTTAAAGCAGCAGAAAAAAATGGGAAATTAGAAAAATCGTTGTTTTGCAGTACCCACATTTTTTTGAAAAGTTAACCATGAAGAAACAGTCAAGGTTAACTTCGAGAATTTTTTCTGCTTGAATCACGAAAGCTACAGGAATGATTTTTACCTACATACATAGAATGATTCTGTAGACTTTCCTGAATATATACATAAGGATATCTTCTTTCATTGCATTGTAAATATTGAATGGTGCCAATAAGATTGGTGCGTCACTGGCGTCGTCTTCGTTAAGAAATTTTTAAAAACATGTTTGAATGTTTATAATATTCTTAAAAATATACCGTTGTATTCGGGAGAGTCTACAGAATCGTTGCAAGTAAAAATCAATCGTATAGCTTTTGCGGTTCAGGCAGAAAAAATTCTCAAATTTGACTATTCGTTAAAATTGCAGAAAAAAAGATGTGACGTCTGTTTTTCGCAATTGACACTGAAAACGATTAGTTTGCATAGAGATTCACTCAATCGGCATGTAACAAAGGATCGTTCCAGTTGCTCTGCCACGTGGTGAGACGCTACGTGGGCGTGTATAGAACACGCATACATACATGTAGTTGTAACACAATCGCGAGCGATCTATACACCAATCAAAATCGTATTCGTATTGATAGGTGAATTGACTAATTATGCGATGACGGTATTTAGTAAAGCTGGGTCGGGGAAACCGTGCTGTTCTCTGAATTCGAATGTAACGCATTCACCATGTTAATTGTCTGCATATTCTTCTTCGATGTATAGCCTCATTTAATCGTAATAGCGCCCGGCAATGTGTAATCTGCCTCCACGAGGCAGGGCGAACTTTATTTTTAAATTCTCGTCTCCGTCCACCTATATAAGGGTCGTCTCCGTCTACACAGTGTGTCCGAAAAGTTACGAACCATCCGGAGGAAAAAGAACGATCGTAAACACTACAGTGAGACGCTGTTTGCAAACATTGGCGTCGTTCGTTTTGCACGTTTTGCACGGTATGTATCACCGTGCAAAGTTCGTGCCTCGAGTCTCCGAGCACCCCGTATATGCGTCGCGGCTACTGAGAGACGATTACGATAATGTGACAATGTGAATTATGCCACCGCATCGGCTTTATCGCTTGTAAATTGCAGAAAAAGTTTTAGTACACCCAAATTTCGGTGTCAAACATCGACTTTTGCTTCTTTTTTTCGCTTTTTTTTTTTTTGATACACTGGCACGCTCGATATCGACATCTGTTTTGGCAACAAACAGTGGTTGCAACATGAAATGTGGACACAAATGTTACCAGAAAAAAGTTATAAATTTTTCTCGGCATTACACTATTCTTCATAATTTTAAATAATTTCCTGCGCGAAATTTATTTTCACTTTCTTGACACGATCTCTTATTTTAAAGCAACGCAGCCTTTTGCGAAATATAAACAGAAATGTTACCGGTAGAAAGCCACTAATTTCCTGGACATCATACTCAACAACAATTTTTTATAACATAGTGTACACAAAACTAATTCGACTTTCTTTATGTGAATTATAAAAAAAATGGTGATCGTGCGAAGGAACGTTTCGAGTAACTTTGTCTACAGAAAATGATTTCTGTTTATTTTCCAAGCAGAAGAAAATGCCTGAGAATCAGGCAAGTTTAGATTCGACGACATTTGACGATAACAAAAGAACGTCATCCTTGGTCGCCTTGATGGTCATTCTGAGGCCATCGGCCCTTTTTTTGCATACTGACTTCTCCTGGTTTTTTGTTTTTTTTTTTTTGCGCGACGTTTATAATAATTAATCATAGCTAGGTTTCAGATACTTTTATCGAAGTTCAACGCGCACAATCTATGTTTACGAACAGAAATAGTTTAAATACTCTTAGGAACAAGAAGAAAGAGGGCATTTCTACACAGAATATTAAAATTTTTTCAAGAGAATACGGTACTGCGTCAAAATAGCGAAGTTCTTTATGCAATTAAAAATCCGGCGATTCTAAAGAATATGTTACGCACCATTGGCTAGCGTTACATCGTTCGATCGAGTCATTGAACTTACAACGTCCTTGCAAACGAAAAGGTTCGATGAACAAAGAGGGTATCGGCTTTGACGTTCACCTTTGTACCAAAATCAAGCGATAACCCTCATGTTACGACAACCCGTAAACATAGCATATCCTAGGCCAGCGAGTTTCAAAAAATGGCGGCCCTAATACTTAATCCATAGTCAAACATGGTTGGCACGACAGTCGTCATAATGTCATAATGTCACGATTCGTAGAATTAATTATTATCATTTTTCGTTACCATATCACAATCGGAAGCACCAGATATGCTGCTATAACGTTTTGGGATTATATTTCTGTAAATGTTGATAATTACACAGGAAAATATTCCAGAAACATCTGCCAGTTTCAATGAATAATAATTTCCATGCAATATACACATACCATTTTGATCACATGCGCGAACGTGATATGACTAAACCTTTTGAAATTTGTCGTTATGAATAAACATCGATGGAAATGTAAACATTGAAACATGAATAAACATTGATGGAAATGTAGCTGGTCGTTGCGCGATCGAAATTGCATATTAACCATATGCAGCGACACGTCGCATAGCGGTATGGCGTTATCGTTGTAAAATATTGCAATGCAATGTGAGAAAATAAAGGGATGAGAACAGTTTGCTAATGATTGTTTATTGGCCAAAGAATGTATAGATCTTACGAAATTCACTGTAACTTTAAAACTCCTGGTCAGATCCTTTCGATCGCTAATTCGTTCAAATTGTAACAGTTACATATGTCTGTAAAACAACGAAGCGTTGAAATAAAAATTGTTGAATGAAATTAGTTCAAATTATTTATGTCTTCGATACAGAGTGATTCAGAAGCCTGTTGCAGAACCCAATGTTCGGTAACATGGTGTACAAGTTTTAATGTATATTTGTATGGCTCTCGAAAGATCTGTAGGTTCATCAACCGTTTCTTAGTAGTGTTTCTCATGAGAAATAATTTTGCAATTCGTAGAGGAGGGTGCTCGTCCAAGAGATTGGCAGCCTCGTAGATCCGAGTACAAGGTGCCGCTGAGGCTATTGCGATTATGTTTGCTTGGAATGATTCTCCCTGCTGTGTTGGTAGCGGGGCCAATGTACTTGCGATACCGCGTTTATTCCGAGCAATTGTACCCTTTAACCATCTCCGATCAGAGGCTTATCGACGCGAAAGTATCAACGACATGGTGTCAGGTAAGCGAATCTTCAATTCAATTTTATTTAGCAGCCTTGTTCTCTTTCTAATCCAATTTGTTAAGCCATAGTTTCCCACTTGGACGTTGAAATTTATTCTCCTTATCTTCAATCTAATTTTTCAGGGTTCAAATAATTTATATAGAATTATGCTTGGAACGTTATAAAACTTCATAATTTTCCAGAGTTCGAAAATTTTACATATACGCAACAACGTTAGGCTACGTCGCTAATCACACGATCATTTTTCGAGATTTCAAAATTACATGCACACGAGTACTCTCAGAAACCTCGACAATCTCTCGCTAATCTTAAAAAATTCAATTATGGTTCACGCAAGCACATTCGGAAATTTTTTATAATAACTTGATAATTTTCCCGGATTAAAAGATTGTGTACTACGTTTGGATACTTTGATAATTGCTTGATCGCTTTGAAAGATTCACAAACTATACACAAAATTACTCTTGAAAACTTTGATGATCTGTAACTTTCCAGGATTCAAATATTGTACATTCAAACATGGTGTTGACAAAATTTGATCAAGGGGGTTTCACAGCCAAATAGGATTGGGAAATTAACGGTCTAAGTAGAGGGCTCGGAATTATTCACTCGCGACGGCCGATTTTCGAAGGCTACGCCCCGTTGAGCCAGCTGAGGCGCGTACCATAGGCGCTATTCGTGCCGCGTAAGGGTCACACCCTTAACAATAGGTTTCTGCATTACCGTCGATGCACTATTGCCAATGCGTTTTCTTTTTGTCAGTGGTATCTCCTGTAGGCCTATTTATACATTTGGAAAATCAATTCGGAAGATAAAGTTGAAAAATCATTTTTAAATGTATTGTCCAAATTTGATTAACATCCGGGGTAACTTGATTTTCGCGCACGGTTAGACGTGCTTGGCAAATTGGTAAGATCTACGCTAACGAGCAGAACCGAGTCTCTACGCTATTTGAAGCAACATAACTTTTTCAACATTAGATCAAATGACTTGAATTTTATTGAGAAGTTAGAAGGATTAGTTTATTAGACGAGGTGTAAAAAATTTTTTAAAAAAGTTTGAATTGCTCGGAATCGCAAAAGAAATAGTAAAAGATGGTTTTTTCAGCTTTTTCATCCGAGCCTCTATTGAAAATGTAAAAAATGTGTTTGATTCGCTTGAATAAATTCTATCCATGCTGAATATTTCACCGATGTTGGTTCATTCGTTTACGCGTTATGAACGCTTAAAAGTGGAAAAATTGCCGTTTTTCATGATTTTCGACGTAAAATCGCACTTTTAATCGTTTATAACTCGTAAAAGAATTAAGCAATATCGGTGAAATTTTCAGCATGGATAGAATTTATTCGAGCGAATCAAATAGATTCTTTAAATGTTCGATACAGGGACAGATAAAAAAGCTGAGAAAAACCAACTTTTACTATTTCTTTTGCGATTCCGACCAATTCAAATTTTTTTCAAAAATTTTTTACACCTCGTCTAATAAACTAATCCTTCTAACTTCTCAATGAAATTCAAGTCACTTGATCTAATTTGAAAAAAGTTCTGTTGCTTCAAATAGTGTAGAGACTCAGTTTTGCTCGTTAGCGTAGATCTGACCAATTTGCCAAGCACGTCTAACCGTGCGCGAAAATCAAGTTATCCCGGATGTTAATCAAAATTTATTTTCTACAGCTGTGGTCCGAAATTGTCGTGCAACGTAGTGGGAATAGGCTAGTCGACGGTAATGCAGAAACCTGTTGATAAGGGTGTGACCGTAACGCGCCACCGTAATAGCGCCTATGGTACGCGCCTGAGCTGGTCCGAGAACCACGACTGCCACGGGGAGCGAGACACGCGGGCGGGTCGAGCCCCGTTTAATCAATAGTTGAAGCGATCGTTCCCATAAAGTAAAGAATTACCATCGTTGCAAACCATCTTGAATTTTTCAGAGTCAGGTGATCAAAGTAAACGCGACCTTCAACGCTTATCTGATGAGCGAGGAACCACAGGTTGAAAACAAAGTGCAACCTGTTTCGATGACAAGACACCTGATCTTAGAGGACGACATGAAAGAGTATTGGGGATTTTATCTCCTGAAAGGTAGCAGCGTTACCGTCTCCACCTGCGTGAGGTTCGAATCACAGTTTGATCGACTTAGGGCAGAGCTCCGAATTATATTGACTCGCAACGAAGGCTGATTTTCGAAGGCTACGCCCCCTCGACCCGGCCGCGCGCCTTCTTCCCGGTAGCGGTCCTGGCCCTGGTTCTCCAGCCAGCTCGGGCGTGTATCTTTATGTAAATTTACTTCTACTTTTATGTCAATTACTTTTATTAATCCTTGAAATATAAAAAAATATCTCATAACAATACTCCTTGTTACATAAACTATTTTTATACCGCTCGTTGAACCGCTGTCAGAAAAATGTTAGAATGTCGGAAAAATGTTGAACTTCACATTTCCCTTCGTTACTAAAAATGTGTTAAATATGTATAAATGTAAATGTAGGTAGCCCCTTAAAGTAATATTATTGTACGACATAGTGGAATAGGTCTACAGGGGATACCAATGACAAAGGAAAACGCATCGACAATAGTACCTCGATGGTAATGTGGAAACCCATTGATACGGATGTCGCCCTAACGTGCCACTTTTATCATGTATAAATATTTAAGCGGCTATGGTACGCGCCTGAGCTGCCTCGAGAACTATGACCGCCACGGGGAGGGAGACGCGAGGCCGGGTCGAGGGGGCGTAGCCTTGGAAAAACGATCGTCGCGAGCCACTAATTCCGAGCCCTGAATTGGGGTGTCAAAGATTGCATCAATCTCGTTTCACGAATTACAGGTGGCCGGGGGCATCCCTGACGATCATTCGAGGGCACAAGCACCTTCACGAATGCGCTTTTATCGGCGATGATAGCAGCGAGGAGCTGGAGGAGCTTCTGGAGGTTGCTAAAGAGACTGGACTCATTTCTGTCAATGGAACAGACGAGGTATAAAGTACACTTTAAACTTCATTCGTCCCTCGTGTTAACTCGACATGTTAGCTTGTTGCATATAACATGTACCTTTGTACTTTAAATTATGATAACATACGGTAAATCTGTACATTGTAATCGAAATCGAACATTCCATGCGGAGCGATTCAATATAGCTTTGAAATACGCGAAGAGAATTTTCTGTGCAGGACAAGAGTCCCAGTAACGAGCCAAACAAGATGAAGAGAGTAGAGCAAGGAATTCAATTCCACCACAAGGACCAAGCCCTTCCCCTGAACAGCTCAAATCACCTAACAAACTCGCATCATTACAGCAGCCACGAATTAGACGCGAAAGCCATGAGAGCAATCCTAACCGAGCTCTTCGCAAAAACGCTGGACACAAAGAAGAAACAAAAAGAGAATCCTCATCATCATTACGAGGGGACTTTCGTAGAGTTGGCAAACATTGATAAGCCACCTGTTCATCATCCTTCTGAAGTGGACAAGAATGTAGAACGAAAGACAGCAGAGCTTTTAAACAAACTCTCTGGCAATCGAGTCGAATCCGAAGCAAACTCTGCAATCACTGTAGCAAAAGATCGAGAAAAATCGAATGAAGGACAGAAGAAAAGGCACGATGGCGGCCAGAAACAAGAAGAGGCGCAAGCAGGCGAGCAACAAGGAGAACCAACGTCGGCAGAAGTGGTCAAAGATGTGCTGGATAAAATCAATTCGTTAGGATATCGAGGAAAGAAGATCCTCAGAAAGTTGATGGACGAAATCGAGAAAAATGGCGGCGAGACGGAAACCCTGAGGAAGGTGGTCGATGAAACGATGAAGAACCAGAAGCTCTCCGAAGCCGAGAAACGAAGGAGACGAAGGGATTTGGTTCTGTCATCGTCTCTTCGTGCAGAGCTGACCGAAGAAGATGAAGACGCTGACGCTGCCGTCGAAGAGGTACAGTATGAACGATCCGTATCTAGTCGATCTTAATCTTATCTAATTGTAGGTACCACGGGACAATTTTTACACTCGTTTCCGCTTGAGTCGAGAGAAAATTAATAGCGTTCGACTACTGTAGAGTCTCAGAACACAGCCTGCCTTGAAAGTCTGTGTGCGGGCGTCGAATTTTGTTTCTTTAAAAAGAGAAAAACGAAGATTTTGTACATTTTTGAACGTTGAATAGGTTGTTAGGTTGGAGTGGAACAGATTTGCTTGTCCGAATATGTTAGCATTGTGGTTTTAAAAGAATTCTAAAATTCAGTAGAAGCTGAAAAATCTTTTACTTCGAAACTCCTTACAGCATCATTCATTCGCAGACACTAATCAGTGGACTGCGGTTCTTTGTGCAAAATAAAAATTTTCTACATCCATTGCAAGCTACCGAATAAAAATTTGCTTCTTCTTTTAATAATCGTAACAAGTTAAATTCTTTTAATCTTTCCACCGTCTTGCACGTATTACAGATACATATTTTCGTGTCTCTCGCTAGACTATTGAATTAAATATACAATTTCAGATTTCCCTAGAGAAATTCTAGGCAGCAACAGTTGCAGTAGAACCGTACTATGTAGTATCATCAATGAACTCATCGCGTTAATCCAGCACTTACCACGCTCTCGAAGGTGTTTGCACAGCATAAATGCATTCCGGTCCCGCATCGCAATAAAGAATCGTAATTCAGCGTTAGCACGATAACGTTCCGCGAACGAACAGTTTCTAATCTCGCTCGTAAAACTCAGTATAGATCGGTATAGATATAGGAGAAAAATCGTGTACTCAGCGCACATGTCGACGAGCAATAAAATGCGCGCGCAAAGAAAAAAAAAAATGAAAAATAGCCTGCATCGAAGTTGCATAAACGTGAAATTAGGACACTTTACTGTTTACACGGGCGGCATTATCAGTATTGATCGCTTTTAATCACCCGGTTGCGACAGCCTGCACAGGTAAAGTCCTTAATTCGCTCATCGAAATTAATCCACCGGTGGAAAATTTTGAGGTTCGCAGCAGAACAGCAGATTTCCTCTGGCATAAACGTCTGATAATGTGCCACCTGAGATGTTATTACGTGATAAAACGTGGGAGTGAGATTATGCTTGCGCGAGACTAATGAAGAGAGCTTGTTAGATGGTGAGACTTCTGTTGTCGATCTCAACGATACCGGTTGTTGTCAAACGATTCCAAGAGCCCGTATTCCATTCTTTGTCAACATCGTTCTCGGGACGATAACACGGGCCAATTTAGTGGATTATAATCAATTTCTTTATCGCCGACAGATAGATATCCGGGCATTACTAATATTGTCCGAATTAGAGATTACCAAGTCGTGTAATTGTGGCGCGGCGGCTATCTTTAATTTTCTACTCGTGTGTGTGGTAATGGCATCGAGGGCCCCGTTATCGAGAGACGTTTTCGAGACGGCATTCAATATTTGCAGACACTTTCGGAATAATAGAGATGTATCGCGAATCCGGAAAATATTGATAGGTCGAGGCTCTGTATCGAGATATTGAGGCGATCGAGAGATATCGAGAACGCGAAAACAGTTCAGCTGAGGCTGACATTGAGCTTGTGGAATTCGGCAGGGTTCAGAAAACACTCTGGGGACATCAGTCAAGCTTAACACGCCGATTTTAATAACATTTCTACAGGATATAGTTTGTTGAAAAATATTTCACACGTATTTCTTTTTATCTGCAATTTTTATCCTGGGGGAGAAAATAGCCCTCAAAGTTGGGGGTGGAAACCTTATTCTTGTATAACAAGGACACTATATTTTATAAATTTGCATTTACCATATGGACGTTTCCTTTTTTTTTTTTTTTTTTTTTTTTTTTTTTATAAAGCACGTACGATAAATGCATAAAGACCCAATTTAATTAGAAACTCTTAAAGACCAGGAAAACGAAAGATGGTCCTCCAAAATTTGCAGTACTTTTAGAAATAGTTCGTTTTGTTAATAAAATTATTTTTCTGATCATCCAACGTTCGTTTACGTACATTAGGATATGTTGCACCCAGATGGCATAGCAGAGGACAGAGGCACCGTGAACGAGACAATGCTGAATGATAGAAGCAATTCTGAATTTTGGAGTTCGTTCAGCAGCTCTGAGGAACGATTGCTGGATTGTAAGGGGTTGATTCTAAACCTACCTCTAACACCTCATCGTCATTGTACACCGAAACATGAGAAGAAACACTCGGAAGCTTCGTTTGCAAACACGGTTACCTACAGGTACGCAGACCTCTTGATTTATATTGATAGATCCCCGGTAATGATAATAACAGGTAGTAGATAAACACTTATTTCTGGAAAGACAAATAGTCACGTGGATAGACTCGTGGAGGATGCAATGACCTAACAAGGCTGTCATTTTCCAAACGTTTTTAATTTTTAACACTTTCATGGAAGGATCTGGGTCCACTCTGACCCAGAGTTACGAATGTTTCGTCTAAATTCTAATTTTTCCATCGGCGGTAAGTCGACAGAATGACAAAGAATCAATATGATGGACAGATCAAGAATTAAACTTGCAAATTCTTTCTTTGACAACGAAGCGTGAAGATAAGACAAGATTAAAACAAGATTATTCTCATCGTTCATAAATAATAAATCGACATACAGGACGCGCTACTTTGTTAGAGGCATTGACAAATGTGTCAATTTCACACAAGGGAAGAATGAAGATTATTAAAATATGCATTGAATACTACTCCACAAAATGAAATCTTCTTTGAACTCCTGTAATTGATCGTAAAAAAATCTTACAGTATTCTAGCTGTGCTCATTTTAAAGCATGGAATCTTTACTTTCGTATCCTCGAACTTAATTTTCAAATAGATATATTTTTTTAAGATCTTGTTTTTCTCAAAAACCTTTCAAAGTTTGTCAAGATTCAAACGTTTCTGTGGAACTCAATAAAAATGTTTTTCTCTCCTTTAAAAATTGCGATTTTTTCCCAACCCTATTCTACTTTAAAGGACATAAGAGCAGAGATAGTGTAATCTAAAAGGATTACTATCTGCATTTTCGGCCTCACTAACAAAATTACTATAATTCTACGAGATTTATCGAACAGTGTTCGTGTTCATTTGTTAACTAGAATTTGTTTCAGGGTCCCAATAAACGGATACTACTTCTTCGTCTTCAACTCCGAGAACGAGATCCAACCGAACTACCTTCGAGTGAACTTCGACCTTCTAAAAACCGTGTACAACATCTCAAACCCGGTCCACGAGTGCAAGAACAGTACAAAAGAGTGTTCTCTGCCGTTCAAGCTCTTCAGCAACGAGAGAACAGTCCTGGAACTACCATTGAGTGGCAACGACTCCCAATGGAACCAAGAATACGTGGTAGTTTCTACCTGCGAGCCAAGAACCGCTATCTACCTGATCTGCATCATGCTGGTTCCCTTACTCATCCTCGTGTTTGCCTTCCATTGACATCACATTTGTCAACACGACCGAGGGGCAGCGTTTCCGATCTCGCTGACAATGCTCACTTGTAAATATTAGGCTTAAGTCGACCGAGTGACGAATGATTGCTGCAGTGACTACATACAGTGTAACAGTATTTTTCTTTTCCTCGTGCGCTTTCGAATGGTAGCGATACGCTGACTAGTTAGTTGATTAGTAGAATAGAAGATAGATAAGTTTAACTTTACTACCATCCATTGAAATAGAACTGATTCGTGTCTTCGGCTCCTTAGAAGTTTAATTAATATTTTAACGAGGAGTCTCCTGCTCGACTCTGGGTAATGTTACTTTTGTCTTTTTGTACGTGAAAGGCACTAAAAGTTGTTGAATGTAAGATAGAAAAGTTAATTTTCATTGGTTATTGGCTATGAGAAAATCTTTTTAGTGTAAAATGATTTTCGCGTGGTCACTGAATTATTATAATACTGATTAAGAAGCAAGAGATTGATGCTTTGATATATATATATATATATATATATAGGTGATTTGTAGAAAATCAACACTCCAATCAAATCTATCGTCTAATAATTGTATAATTTCAGAGGCAGTAAGATTGAAAATGACTCAGAAATAATTCTAGAAGCGTGGAGCTGTTGAGGAGTTGTGACATTAGGTGCTTATTAAAAATGCTCGACGCTGTTTGAAAAACGTGTACATACTTTCCAGAGTGTTTTATAGACTTTACAATTAGACTAGTATTTAGTACCAAGTGAGATACGCTCCACGCATTAGTAGATACTGGTACAATTGTATAAATCATTCTTTTGAACAAAGATTAGTTGATGACAGAGTCACGCGTATTTTAGATTCTAACAGGATCGTTTATTATTAACTTAGAAGAGTATCGATGTATCATGGTGTATCGCCACGTGATGCTTTCGTTTATATTATTTATTGCAGGTTGCGTCTTGTTAATTTATTTAGTAATACCGCTTTATCTGGCGTAGACTCATGCGGTTGAGATTTTTGCCGTGAATTGTACCTTATCGATCACTGTGGAATTAAATGAGTGTACAGAGACTGCAAAGCTGATTTATATTTTCAATAAAAAAAAATGTCATTAATCGCAGCCGGTTGTTTATCTCTCGATTTTTATTAGAATAGGTAGATAGGGGAAAGTTTAAACATGTGATAATGTGCGCACAAGTTACGGCGAGCTTATCGCAGTTCGGATATTTTCTTCGTAGTATGTAAATGGCAAATCGTTTTTATTATTATATTGTGTTAAAATTTACATTTTTGAGAATGTACTCCCACAATATTAGTAGCAAATTTAGTAAAATGTCAGATTTATGGAACAAAAGTATTGGCTATTAAACTAGGTATTAATTGTTTCGTGGTATTAAAAATTACAA
This sequence comes from Halictus rubicundus, assembly GCF_050948215.1. NCBI lineage: Eukaryota > Metazoa > Arthropoda > Insecta > Hymenoptera > Halictidae > Halictus > Halictus rubicundus. Next base: position 19,632,702 of record NC_135154.1, on the reverse strand, counting down.
CTATTATATGTCTGTGAAAGACTACACACAAAATAAATAAATTATTCCGACAGCATCGTACTATTAAGTTATAAAAGCATACCGAAAAGCTAACCGTGTATGGCGCAATCGTACGCATAGGTTTTGGATAAATGAAAATAACTCCGCCATTTTGCAACACTCCGACTTGAAAAAATTCATACACTGAACTAAACGTTACATTATCACACCACAAAAATATTAGAATTTTCCATTGACTATTTGCCTGCGAATAAAATTCGGAAACTCTACCTGCTTCGACAAGGGTAGTTTACCCCCTAACATATGAATCCAAGAGATAGCATAGAATCTCAGTTTCTAAATTTTAGAAATCTTTCAAAAATGGTGTTGACAATAGGATATGCCCTCTTGAAGATGATAATACTACAGTTTCCTGGCGAAAAATTTGCGTGACCGAAACAATGCTAATTAAGGACCCCTGGGGGCTAATCCTTTACGCCTTCGGACATCTTAAAAATTAATCTCCGTCCTATCTGTTCGTTTAATCCCGGAGATTAATGCTTCATGCCGATGCAAGAAGCTTCCGACAACTTGACCCTGCTATTTCGTGGGCTGGGAAGGGTGGTGGCGAATGGTACATGGGGGGTTTCGAGGGCGGAGCGACCCTTATCAGCAACGAACACTCGCGACTCGCGCAGCCTCCGTGGCTTCAATGACTTTTCAGAAGTGAGCTCGCACAGCCACCACCACGGCTGGTTCTTCTATGTAAATGTTCTTGCTCGATACTCATCTTGGAATATTGCCAAAGGACAGCTTATCTGTCTTCCAGATGACAATGAGACCTCTGTTTAAGCCAAAAACTGCTTCCCTCTCGTCTTTACCAGATTTACAGCCCGAAGACGGTGGTGCATGAAGACGGTGGTAGTAATATCATCTCCTGACAGTGTACTTTTGATTTTACACGGTACTTCTAGTAGTTTTGATTTTATAGACGGCACAGTATTCATTGAAATCGATCAAATCATTTTTCTAGAGCTGAACCCGATGAGAACTTCCGTAATTTAATTTTCTTTTTTGTTTGTTTGTTGTTTTGAGCAGTGGAATGAAGATCTATGTTTCTTGTGAGACAAAGTTCTCTCGAAACAAAGTTTGTTTATTAGTAATCTGATATTTTGATAAAATCACCGTTTCCTTTACTTTCAAAAACAGAAATAAATATTGTTCTTCTGTCCAAAAAATTGCGAATAATTGTAAATTATTATAAATTATGGTTTCGTTATGATCCAATATAATTGTAGAAAGAAAAAAGTAATATTGTTCTGCCTCGTGCCTTTCTAAACTGTCCAAAAAATTTCCAATAATTGTCAAAATAATTTCCAGTAAAATCGTGCTTCTATGAATGAAAAATTATTGTTTCCCTGTGACCCTGAGAATGTTTAAACTGGAATGAAAAATATTGTATCTACTGATTGAGACTGAATGTGTAAAAGTAAGACACGTACCGTAACTTGACCGATTCGAGGAGCATCGGTGAAAGACGCACGTGGAAAACAAACACTAATAATGCGATTAATATGAGACGACTGGTTCACGCCGATAACGAAAATTGATTTCACCCTCGTGCCCCCATCCCCCTCCTTACATCCCCATACCCGCCGTGCTCCTCGGTGCTCACCCCGGGCATGGGGATTCCATTCGAACGCGTTGACGTTTCATGGGACACTGCGCAAAACCGGCGACACGCCTCTTTTCTATTGGCACAGCCTGCCGACGATAATTCATCTACGTGCCCGACCATATTCCATTCCTGTTAGGTTTTTCCCGTTTTACAATACTGCTTCCAGCAGCAAATTTCTTCTCATAGAGACACCATAATCGTTAACGTACCCTCGCTTTGCGAAAATCGTCAGCGTGTGCTGCTCCGTCACTTATCCAAAGCTATAGTCATTTTTCTAAATTTATTGTGCTGGTGCATGACCAACGTGTAGTTAAGCAATCATTCTACATCTTATGCGAGGGTTTTCCTTCCTTGAACTAGTCAGAATTATTAAAATTGTTCATTTACTAACAGAATAACTATAACCATTAATTAAGGCAAGACACTGGCAACTTGAAGTTGAAATAAAATTCTTTTTTATGGTTTCTTACAGAATAACTGTACCCATTCATTTATTAAAAACAATAACATCCGAAACACGAATGAAAATTAGTTAAAGCTCTTTAGACTGTCCATAGTCTCTTTTAAAAATATTGTTCCTCAACCCTTGTGTTCATCGAGTTGCAAAAATGATCTTTTCAAATTAGCCTATTCAGAATGTAATATCACATGTTAACATCCACAAACATTCTCAAGCTATAAATAATTTTTATTTAAACTTGAGCTGTCACTGTTTCGAAGACACTGCATACAATTGTGTAGTAAAATGCATATTATTTATCCTACTGGCAAATAGTCCTGAACAGTTAAACAAAGCAAAAAAGAAAAAATATGTTGATTATATATAATAGTTCTGTACACTGGCCTAATCTGTTTTCAAAACGTTGTTCTTTATATCAGCGCGATATTGCCAAATAATTTAACCATAATCCTAACACTACTGTTAACCAGCCAGTAATGAACTTTCCCCTGTCATTAGATTCTAAACAAACAAACAGTAATTAGTCGGAACGATCGAAATATTTTCATTCGGTGAGAACAGCTACCGCTTTAATTAGAATCGTAATCACTGTGGTAGATATGCAGGGTCTTAACAGAAAAAAAAAAAAAAAAAAAAAAAGGAAAAACAGTTAAGCCAACGATAACGAGTTACGTGATTCGGCAACGATTTTTTGCGTTTCGATCGTCAACAACGGAATAAAATTTTATTTCCATGCGACGATAGTGCGAGTCCATTTTACCGGGGCTCAGACATAATACCTGATTCCTATTCGTTGACACGCACGAATTGAGCTGTGTTAACGAAGCAGTGGGAAACCGCTATGAAACCTACCCCATGAAACTTTTTAGGGTGTTTTCGATCGATGGGAATTTCAGATTCCCCGCTCGATTTTCCAAGAAGAAAACACACATAAATCATATTTTGCCCTCTTGAGCTTCTTAACGTAATAATCATTTGCTTTCAGTGCTGCAACGATAAGTATAAAATTGTCCACCCCCTAAAGAACAGTTTTTGAAACATTATGCCGAAATTATTTTAATAGTTCCCAATATTCCGATTAATTTTTCTAGATCTTAATAATTTTTTAAATATTTTATCGATCCTAGAACGCTTAAGGGACTGTCGAAAAATGCCCACAGAGTTCAAAATGTTTGTTTTCATAAAAGGAAATTTGTATGGAGGCTAGTGTGCTAGCTTTTTGGTCTAGAAAACTCTACAATTGAATAATTATAATTTGAATCATTTTATTCGTGACAGTAGCAGTTTTTTGGCCATGGTTTTATGGTTTGTTCATGGAGTCGCGTGTTAAAAATGGGTTTTGATATTGAAAACTTCTGGACTGTACCTGATAGGTCGATGTTTGCTTGCAACGGACCACACACTCCTGCCGCAGAAGTGTTGCACAGCATATGCGGTCGCATTGAAGGATTAGCGAAGACTGGAAAAAACCAACCCTCTTGAAGGGTGCGATTGAGGCACGCGACTCCATTCAAGGGTGACGCCACGTGTCATTTATGCGCCTTTTATGCCCAGATTAAGGCGAAGATAAAGTTAAAAAGTGGGATACTAATAGCGGTATTAAAAAAAGCCTACTAAATTTAAATGGCTTTAGTCCTCCGATGTATTGTATAAAACCCCTTCCGCAACCCTATGAGCATTGAAAAGCACGACTTCGAAGCAATATCGGCAAACCGTGGTTCATTCTTAATTTCTGATATTAGCAAAACTTTCAAATACAAGAAGACGTGCGTATTAAAAAAAAAAAATTATGAATTAAAAATTAACAAATTATAATTCTGGTTAATAAGAGACCACTTTCCCGTATTTAGACTTGTATAAAACAATTGACAAAACAGTTTGAAGCATGCATGCGTGTATAAAGATCCACAGTCTGTGTTTTGTCATGTAAACAATTTTATTTATGTTAACATTATTTTTATAAACCTGTAAATAAGGAGATAGTTGAAATATTGACGATAACGGCATCTTTATTTCTGTGACAATTGTTTATTTCGCAGCAAAGTTCTGATTAGAAAACAAGAAGGAAGGCCTGCGTAAACAGTTTCCTTGTTTTCACACCTTCGGGGATTGTTGAACTAATCTTTCGACTGTTTTGGCTTAAAACGAGTAAGAAAAGGCTCGTGACCAAGTGATATTCTTCTCGTTATCTGCGCGAAGGCTCATGACTAAATTTGTCTCCACCTCCTTCCTGTTCCATCCATTAACATCTGCCTGAAAGATGATTCCTACACAATTCAAGAACAAATAACATCGGCACCCGCCTTATCTAATCGGCTCTCTGTTATCGTCCACGCGATGTGAAATAAACTCAATTTTTCCTTGCTTCGTTCGGCAGCTCGTTATGCGAAGTCAATCATTTAAATAAACAGCAACACGCTTTTAAATGAATGTAATAACGTTCTCAGGGATGGTCTAGCATTTTTGCAAAATTTCCACTGAGCCTCGCGATGAAATTAGATTGGCTCCCACGCAGATTGGCCGGTAATGGCGCTCGAATGAACACGATCGGAGATTTAATCATTTAATCGAGATCGTCCGATGACACCCTCCTTCCGGTTCATCTCTCCGGAAAATCTGTAGCACCCTTCAAAGGTGTCACAATAAAACAGCCCGCGGCTGGTGGCCACTTGACAACGGGTGGGCCTCGATCATTCTCACCCCTAATGTATATTAAACAAGGCTCCCTTTTTTTTCGCTGCATCCCCTCATCCAATGACTTTTTCGGGCTAATAAGAATCTAATTGTTTGGGAACCCTGAGAGTTGACTCTCTCTCGCAATAAAAAAAGTCACAGGCTTGGACAATCTATAAAAGCATACGTGACGTTGGAAACTCCATTGTGTGCACAAAATAAATGATTACATATAGAAGTCAGCTCGGTAATTTCTTGCGAAAACGTTTTTATAATTTCAGTAATTGAGCTGTTCATTGCATAAATCGATTAACTCCATAAAACAAAGAGTCGAGAAATGCGATGAAATAATGTAGATTGATTTTTAATATTCCCTTTATAATATAAATTCAAATAAATATTGTAGAGTGCATGAATACAGATGTAGCTTTTACGTGACTGGTGGAGTTAATCGATTTTGCACGTGAAACAAGTAATAAAGGTAAATTCAGTGTTTAAATTTTTAAGTTTTTTATTACAGATTTTCCATAAAAATGAATATTAACAGTTCTGTTATAATATATTACGTGTGATTAATTCATCAGCAATATAAATGATGTATTCAAGAACCATCAGATGATTCATTGTTTTCCATATCCACATTGTTATTGGTCTCATTCGTCTCGATTATAATGGTATAAAATTTATTTCTTTAAAACCACTGACAAATTGAAATAATTGTTTATAATAATTCAAACCCAAATACGATCTGGGAGTGATGATGAATTGGCTGAAAAAATATGTAGTCCGTGTAATATTGGTAAAGTATACAGTAAAAATTAAAACATACCCAATTAAACTTTATTCTTAATAATAATTAATTTGACTTCACAAGTACTTGATATCCTGCGGCAATTAGTCTATGACTGACTAATTTATTTTACTTTAATTCTGATAAGACGGCACTAGAAAATTTACCGTTATCATTCAGCGCTTGTTAGTGCATTTGAGTTGCATCATTGCAAAACGATTTACATCGGAGTACGGAGTTGATCAAAATGGCCAAAAAAATTTTGTCGTTTAATGGTGATAATCTTTATTATTCAGGAAAGTTATTATAAATATAAAAAGTTACGACTATACCAAGTGCTTTGACACTTAAATGTAAGATTTTTCAAAAAGTGGAGTTAATCGATTTGTGCAGTGAACGGCACAATTGTGGAATAGAAAACCGGTCATTTTGACCGTGATAGATTTAGTGTCAAGAAATGTGATAAAACATTTCTCAATGACTCGAATTTATGCGAATATGTTTAACCTAGTCACTTCATTCATCTAAATTAATCGATTAAAATTCAGACAGGCTATGAAATGTGTTCTTTCTGTATACTAGTTTGTTTCTTTTCGTTGGTGGCTCGATGTGTAACGTTTAGCGATTTTCTGTAGATTGTAAAAAATTGTTTGATTGTAAGCAAATATCGGTGTACTGCTCGGTCGTATTTACCCAGCAGGAGGGGGTGTAACAGCGACCTAAGGGTCTCTACACAGCAGAGGGATGCTGGATACGTGTGGAGCAGCATGGGGACGGTCCGTAGAGGAGCTCCACCCATGAAGCCTGCGCTCCGCCTTCGCAAAATTCATTTTCCCGGGGGTTGTACCGAACTTTCTATTAGGTAAATAGTGGTCGTCCGGAGTAGTCAGTCGGTTTAGCTTCAGTTACAATCGCAACCTGGGACAAATCTGTCGGTAAAGTGTCTTCTAAACGGCCGCGACACTCGATACTCGCGTCTAATATTTTTCTTCTTCGTGAATGGTGCGTGATTAGTGAACGAAACGTACCCCTAAACAATGGTAAGCAATCGAAACATCATAAAATGTCAGTGCAACGCATTCACTTTTGATAATGTAATTACTTGTCCGTTGCGAGGGTGAATTAATCATCGAACTTTTCATTCCTCGTCATTTAAACCGCCTAGCAAGATCTATCCCACCAAGATCCTTGACGGGGATCATATTTTATCACATTACTGTTTTAATTTTGGTGAACGTTTTTACACCTAAATTATCTCATTCTGCCAGAGAAGGTTTAATTGATTTGAAATTATCTCTTCGATTAATATCGTAGTTTTCAGTGTGTTCATGTTTGAATTTTGCTAATCGCCATCTTGACATTATTTCACCGTGCCAAGGAAGATTTAAAGATTTTTATTGTGCCATAATTTGCATCATGGTCCTATTTGAATCTCGTTGAAAATCTTCACATCTAATTCTACTGTATCAACAAATATTCGATTGCTTTTCTTGTGTCACAGAACGTCGAGCAATCTAAATCCTGGCCAACGATCCTCTTTAATTGTGCTCGCGTTTGAATATATCTAGCTGAAAATCTGCAATTAGATTCTTGACGAATACCACATTTCGCATTGTGTTTGATTTCTGCTGAAAATCTTCAATCTTAAATTATCCTACTGTGCCAAAATCGTTTTAATTGTATTTATTACTAAAAAGAATATCTGAAAATCTAAATTCTGAGCGAGTATCCTTTCGAATTGAGTTCGTATTTGATTTTTGTCAGATACCTACACAGGCTCACGAAAGTATTCGAGCACCCTTTAAAACAGACCCGACTTTTTTTTTTTTTAATAATTAGGAGAATTGGCTTACCGAATGTCGTGCAAAAAAGATTTTGAAAAAATTGCAATTGCTAGGAATTATAAGAGCAAATAAAAAAGGCACTTTCCAAAACTTTTTTATTTGAGCCTGTAATGAAAATTTAAAATATGTGTTTTCTAGGTCTAGGTTAACTATACACATACTGAAAATTTCCGTTAAAAACGGCACGCACCGAAAGATGTTAGAATCTGTGGATTTTAAGTAGAAACTGACCAAAAGTTGCACAGTGGAGTTTGTCCCGAAAATGCGGTCGGAAGTAAAATTTAAAAATTGTACATAAATTGTAAAACTTTTAGTTGAATGTATGTTTTGAATGTCACTTTATCAATATTTGTTTTATTATTCGTGTATCCATGAAGCACTGTGATTTGTCGGGAGATTAAATTCTGTTAACACGCTTACCTTTTTGAACGAATACGCATATTAGTAATTCTGAACTTATTTATCATACATAAATTAAATAAATTTTCGTTTTATAGAAGTTTTACATTTTTCTAGTTATCGATATTTGAAGATAACCAACGATTCAGTAATTTTATTTATTATTCTAAGATTTTGTTAGTGATTTCGTTATAGTTCCGGGTGAGTCCCGGTGTTCATTGCAGTGTCATTGTGCTCTATGAAGTTTTATGATTAAGATACCAGAAAAATTTGTTCCTACTTGGTCCAACTCGGCGTTTCGTAGTTGATCTATGGAAAAATGGCCATCGAAAATCGCAGTATTTCTCGCATATCTTCATGTTCGCATTCGCTATGTTTCCGTAAAGTAAGTACTTACTAAGGAATTATTTGAAGGAATTTTGTAACCCGTTGCGCTCGAAGCTATTTTAACGCCAAAAAGAACATTTCTTTCGACCTAAAATATTTCCCTTCTATATATACAGTAACGAGCAAAACTGAGTCTACACTATTTGAAGCAACATAACTTTTTTCAAATTAGATCAAATGACTTGAATTTTATTGAGAAGTTAGAAGGATTAGTTTATTAGACGAGGTGTAAAAAATTTTTGAAAAAAATTTGAATCGGTCGGAATCGCAAAAGAAATAGTAAAAGTTGGTTTTTTTCAGCTTTTTTATCTGAGCCTGTATTGAAAATTAAAAAAATGTATTTGATTCGATATTGGTTAATTCGTTTACTTACGAGTTATAAACGATTAAAAGTGCGATTTTAAGTCGAAAATCGTGCAAAATGGCCATTTTTCCACTTTTAAGGAAGAAATTATATTTATATGTATATCGCTTAATGAAGATTTTTAATTTTAGTACTTTTAATAGGAAACTCTTAATTTTCAGAAAACTATTAATTTTCATCGGAAGATGTGTCATCAAGTTCTTCGCTTGAGACTACTTCCTCCTCCTTTTCTGATGATCGAGGAGTTCAGATCGAGGCCGCTTATCATTTCAACTTTTATTAAATTTATTTTATCGTGTTAAAATACGAGTTAGACTGTTACTTAGAGCCAACCCTACATATATTTGAAAAAACAGCATTCTTTGTAATGAGTATTTTAAAAAGATATTTTAAATGTAAATAATTATATGATACTTTTCGATAGTGTACATAAAATGGATGAATAACTTAAAAATATTGATTATAATCCGCAGTACCCTTTAAGGACAGAAAAACAGTATATAGCACAAAAAGTGGAAATCTCAAGCTTTAAAATGGTTGTTTTTTTTTTTTTTTTTTATCAAATTTGGATATATTTTAGCGAAGTGATAGCCGTTTAAATACTGGGCGAATTTTGAAATATAATAGCTTTGACCGCACTTTCGGAGCAAATACCCCACCGTGAGTCGTGAAAAACTACGATTCTCACCACTTTTAACTATTCGTAGCTCATGTGTATAATAAATTTAAATTTTCATTACAGGCTCAAATAAAAAAGTTTTGGAAAGTGCCTTTTTCATTTGCTCTTATAATTCCTAGCAATTGCAATTTTTTCAAAATCTGTTTTACACGCCATTCGGTAAACCAATTCTTCAAATTGCTAAAAAAAAATCAGGTCGTTTGATCCAATTTAAAAAAAAGTTACACTGTTTTAAAGGGCATTCGAATACTTTTGTGAGCCTGTGCGTATGTCCCTAAATTATTCTGCGGAGCCAAAATCATTATAATTGCTCTCACTACTCGGAAAAGAGGTCTTCACGCGAATAAAGAAACTCTGTGACGTTAACGTTCGAATCATCCAGCATCCGAGCACACACAATCTCACCTCACAAACACCACGAGCACACAATAATTGACACAACATACATATCTGGTGAATGTCAGGGACAAACACAGCAGAGGAGGTGTGATACGAGCATCCTGTTGGCGCTATGTAGGCTAATTTCGTCCGCGATAATTTGACCAGATTTCCTGCGGCTTTTGTCATCGGCCATTTAATCGTGTCAGGCGGCGCGGTAACGTTCGAAAATTGAATCGAACTTCTAGGTTCAATTCTCGAGACGAATGAGTCGTGTGATTTATACCAGTGTGAAGAAACAGCGGCAAATCATATACAAATTGCAGTCGATGCAGGCGTACAATGGCTGCTCAGGAGGAACTGTAGACACGGAGAACGGTTCCCCAGCAGAATCTCTGTTATCTGCTGAAGGAGAATTAGCTGATGAAGTCGGGGATTCGCCAGGAACACCCAGAGATACTGAAGAAGAGGCTACACTGTCCGATGAATTTTATTCGCATGATACGGATGACGAGGACGATCAAGGGAAGAAGCGACGGGACCGTACTAACTCCGTGAGCAAATTTTTCACTCAGATTTGAGATTGTGAATCCTTTATTTGTTCAGAAATAGCCCAGAAATAGTCTATTTTTATAATAGTTACTTTGGACTGAGATTTTTTCATAGAAAAGATTGATCTACAAGAGATATAGAAACAAAGATGTGAAAGAATGACTTAAGGCAATGAATAATTGCCTTTATTTGTATTTTGTCTCCTGGGTGGGTCAAAAACGGCTCTACATGGGCTGAGGGAAGGCTAATATTTTTTTGTGTATGTAAGATTTCTAGAAAAATAAATCTTTATTCATAATAATTTATAGTTCACTGGACTGATGTATGATAGTTAAGAATTAACTAAAAAAATTGTAGCATCTTCATAAATGGCTCTCGTTGTTTTATTGTATATCATTTTAGTTGTTGTTGACTGTATCTGCTTGTTATGTATAATCCTGCATGATTCGAAGCATAATATACACATGTACTTTTTTAAAAGTTATTAGTTATTATCGTCCTCCGTTTCGTACAACTTTAATTTTTAAAAGATTGTTTTCTGGTTTTAATGAGACAGGCAAATATTTTGTAGTGTTGTCAGCGCCGGCCCTAGGGTAGTCGGCGCCCTGCTGCGAAGTTCTTTTATAGTGCCCCCACCCCCTACATTTTTTTAAAGACAAAATAATAAAAATATAATATTCTATTATTAATCATTTAATTTAATATAAATCTTGATAGAGTACCTAGTGTACAATGTAATGTAATTAATTACATAAAAGACTACATAAGTACTAAGTCATATACATAAAACGAAACGAATTTACTCATATTATAAATTCTTAAATTCTCAATAAAATGACATTTATAAATTTTTCCTTTTCTGGCTTTTATGCTAGCAAATTCATCAATAATTTCTTTATTACTTAGCATGGTAGCAACATCATGTTCTATTGCAATTATTGATAAACCTGCTAACCGATCTTGAGACATGGATGACCTAGAGTAATTTTTTATTATTTTTAATCTCGAGAAAGATCTTTCGGCAGAAGCTACTGCCACAGTCAAAGTTAAAAAAATTCGTAGAACAATAGTTACATTTCCAAATACACACTCAAAATTGTAGGCACAAATAAAATTTAATACGTACCTGAATAAGTATTAAGACCTACAAAGTCTCCTAAAACCTTGAATTCATCAAATAATTCTAATGCACTTACTTAGCGTAATTTCAGGAGAGATGCACCACATTTTGTTTTCTGTTTATAAAAATTTTATTGAAAATAATTGAAAGTAAAGGCAGGCATAGCTTAATTATTCATTTAAATCTCTATGAAATCTTAAATATACAGGGTGTCCCGGGGTTTTCCGGGAGCATACTCTACAAGTAAAAGTAAGAAAAAAATGTTATTTGAAGTTCGGTTAGAAACGTTTTATTACAAAGTTATAAACAAATGAAATTGAATTTGGTAACGGCCGATTTTACTTCGCAGAGTATGAAAAATCGAACGTGTCTTATTCGTCGATAGTTGTCATGTTTACTGTCTTGGAGTGATTCAACATCAGTGTCACTTTTACCACAGCACCTGTTGGATTAAAAATATTGATGTTTTAAATACTCAGTGAATAGGAAATGTCTAAAAAAAGGTCATTCTGTTCAGCGCGGTGCTTTGCGCTTAAAAAGGGGCGGCAATTTGTTTGTTTGCCCGGGGCGTCGTAACCGCTAGAGCGGGCCCTGTATACATCTATAAAGGTCGTCGCCCACCGCACAGTGGGCAATTTGGACGAAATCGGACTCAAAATCAAAGAACTTCCGATAGAAATGAGGTAGAACCATGAAATTATTTTTAAATTAAAGCTGAAACTTTGTAGAATATGGGAAAATAGGGAGATTATGGTACGAACGTTTTTTAACCTTCAACAAATTCCTTAAACTTGCACAATTTCAAGAAAATTGAGGTTTTTCCAATACCACGCGCGGAAATTTTTTTTTCAACATGCTATACATTATTTCCCATAGATTTTTTCACGCTGATTTCAAATCTGGTCTCAAAATTTCTCTACGACCTCAGGATTTTGCAAAAAATAGATTTTTGTGACAAAAAACTAATAAAATCATTTTTTCGTTGAAATGATTTGATAACACACTAGTTTGAAGGTATATCGTATTCTCATATATAAAACACAATAAAAATAATAATAATAATGAAGTATTATTTGAACGTTTTGAGTACTTACGAAACATGAAGCACTTCACATCTCGTCATCACTTGACGTATCGCTGTCATTGCTACTGGCACTTTCTGCAGACTGTGTGTGGCTGTAACGCAGTATAAATTAGATATCTATTGTATATAATTATATTTTCATTTACAGAGGAAGCAAGGTAAGTATTTAATATAGTTTCTAACTTCTGGTGCTACTTTCTTTCTTTGGTACAACTTTAATCGATCTTAGGAATAATACGTAAAATAGTATAAGCAAATAGAAAATATCATTCAGGTTTAATATGTTCGGGGGTAATTATAGGATTTGCTATAATAAAATTATCAGGGTCTCTTAAATTATATGGAAAAATTAAAAGGTGTGATATAAGTTAAACAAAATTTATTTCTTGAACCTATGGGATTGTTAGATCCTGAATTATGTAAAAAGAATAGGTGAATAATAACTAACAATAAGAATAAAATTAAAAAAGGGTAGGATAAAATGAAAAGTATAGAATAGCATATAGCATTTTGCTAGTATAGCATTATTAATAGAAAATCCTCCTCAAATTCATTCAACTAATATTTTTCCAATATAAGGCAAAGCAGATAATAAATTAGTAATTACTGTTGCTCCTCAAAAAGATATTTGTCCTCGCGGAAGGACATATCCTAAAAATGCTGTTGCTATAGATATAATGAAAATTACTACACCAATTAATCAAACATTCATTAATTTGAAAGAGTGATAATAAATTCCTCGTGCAATATGAAGAAATGTTGTTAGAAAGAAGAAAGATGCTCCATTTATATGAATTAAGCGAATTCATCATCCAAATTTAATATTTTTTATAATGTGAATGGTTCTATGGAAGGCAAAGTTAATATTGGGGCAACAATGTGTAGATCAAAATAATTCAGGAATTAATAAAAATAGTCCTAAAATTGAACCAAAATTTTATCATATATTAATATTTATAGGTGTTGAAAGTTTATTTAATGAATTATTGAAAATTACTAATATTTTATTAATGAACACCGTAACTTCCGCGCGATTCATTCTTCGAAATTCTGAAAATTGATATTTAAACTTAAATTGCGGCGAAAGGGTCAGGAAGGGTTTCAAGATTTTTTACACAAAGATAGTTCAATATTATACCTTGCCAAAACGATCAGTGCCAGACCAAAATCTATTAAAGGATTTGCTGTACGCTTCGATAAATAAATACTTAATGTTTAACAACTTTTTCAAAAATTTTTTTTTTTGCTAAATAAGCGTTGTACCTGTGGCTGTTTTTCTACAAATTTTCAAACAAATTCGTTGGATAGTTTCGTTTTTAGATTTTTTTGCTGCTTTTTATTGACCATTTGCCACCACTGTGCACCGCTGCCTGCTCGACAGTTCGATGCGTCCCTCCGAATGCACGTTACCCAAGTTTCGAGCGCCTGTGTCGCAATCGATTAACGGATTAACGCAACCGATTCCCGGTTCGGCGAGGCGCACATTTTGCAACAACTTTTCAACTTTTTTTAAAAAAAAATATCAATGCAACATTTCGACTAGAAATTTTTTTTTAAAACCGGGTTTAGTGGCGTATACTGAAACGTGTTCTATATTTTTTAAATCATTTCTTTTTTTGTTGATTTTTAAGATACAGCCGGATGAGATGGTGAAAAATGCCTCCAAACCAAATTAATTTTTAATATTACGGAAAATATATAGTAAAGATTACGAAAAAATTCATGTATGTTCTACCTAATATCATACACGACTGAGATTTTTTCAGAATTTTTGGTTGCAAAATCAATTTTTAAACAAATCCGAAAGCACAAAATTGCCGCTTTTATATCGAAGTTTTCGGTTAACCACGTTTATGTTATTATGTTAGTTGTGTCTCGTCGTGATTATTAATGTGTATTTTCTATAGCTTTTCCAGATTATGCAAACATGTTTAAGAAAATGGGATATGTCCAATCATTTGAAGGAAGTGCACATTTCGAATTGAAGTTTCAGAGATACCAGTTTTATAAAACTTCAGTAGTTAGATATTGTTGAAACAATTGTTCTTAATTTTTTCAGAATTTTTTATAAATTACATCGTCGTTAAAGAAAAAAACAAAATCATATTCGGGAAAACAGTGCACAAACTTAAAACTGCAATATTAAATATTTTATTTACATTACATTTCAATGTATGAGTATGACTCTCAACAGTTTCGGTTGGCGCAGGCGGTAACGTCTCTGGCTCAGGAAATTTTGGTCTCGGATCGAATCCCACATCGAATGGAAGTTTAAACTTTTAGAATTTTCAATATACCTTCATAAAATTGTGACGAGCGAATTGAGGGCAGAGTTGGGCAAAAAATTATTTAAAATTTTCGAATACAAATAACCGAAAGTTATCTTTTATTCGAACTCATTTTTCTCGGACACATATTCACCACAGTTTATCCGTCAGATACTTCTCACGATTTTCATTTGTCACCCGTGGGCTATTCGAATCTAGAAGTAACGGCTGTACGCATTCGACGCCTCTAGCGGTGAGAATTTATTTGAGAGAATTTATTCGAAGATACAGCTGATGAGTTTCAATGTATCTTTGACTTTTATTCGAGAGTCCAAGGCAGCGCCACCATTTGTTCGACGGTGAATTTCGACAGATACTCGCAACTCAAATGTATCTTTGTTTTTCGACGTATGATTTTCCGCGTAACTTTGGGATTTATTCGAAGCTCGATGTAGGGAAGATGATTTATTCAATTTTTTATTCGTGACGAGCACGAGGAATAAATGAAAATCACATGTATCTTTTATTCGTAATTTTATTCGAACCTCGGATAACCGACCTCTTAATGTGACGTTGCCAAGTTGTAATACTTACGTCGTAATATGCAAGTACGTACTATGGTATAGTGACTCCCATTAATATTCGAACACTTTTTATTAATTAAACGATTGTTTAAACAAATGAATTTTTATTATTTAAACGGATGTTTAAGCAAATAGATTTGTATTATTTAAACAGATGTTTACATAGGTAAATGGTTATTATTTAAATGACTGTTTAATAAATGAATTTTTATTATTTCAACAGATCTTTAAACCGATACATTTTTATTAATTAAACGATTGTTTAAACAAATAAATTTTTCTTATTTACACAATTGTTTAAACAAATAAATTTTTATTATTGAAACAAGTGTTTAAACCAATACATTTTTATTATTTACACGGTTGTTTAAACAAATAAATTTGTATTACTTAAACAATTGTTTAAACAAATAAATTTTTATTATTGAAACAAATGTTTAAAAGAATACATTTTTATTACTTAAACGGTTGTTTAAACAAATAAATTTTTATTATTGAAACAAGTGTTTAAACCAATACATTTTTATTACTTAAACGGTTGTTTAAACAAATACATTTTTATTATTTAAACAATTGTTTAAACAAATAAATTTTTCTTATTTACACAATTGTTTAAACAAATAAATTTTTATTATTGAAACAAGTGTTTAAACCAATACATTTTTATTATTTACACGGTTGTTTAAACAAATAAATTTGTATTACTTAAACAATTGTTTAAACAAATAAATTTTTATTATTGAAACAAATGTTTAAACGAATACATTTTTATTACTTAAACGGTTGTTTAAACAAATAAATTTTTATTATTGAAACAAGTGTTTAAACCAATACATTTTTATTACTTAAACGGTTGTTTAAACAAATACATTTTTATTATTTAAACAATTGTTTAAACAAATAAATTTTTATTATTGAAACAAATGTTTAAACGAATACATTTTTATTACTTAAACGGTTGTTTAAACAAATAAATTTTTATTACTTAAACGATTGTTTAAACAAACAAATTTTTATTACTTAAACAATTTACGTCACCTTTTGCAATGAGTAAAAGTCTTTATAATAAAAGGAAATGTCATTGGGTTTCGCCATCGGTACTCTGCTGGATATTAAGTTATTAAGACAATTTTATAAAGAACTCTTTACATTATGTATAGATACACGTACAAAGGCATTAGATGCAATGCATTTTTCTGTCTACAACAATTCTGCCATGGGAACATTATTAATCGATTGCAAATAGTTTGCTGATGAAAACAAGTCTAAACACGCCACAAATCCGATAAGTTAGACGGTGCCAGTATTGAAACGTTTCCTTCGAAGTTCATCAACGAATTTTATTTCACTAGCTGACCGTTCCATTTCGATAGAGTCCGCTCAGTCCGCTGCCGTACCAGAGCATGTTCTACAGAGTCGGTAATTCAGAACCGTAGACAGAAAAATGGCATTGCATGCAATGCCTATGTACGTGTACCTGTACATAATACATAATGTATCATGAGTTCTTTATAAAATTGTCTTAATAACTTAATATCCAGCAGAGTACCGATGGTGAAACCCAATGACATTTCCTTTTATTATAAAGACTTTTACTCACTGCAACACGTGACGTAAATTGTTTAAGTAATAAAAATGTATTTGCTTAAACAATCGTTTAAGTAATAAAAATGTACTGGTTTAAACATTTGTTTCAATAATAAAAATGTACTGGTTTAAACATTTGTTTGAATAATAAACATTTATTTGTTTAAACAATTGCTTAAATAATACAAATTTATTTACTTAAATAATTGTTGAAATAATAAAATTTTATTTATAAGATTTATTCGAAGCCTTCGAATAAAAGATATAGATAAAAGATAAAAAAATTATTCGAAGTTCGAATAAACCCGCTTCGAATAAAAAAATTCTCTTTATTCGTCGGATAAATTCTCGTCGAATAAAATTATTTATTCGATACTCTTCGAATAAAGATACTTTTTTTATTCGAACCTTCGAGTAACGAATAAAGATAAACTGTCTTTTATTCGAATCGATCATTTAATGAATTTGTTATCTAAATAGTGGCCAACTCTGTCTGGAGGTAGCGCATTCGACTCCCGGTTCTCGGCGAGGCGCACATTTTGCTGTAACTTTTGAACTAAAAAAGATATCAAAATGAAATTTAGACTGAAAATATTTTTAAAAAATCTGGTGTACACTGAAATATATTTTGTATTTTTAAATAATTATTATAAATATTGTTCAATCTTTTTTCAATCCCAAATAATGAAATTTATTAGGTAATATATACGCTGCAGATGAAAAGCAACATCAGAAGTAGATTGAATAGGTAGTAATTAAAAAATCAGATGAAATTAGTAATATCAACGTCGTATTTTTTTTTAAATAAATTTAAACTGCGTTCTTACTTTTGGCTAATATTGAACTAATTTCATTTCTTATTATTATGTTATTACATTCTGGTAATTGTAATTGCACAGGGAAAAAGACTGATGCGGTCGAAAGAAGAAGAAAAAAGTGTCTGACGGAAAAACAATCATTCGATGCGAGATTCGATCCGGGGCCAAAATATTCTCAGCCGGAGACGTTACGTTATTGTTATTACTTCATTATGTCTCCTTGAATGCACTCGCGTAACAGGCGTAACAGAATTAGAAGGAAACAACATTCTTTTGTTTGATTCATCATTTATAGAATCCCCGATATGAGATTTAAAATTCTATCAGCAACAGCGCCGTTGCAGAATATTGGTTCGACAATGTTAGTTCTGGCTGATGCGGTAGGATGTGAGAGCCCCCGGGCGTGAGACAGAAAAATACATTGACAGTGATTGGTCTATTCCTATAACTCGTCTGTGGTTCTAGTGTGCGGCAAAAGCAGGAGGTGTGGTGGTCAGGTGCGGTGCGGTGCGGTGCGGTGCGGTGCTGGTCAGGCGGCGCGGCGCGGCGCGGCGGTCTACCGTGCGAC
This sequence comes from Halictus rubicundus, assembly GCF_050948215.1. NCBI lineage: Eukaryota > Metazoa > Arthropoda > Insecta > Hymenoptera > Halictidae > Halictus > Halictus rubicundus. The sequence goes on along the minus strand of NC_135154.1, from coordinate 19,614,491 downwards.
AGCCTTAATAATCCGCGGCTACCAAATTCAATTTCGTTTCTTTATAACGAATTTCATTTCTTTGTGCAACGAAACGTTTTTAACCGAACTTCAAACAACATTTTTCCCTTATTTCTACTTGCAGAATACGCTCCCGTAGTTTTATCGGATAACCCCAGGATATGTACCCTGTATTAATATAGAGTTTTAATAAGTTCGAAAAAGTGCATCTCCCTCTAGTTCATAACTGTGTAACGAAGCGTTTTTAACCGAACTTCAAATAACATTTTTTCCTTATTTTTACTCGTAGAGTATACTTCCGTAGTTCTGTCGGAAAAACCTCGGTATACCCTGTATTAATATTCAGTTTTAAAAAGTTGTAAAAACTGCATCTCTCCCTAGTTTATAACTGTGTAATGAAGCTTTTTTAACCAAACTTCAAATAACATTTTTTCCATATTTCTACTTCTAGAATATGCAGATTAAAAAAGTTCGAAAAAGCGTATCTCCCCGTAGGGTCAGGGGTTCGATGGACTCCTGATAGGGGATAGACGTACTCCATTCGTTTACCTTTTTTTTTTCTCCCTACTTGTATTCTTTCTTTTTCTCTGCCACATGTTGCACAAAGGAGAATACATAGTAGATTTTTCATGGAGCGATTTGTGGCATTCTACACAAGAAATCCAACCTACTTTAGATGTAGTTGAATAATAATCTTCTAAACATTCGATACAATAATTATTAGAATCTACTGGGCAGTTGTTTTTGTCAGAAACGAAGCATCTCCTTTTTCTATGAATTAATTAATTTTAATTAATTGTAAAAACTGTAAGATGTAAACAAATAGTGTGGCAAAGAACAAGTCTCAGTTTCAATTTGTCGCTTTGTAATTAATTTAAAAAAGGATCCTTCATTTTTTATAGAAACGACTGCCTGGTACATTTGCATATATTAACGCAAGAGTGCGTCCGTCCCTAAATTGAAGGAGAGACGCACCTATACAAAAACAAAAACCAATACAACAAATTTTGTCAAAACACGAAGAAAAATCGTAAAAGAGAATCGTCATTGTCATTACTTAAGTCGATGCTTATAGTTAAAACCATATCGTAAGAAGGTAATGACATCTGTACTGATCGCTTACAAAAATATTTCATCAAAAGTTTGGAGCATTAAGAAATTGTTATACTTCTTTTAAACACGTAAATAATATAATACACGTGTTCCTCGATATGAGATTATTCAGAAATGTTAACATTATTCGCAATATTGTTTACATTATTAAATCTGCTTATATTCAATAAATTACGAAACATTTCAGTGATGCACGAGTAAATTCCACCATTTTCGCATGTATAACATGAAAAAATATACATATATACGAGGGAAATATTCTAGGTAGGAAGAAATGTTTCGTTTTGAAGTTAAAATACCTTCGAGTGCAAAGGGTTGAAATGATGTAAATCAGGGCTCGTGAGAGCTCGTGAGAGAGCCACTTGTCATTCTTTCCGCTACCTTCATTTTTCAACGAGAAACCCCCACCACGTACGATGTCCTCCGGCAAGCTGGGAAATTACAGGGGAAAGGAGAGAGTCGTAGCTGTATCTCATTCTGCCGCGCTCCGTTTCGCTCGCGTTTCTCTCTTCGCGATGGACGTTGGTGGAGGGGATCGGACGCACAACGAAGAAAGCGAACGAAATGAAACACGGCAGAACGAGATAACACAATTCTCGGCATTTATTTATAAATTTTGTTTCCGATCGATTGTGCTTTCATTTCGAAGAGACTGCAGAGGGCAATGAACGGTGTGGGTATTGACGAATGGTGGGAGCCCGCGTCCCGGGGCTCGCGGCGGAAAAGGAGCCCTGATTTAAATGATAACGAAAGAACAGACGCGAATCGTCCAGTATTGTCACAATCGAAACGGGTGCCTCTGACCCTATCATACTGGTACTGCTCCATCATGATGAATTACCCTATATCCTTGTCTGCATACTTCCAATGTCGTTACAATGTTCTCTTAACATTTCTTTGTCCATATTTTTCATCTCTTTGATATCGTAAAAAATTTGAAAATAATCATTGTAATTTTTAGGTTGACTAAATCTTTCCTCCAAAGAGTTCAGTACTGCATTTAAAATAGCCTTAAAAACAATATTTTGTCTTTAGGATCGATCGGTGTTTCATCGGCAGATTCGTAACTAAATTGTTTCTTTATATTACGTCTTCGTACATTTATTCACGGGGTAAATTCTGGCGCAATTTCTACCTCTGTAGCTAGTTCTTTTGCAGATTCTAAAATTTCATTAAAACCTTTATCTGTTCTTAATTCCTTTATGAAACATCATAAATTGTCGAATGCCTCTAATGTACTCTTTTTAAATGCTGCTTAACTCCTTGTCACATTTTACTTACCACCAACTTACCAGAACAAATAAATTGAAAATTTGTAATTTCTTTTAGTTAAACTTTGAGCCTCCTGTCATGGCACGTGTTTTAAATTTATTTTCATACTAGCTTATTTAAAATATTTAAAGTCAAATTAATTTGGACATTTAAAGATTTTAAAAACAGCATACATTTTATTGAAAAAAATAATCTTGAAAGGCACCCCTTTATGCCAGGTCCACAAACAGTTCGCAAGCTGTTTGCCGGCTGCAGTGTGGACACTTTAGCGAACAGCGAACAGTGTTTGCTCGCTAAGCGGTACATTAAAGGATCTGTTCGCGAGCAGAAGATCTATAAGGACGTAAAGTGTTTGATTCTATAAGACACTCTCTGGCAGAAATCGCTATTTGAACATTCGTATCCATCTTTCATATTTTCAGTCCAAATATGTTGAGTAATTTTCACAGTCCTCATATGACATTTTCGTAAAATTTCTGAATTTCTGTTTCGTTTTTTAATAAACCATTTGTTAAACATATTCCACCAGAAATGAGTCGTTTTTTTAACATTTCTGTTTTTCTCAACACTATCTTCTTGTATTACTAAACATGCTGCTGATACAAGTAAAAGACCTTCTTCAGGAGAAATATTATAATTTGATAATTTGATAATTTGATAATTTGATACTTGAGATTTGATTTGATATTTTATCATTTTCGTGCGTGCACTGAGCAAAGTCTACAATGAACTGGCCAGAATCTCGAAGCGAACAACTAGCGAACGGCTGGCGAACGGTTGGCGAACGGCTGGCGAAACAGATGCGATGCAATTTCTGTGAATGAGCAGATTGCGAACACTCCTATTCAATGTGAACCCGGCATTACGGGGGCGCTCTGATGCTATGCATCACACACATTGAGCTTTGGGTCGGCCCTGAGCGCTGGACCTGTATGATGTCTCTGAAATTCTACTAATTTCATAGTTAGATGGTATTTCTCCGACGGGAAGTGGCCACCTTGGATCTCCGACGCTTCAAGTAGGAAATTTAGGCGTTCGAAAATTATTTACGAACAGCAGAGAACGTTGGAGACAACAAAATGTCAGTGGTGCTTTCGCTGAGCTTCGAAAGTTAGTGCCTACTCATCCACCAGACAAGAAGCTGTCTAAAAATGAGATTCTACGGTTGGCAATACGGTAATTTTTTTTCTTTTCAAAACTTTCCTGTTGCTATTGAAACTAATTATTAACGAAATTTATATGAAATGGAGAACTTTAAGCGGAAGTCTAATGTTTTGTTAGGAAATGGTTTTTTTTAGAAAAATGTAAGAAAGCTCTATTCACTTTTTATTCAATAAAATTCTGTTCGCTTGGGCACAGGAGCATCCGTATTTGCCGAACCAATCAATAATTCGTCGACTGCGCACTGTATACACTTTTTACAAAAATGATCGAATAGAAAATAATAAATACATTTAAAGAATTTAAAAATACTGTTTCGCATTTTCGACTCATTAAGATTGAAAAGAAAAAAAAAATTAATGTAGTTGTGTCTTACAATTAATACACTTCTATTTTGCATAAAGATGTGTAGACTAGTAATTGTCTCTCCACCCACGCAGCTATTAAAAATCATGCTTTTCATGTTTTTGCAGGTACATAAGGCTGCTGAGCAATGTAATCAAATGGCAAAAGGCGCAAGAACGCAATGAGATTGCGCAGCATGAAGTGCAAATCAAATGCGAGCCTCCATTCAATGCCCAAAATTCATCCTCCTATCCCAGTAATCCATCGGTCAGCTACCTAAAACAAGAAAAACACATAAACGAGAACCATAACGTGTATCGTGCCAGCTTCCCTGTTCAACAGCAAGTACAGCCCTCGGTATCTCACTTAACATGCGACAAGAACGGCAACAATCTTCTGATGATAGCTCCCAGTGGCCATGTCTCCTCATTGATGAACAAGAGAAGCGTGACACCATCAGCCATGGGACAAAGCACATTTTCACCTGGTCCATTGACCAATGGAGCCCTCATATGTCCTCCGAGGCCTTCAACTTTTCCAAAATCACCGCAAATCACCGTGCAAGCTGTAACGGGATCAAATATCTTGACGAATTGCTCTTCCAGTTCAACTTTGAGCAACAGTGTGGTCTCGGTGAACGGAAGTGTGCCAAATTATGGACAGAAGAGGATGAAGATCGAGAGAGACGACGAAGAACAGTCTGTACAAGGGAAAGATTGTAAAGCACTGCCTTCTTCCTGTCATAATGTCGCTGTTAAGAAAAGAGTGAAAGTGTGTACTGTGTACCGCAGCGACTTCCAGAACATAGACCGGAAGTAGAGTAATTTCCATGTGAAAATTTAGCTTGTCGTGTCGGTCGTGACTATTTTGTAATAATGGGCGACCGTTTTTTTCTTGAAAGTAGCATTGCTAAGAGGTAACATTGACTTTCGACCTCTTAGTTTATGTGATGGATGTTCTAACCTAGTCACCTAACTTATTTAATGGTGATTAGGTATTCAAATATTTGGATTCAACGCGTTCACTAGTTTGACGACTGCATTTAAAATTGAAAGAAAAAATGAACAGAGTCTCATTTATTAATGAGACTCTCTTTGGGACTCTCTAAGATGGTTGAAATTAATTTTCTTGGACTGTGTCAGATTGGTGTTTGAAATTAATTTTGTTAGAACGTGGATTTTGACATAAATCAGCTGACGAAAATAGATGAAATACGATACTAGAAAGACTATACACGGGTCTAAAAATATTCTATTACTCTCAATTTTTTGAGATTGTTAAAAGAAGCAACGCACTTTCACAGTGACTTGGAAAATTTTTATGTTGCATAAAGATCTGCAGTTTATTAATTATGCTTGTTACCAATGAGTTCAGAGTTATGTACTGTCGCGGGAATGTGGGCTTGTTAAGGTTGGAACTTGTTTGATTCAAAAAGAGATACATTATAGTTTCAACTAGGAAATAGTGAATTTATGACATAGACGTGTCTTTCTAGGGAAACCAAATTTGTTTAACGCGATGTTGTAGAAGGTGTGCGGACCGCGACATGTGTAAGAGGTATTAATATTCAGATATGCAATTGGAAATTTAAAAATCATGTAGGGAGTTGACAATGGTATCAGAGTGCAGAAAGATGCATCATTTATGTAAGATGGGTTACCAGGTAAATCCGGATAACGATACTAAAAACGATATTTAATTAACAATAGAAATATAGGTATGAGATAATCCTGCAACATTCTCGTCAACGACTCGTTTCGGACAGCCGTATCGGCCGCCCCTTCCGTTCGATCGATATTTCCAGCAATTCTCAACTCTACACTCTCGCGCCTACGCGTACACACACGTACGCGCACACCCATTTCACACGTACTTTCGTACTGCGATCAAACGTCCATAAGTCGTTGTAAATATGGAATCCTAGCTATTACGATGAGATGTCTACTTTTGCGTAGCTTGTAAACGAGATTAATTAGTTTGGTAACACAAAATGTACACCTGAGGTATCATTAGGAATACTCATCTTTAATAATTGAATATAGTACTTAGGACAATATCACATTGCTAAATGAAATCTGTAGTAGTGTGTTTTTTTCAATTTCTATAGGAAATCTGCATTTTTTCGATTTTTTTCGTGTTTTCTCGTGTTTTTCGTTTTTTACAACGAGAGTTTGCAACGGAAAAATCTGAAAACGATTCCTAATATGTCGCTTGGTATACGAAACGTGTCAGAATTTTAAACTGTCATTAAATGGACAAAATGGGCCGAAAACTGGTTTTTCGATTTTCCCCGAAAAATTGAAAGTTGGCACAAAGCCTTTTTTGATAGGCTATTGAATGGTTCAAACTCGCTTAAAATGAAACCGGAGGCGAATTTGACTCACAAACCCGGCTACAGCCTTTGTGTCGCCTACTAGTAAATAATGCAACTTTCTCTGCGCAATATTGCTGCCAGAACTTTCCGTCACGTGTACACACAAACATCGATATCAGCTTAATTTCGTTGCTATCAAAGTAAAAATTAATACTCCTTTTCTCACAGATTACGTATTCTAAACCAATTCGTGGCGCCGCTCGTCTAGAATCGAGTCGTGGTCTTTCTTAAACAATATTTTATTAGTTGAACCGTATTACATCGTTTGTACACTATTAATTGTATGCGCCCCTAAGAACACTTCGTTTTAAACCTCGCTAAAATACATCGACACATTCACCATCATCGCGGCAATGTCACGATCACACACATAAACACTTTCGCATACGTCGAAAAGAATCACACATCGGACGTGAGAAAGGGGAATTGTTTAGAAGAGAATGGTGAGACCATTCAACGATTACACGTAGTAGTTTATATTGATAACTCCTTTCTACGAGCCGAAATCGAAAATCGGTAGAAATATATGGACATTCCATCAAAACGCAACGTATGGTACATTTTTGATCTTCAAAATGGGTCCTCGTGTTACAAACCCCTAAAATCTGTCTCGATTTCCCCTGCAGCCACCATTTTGGTTTTCATTACGTCAGAGTTACGGGACTTCAAAGTGCTGATTACAAAGTGCTTTTCAACCCTCAAATTAGATTTTATCGTGCTCTCTGATGTTCGGTGCAGCGCCCCTCGGGCAAATTCGCTTGCTCGTGGCTATTTTACACGCTCGCAAAGTGAAAAGAGGTGTAAAGAGACGGTTTACGTCAGGTACACTTTGTATCTTGTACTGTTCCTCTTCTGGTGTTCCAGAATCTTCGATCGATCGGCTACATATCGATCGTCGTTGAACTCGATAGGTGGCACAGGTGTCGCTGGTCTCTTCTCCGTTTGACTGAAGGCTCTTCGTGGTGGCACCTGCACCATTTGCGTTGTACTCTTGTCGTCCATGCTAGCTCTCTTCATACAAGTTCCAATGCTAGCGTAACTCGCGCTGCTAGTACGAGAGTCTCTTTTCACAGGACTCACCTCCGCGTAGCTTCCCCTGGACCTGTTACTGGCGTCTGAATTTTGTTTCCCTTCCAAGGGCTGACCACTTTCTTGAACGCTTTCGGAACGTGCTGATCGAGCCGATTTAGATCGACGAACTTTCTGTTCGAAGTCGTCGGAATGCGTTCTTCTTTCCTTCACTTTTGGCTTCGCTACACCTAGGTCCTCGCTGAACCTGAGTCTCTCGTTGAATTTCCTTATACGCTCTTCGTACTCGCTGTCGAAGATCTCGGAGGTCTTTGGTGAGTCCTCCTTCTTTGGAGCTGGATCCTTGGCAGTTTGGAAGTCCGACTGCACCTTGGTGTCCTTCAGCTGAAAAAAATATTTGATGCATCCGTTACGAAATGGATGTTTGTTATATTGGAGAAATACAAATGATTTTATGTGATTTAGGAAAGGTTGGCAGAGTACAAATTTATTGACTGTCCTAATCCTCACCTTGATCACGTTCACCCTGTCGTTGAACTCTAAGTCTTGGCTATTCCTGCGCACAGGCTGGCTAGATCGATCTTCTTCGCTGCTGCTTTTGCTGATCCATATATTCCCACGGCATACATTCACCACTCTCTTCGGCCATTCATTCTCTGTTTTGAAATCATAAAGATCTTTCATACGCTGCTTTAGCCTTTTAGATCGCTCGGCAGAATCTGGGGAGAGTTCCGACGATGGTGAACCTCGATTAGGCTCGGCTTCATCTGCAATTATTAATTCACGTTTTGCATTTCAACCTCCACGAAATAATCTAAAACTTCAGTACACTGGAATACACCGAATCGTACACCAGTACAGCGCTGACCAATCGATAACGGAACATTGACAATGTTTTACCTTACTTATAAAGCAGGGTCTCCACTTATTCAGTAAGTTCTCTATTTATAAAAAAAAATTTCTACTTATGAAGCAAGTATTGCAATTTCTGTACTAAAATATGGATTTGAAGAACTATCGGATATTTTAAGATCAGCAATCTTTTTATTGAATTCTATAATATAGTTGAACAATTAGCACATCAAGCGTACCAATGAATAATTTACTCTTTCTAGCCACGTTCACTATTTTAATTATTACTCAAAAAAAAAAAACAAATCAACATAAAATTCTCCATATTTTTCTCCTTCAACTGAAAAAATAGTGACCACGTAGTCTCTTTCATGATCAAAACTGAAAAACGCTAGAATCCGAGGTAGCCAAACGACGCGACGACTCTTCTACATACAGAGGGTGTTCGACTACTGGTGGGAGAAAATTTAAGGGGTGGTTCTCCATGACAATATAAGATGAAAATGAAGAATAAAAAATGTGCGATTTCGGCTTTGTCTTATAGTTATTAACAATTAAAAATCCGCCTAAGAAGCGGCAACCCGACGAACAGAGGTGTCCGTTGTGTACGTCGTAGAGGCACGCGACAGTCACGTATCAAGTGACAAATACGTGCTTACCTTAGTTCTCATTTGGAGCTCCAGCGAGGTGAAATTGAACCTGCATAATCATTAAAATTCACAAGGGCATTTCTAATATCCGCCCTACGGAATTATCGAGTAGAAGCGTTTTCACTTTACTACCAGGCGCACATAAGTAATTCACTCGTGATCACTACGTGACGCGCGCGTCTCTATGAGGTACGTAACATACACCTCTGTTGGTAGGGTTGCCGCATTTCAGGCGGATTTCTAATTGTCAATAACTGAAAAATGAGGCCGAAATCGAAATTTTTTTATTCTTCATTTTCGTTTCACATTGTCATGGAGAAGCACCCCTTAAATTTTCTTCCACCTCAATTGCTCCATTCTACAAGAAAATAAACTCGTAAATTATTAGCTGGTACACGAAATTGGTCAGATATGATATGATTGATGATTGACTAATACCCAACAAACAATTCTTCCCAGCACATTTCTACCATTGAAACACAAAATCCTCCACGTTCTCCTAACACTCACGCAAGATACATCTCAACCACATCGTTTCTTCTCATTATCAAGGACAAGAACTCATTTTCGAAGTGTTCCGCTGTCCTCTCAATCGCTCGAGATCATTGATCAAATCCATCGATCCTCTATCGATCGCGTTTTTCACCTTTTTCCTTCGCAGCGTCCCTGTCGCTGTTGGCCTGTGCCAACGACGAGAATTTTCGCACGGGCTCCCACTTCGGCGACACGTTTTTCGTTTCTTTTCGTAGCTTCTCCTCGACCTGTACGCCAGCCTGTTCCGTCGTCGTCGTCGTCGTCGTCGTCGTCGTCGTCGTCGTCGTCGACGGTTTTCTTTCCGGGTTTGTACGCGGTATCGGGGACGGGGACGGGTTCTTGACGAACGTCATCCACCTGGCCGTCGCGTATTTCGTGATATCGCTGTTGCTGATCCTGGTGAACGATGACGCGTCGTAGCGGAATCTTGAGATGTTAATTTGCGGTAGCCACCTAAAGGTATTCGGGTACTCAGAAAGCCGTTGTCGAGACTTGTCAACGCGCGGGGCCGTGTTTTCTAACACACGTCAGAAACGGTTAGTATTAACTGTATAACTCGATCTTTCATTTTCCGTTCGACACTTTTACCGATTAATTCAAACAAATCTCTCGCAGTCACATATAGATTATTATCATTATTATCTTTTTCTCTATTCTACAGAACGACCGACATCGACTATTACATACGGTACATGGAACTCGCATACGACCAAACATAGTAGCCGTGTTTTGTTTTGTTTTTTTAAATATCTTTTTAACTATATGATCCGACTCGAACGACGGGGGTCTATAGCGTAACGTGTCTGTGTTATGTTTGCTTTTATGTTCTTATTATTTCTCACGAGTTTACGACAAGAATTTGTGTTAACGATGGATTATAGTGTGAGATTGGGTGTATCGATTCACGGCATTGGTTTCTTTTTGACTAGGAAAATGTGCTCTGTCAACCTCGTCGCGATCATTCGGGGGTCTGCCTCCGTATGCCTTCGTTCCTCGACGGGCTTTTCGCTTTTAGCGCGGCCGACGTCGGTACTAAGGCTCCTTCCACCTGTTGTTCTGTGTGTCGTTGGCAAAGTCGATGACGGGGTCGTCGTCGTCGTCGTCGTCGTCGTCGTCGTCGTCGTTGTCATCGTCGTTGTTAACGTCGTTGTGGCCTCGTCTTTCTCTTCCGGGTCCTTCGTCGTTTCTTCCTCCTTCGTCGGGGTGAGTTTCTTCGGTGCTGCAACGACGCCAGCTCGAATAATGTTGTTGATCGTTTCCTCGATGTCCACCGAAACAGATCGACGCTTGTCATCGTCTCTCGATGACTGTGGAGACTTCTTTGAGGTCGTTGGCTGACTTCTGCTCATGTTCTTTGTTAACGGGATCCATCGGGATGGATCTAGCTTGCTGGTGTCCGCTACGTCCGTGTGACGACGCTCTTCAACACGTCTTTCCGTGTACTTCTTCAAACAGTCGACGTCCGCGCTTCGGCTTCTCTGACTGCGAGGAGATCGGGAGGGTCTTCGCTGACCTGTGGTGCCCAATGGGCACGCCCTGTCCTGGAGCAACGATATTTTGTTACCGGATAATGGGGATTTATGGGAGTTTAAGGGGGTTGGAGAGATTGTCATGAGCTGGAGGTACGATTTTAGCCAGGAATATGGTTTCAGTTCGATCTGTGTTAAAAAGGGTTACCGAAAGGTTATTATGATAAAGGTATATCCTGCCAGAAATGATCTTGAACAGATCCCAGCTTCGCGTAGTTGGCTATGTGTAAGATGCCGTGTTGAGCCGAGGCCACCCGCAAGGTTGCGCCGCAAGCTCTGGAATTAATCGTGGACGTGTGTAATTCAGCCACCTGGCTGCTGCACGCCGTCGCAGGATCTCCGCTCGATGAAAGGAGTCCGCCCCAGAATTCGTTTCGAATAGTAATCGAAATCAGGGAGCTCTAGGAGGTCTGAGATCAGTTATTGAATACTATCAGGTCTGTTGATACGAAAGGGAACTTTAGCTCGATCTGACTGGTAGTTCTTCCTTCGAATGCGACTAGACGTGACTCTACACGTTACTGCCCCATTACTGACCAAAAAGTCTAAAAATTGCAAGGCTTTATATACCCTCCAAATGAATAGGGTGTTCTCTGCATAATCTGATGTCACGTAGCGTCACATTCTAGTCGCTTCTAATTAAATCGAACCTCAGTTCGCTCTGTGTTAAAAAGGGTTACCGAAAGGTTATTTAGGGCACTTCCTGCCAGAAATGATCTTGAACAGATCCTAGTACGAGAGATAATGGTAAAAGCGTACGTCCAGTTCGAGATCTTCGTTTTCGAATAAACAAACGGAGGCTTACCTAAGTAAGATGCAGCTTCGCGTAGTCGGCGATGTGTAAAACGCCGTGTTGCGCCGAGGCCACCCGCAAGCTTGCACCGCAAGCCCTAGGATTAATCCTGGACGTGTGTAATTCAGCCACCTGGCTGCTGCACGCTGTCGCAGGATCTCCGCTCGAGGAAAGGAACCCGCCCCAGAATTCGTTTCCTGTGGGACAATTTCGTTCCATTATTCATTTATGAGACCAACTCGGTCGATATCACAACTCGAAAATAAAAAAGCTGTGGAATTTGAACCAGCGTCTATATTTAAGAGAGTTTACAACTTACTGAGGGTTCGCGTGTTAATTACTGGTCGAAATTAGGCAACCTTTCTTATACTAATGAATGAGCAATCAATAGACCTGGTAGTGCATTCCCGTCCCACGCGTAGGTCACGACGAGTAGCTTCTTTGCGTCCATAGCTCTGAATAGTCGGCTGTGAGGCTCTTTAATAGCGAAATGAATCTTTATATCTGGAAGAAGATCGAGGGTAATTTGGCTAGCAATTTTTCACAGCATCAGAATCGAGGAAAATCGGTTCAAACCTCCGACATAGTCGCCATTTCCCACGTCGCCGAATTTTTGCTGCGTGAAGTACGCGAACATTATGTCCGAGACGAATCGCAACTTCTTGTTCATCTTCCTGATGGCGATCTCGAACGTTTTCAGGAAATATATCTCTTGATTCTGGATTATACCCCAGATTCCTGCAAATATTTTTTTCAATATTAACCGATCACTTATTTCTATTTTTTCCCTTTATTTCATTATTTTACTGATCAGTAGGCTGCAGATCTTTATAGGAAATACAAATTTTATGCATAAATTCGACAATACAGGAGCCAAATAAAAATTTTGGCAATTGATAAACGGTTGAAAGGTTATAGATAATTATTTAGTGAAGTGTAAAATTTAATTTTGAGCATGGTAAAAGGGTACCAACCGAGACCGAAGCCAATAACATGCACGAAAGCAGTCGTATTCTGTTTCTCTGCTCGCGTATTCGCCTCGAGGAGAATGATCTCCACACTAACTAGGGTCCTCTTCATGTAGTTCTCGACGTCGAAGATCGTTTGACCGGACAACGACAAGTATCTCATATTGTCCTTCGATTTCACACGTTTCACAGCTTCGTCGTAAAGCGGATGGTACTCTTCGCCATAAAATTTCGCCCATAACAATCGCAGTCGTCGAAGTTCGTCTGCGTTATTTGTGTTGGGAGGTCCGTATCTGTATGAATATGGCGTGTTAAGTGTTAAACATTTTCATGTAGAATGTTTCAGTCTATTCGTGTCTGTGTCGAAATATTGTATTCGGCATGTCATAATAAATATCTAAAATTGTGGTCTCGCGTTTCAAGTGATATTGAAAATATAAAGCGAGTTAAAAAATATCAGCGGCCACCAGTGACTTCCGGTTCGCCATTGAAACTTATGGGAACTTGTCGCCAGTGGTCAATATTACGTTTTAATAATTTTTTCGATTCTTTCACGTTCCGAATAGCTTATTCAAACAAAGATATAAAATCAATGATAAATTCGTTTCGTGTTAGAATTGGAATTGCGCGCATTGCGGAAATTGCACATGGCAAAAATCGATATTATTCATTTCCATCGTGCACCAATTGCAAGGTTTTTATTAAAGTGGAGTTGATTGAATCTGATTTATTCAATCTCACTCAATCACTTTTGATTGAATTTGAGATGTGCCGATTCTGTGCAATTATTAGCTCACCCGTTGTCTACGGTGTTCTGTTGAGGTGTGATGAGGATGTCTTGGTATTCCATGACGCGTTGGCGTTCGAATCTGTGGATAGTAGTAGGAAAGGTAAAATCTGTGTCTCACCGTCGTAGAAATGTAACGTATTACTGTGTACACGATAGGTTGCTTGGTTAATGATAAATAAATAAAGTGTCACCTTGTTCCTACGACACCTATAATGATTCCCCGCGGCTGAATGGACTCTGGATCGAGACTCACGACGCCTCTGTTCTCTCGAGAGCCGTCGTTTATGAACTCGCTGTGCGAGGACATCGCCAGCAACGCCGACAACTTGATCTCATCGTACGACAGGCATTTCGTCAGGACCTGTTCACAGAAAAAATCCCACTTCCTTTTAAAAACTCCCGGAATTTGTTGCCAAAATAATTTCAGCTCATTCCAAAATTTTTCAGAATTTTTTACAGTAACGATCTAGGTTGGTTCCCGAATTCTGTACAGAAATAGCTTCTCTTGCTTCCAGATTTTTTAAGCATTTTACGCACAAATAATTATAGTTGCTTCCAAAATTTCAAAATTTTTTAATACAAAAATCATTTCAGCTGCTCCCACCTATTTTAGTTACTTCCAGAATTTCTTATAAAAATAATTTCAATTGCTTCCAGATTTTTTTTAGAAATGTTTTACAGAAATAGTTTAGATAATCATTTTATTTGTTTCCATAATGTTTCTGTATTCTGTAACGGACATTTTTAGGCGAGATTCTTTTTCGAGTTTCAGGGAGACGTTAGTTAGGTTGGATTGGATTTAGATCAGTTGTGCTTTGCAATAACTTACCGACAGCTTTAGAGATCACGGTCAATTACAGTTAATCCGGATTAGACGTCGACTTATCCCCGCTACCGCGGGGTATACCTTGTGAGGAGCTGAGAAACTCGAGAGCCGCCGCCGAGGAGTGTGAACATCGGACGGGTCGGGTATGTATGTATATCGGTGTCAGACCAGGAGAGCACCGTAGATTCGTCTCCGTAGATTCGCGATAAGCTACAGTGACTACATTGCCGTAAAAAAA